>NC_141338.1:21908304-22278304 GCF_037954235.1 Aulostomus chinensis | reverse complement strand
GATGGGTTCAGCTGAGATGATGCTGGGCTTGAAGCTGTGTTGTCCTCAAAGCAGATGATTCCCATTGGTGTGTCCACAGACTCAAGATCCTACAGTGTGAGCAACAAGACAAAAAGGAAATATGGAGGTTAGCAGCAAATTGTTGCATCCAATCAGCTGTGTGGCCTCTTTAATAGCCCACATGACAAAGCCCGTATGGACAGAAGCCACCGTGTCCACCCTGTTAATGTGTGCTGGGACTGTCTTCATGTGTGTTTCTTCTTTTTTTGTCTTTCACTGTCAGTAAAATGTTAATTCACATTTCCTGTTTTCTGACTGGTTTGTTTAGTTATACAGCATGTACAGCAGTGAGAACAAAGTTCCCTCCTGGGACAATAAAGTCAAGTCAAATTATAATTCATTGTGTTTCAGGTCAGTTCTAGATAGGTGTTGTGTAAACAACAAATTATTCATTGAAGTGATATGGACTCAAATTATTTGCTTGGAAAGATCTTTCGGGTTTACAGTGTACACGCTGGGACGGCTCCAGCCCTCCCCGCAACCCCTAACAGGAATAAGCCATGATGGATGGCTCATTTAGCATATAAATGTATTAACTGACCGCACGGCAAATCCCCCACCCCTGTGAACAAATAGCAAATGGACTGAGACGTAAGAACCAAACATAAATATGGGGTGTATAACGGAAGCATGAATGCTCCTAACCACACCTCCAGCATTGAACCACTTCCACCGCTTCCTTGGTCTTGGAAGGAATACCCCTATTTAGTCCCGGAGCCAGGGCGCCTTGCACCATGATGGCACCCACAAAAAAAGAGAATTCCTCCCCTTTGACACTCGACAGTGGTTACATTTCACCAAATAGCCCACCTCATGAACAAATCACCTCAAGTCACACGATTTATCTTCCCGTCTGAATACTCGCAGCCTCTCCTTGTACCCTGCGGCTCCTCCGTTCCACCGCACGCACCTTGTTTTTCTTCGATATTTCCTTCCATGTTTATTTACATTTTCTGTCCTTTTTAACAGATTCCCTAATGTGAATCCTATTTTTTCCCTTTGTAGTCCTGTCTTTAACGTTCCCCTCTCCCTCACATTCCTTACACTCCATCATCACATGCTCAACTGTTTATGACACTTTCTACAGTTCCCTGTAGGATGGTTCCCTATCAAGTGTAATGTGCTGTTTAACCCTGTGTGTCCCAGTCTGAGCCTTGTGACGACCACCTCCTCCTTCCTGTTCCCGCTCTAAACCTGTTGTTCTCCCTCTTGGTTCTGTATACTGTAGAAGTGCCGTCCTGTTTCATTTGTGTCCCAGTATTCTCGCCGTACCTTTTGTACGTGTCTTTTGATGATCGCCCTCCCTTCTTTTTTACTGTATTGATGTTAATCGCTTGTGATCTGGTTGCCTGTTTTGCTAAAATGTCAACTTCTTCATTTCCCTCCACCCCTACATGAGCCGGGACCCACACAAAACTGACTGTCTTTTTCCTGCTATGTAGTTCATGTGCTAGCTGGTGTATTTCCAACACCAGGTCTTGTCTGCAGGATTTCATGGTTTTTATGCTTTCTAATGCTGCCCAACTGTCCGCAGCCACCAAAGAATGCATGTCGGTATTTCCTTTAAACCATTTCAGTGCAAGAATGATTGCCACTAACTCCACCGAGTAAACTCATGCATGATCTGTGATTCTTGTCTTAATTTCTACTCTTTGCTGTGGAATGTACACCGCTGCCCCGGTCCTTCCAGTTTCTGGGTCTTTTGACCCATCTGTAAAAGTCAATAACTTATCTGTATACCTTTGCTCTAGATATTTTCGCACCATTGCACCAATGTCTCTTGTTCTTGTTTTCCTGTTTTTGATCCTGTTCTGGATTCCTAAATCAACTGATGGCTCCTGGAACACCCATGGTGGAGTGTCTGTGAGTGATACATTCATGATGTAGTTCATCTTGTGTAACCCAGTATGTTCCGCTCTAATATTCCCAATCCAACCCAAGTTCCAAAAGCTGGTTTTATGGTGTTCTGCACACTCCTTTATGACAGCCTTTGCTGGGTGCGATTGATGATGTCCCTGCAGGTAAATCCAGTACTCCAGCATGATCTTCAGCCTTCTTGATCTCAAGGGTTCTTGCCCCATTTCAACCTGTAAAGCTGCTGCAGGAGATGTTCTGAAAGCTCCACTACACATTCTCAGTGCCTTCGCCTGCTCTGCATCCAGTTTTTCCAGAGGACTCTCTGCTGCCGACATGTATGCCACACTGGCATAGTCTATTCTTGATTTGAGCAGAGCTTGAAGGACACTTATCATGGCTTTCCTGCTCGCTCCCCACTCTCGCCCTGCCAAACACCTCATCAGGTTGTTCACTCTTTTACACCTGTCCTCCACTCTTTCTATGTGCTCTTTCCATGTCAGTTTTTCATCGAATAAAACCCCCAAAAACCGAATAACTTCTACCTGCTCTCATTGCTGACCGTATATTTTTATTGACACCTCCCTATGCCGTTTTGCAAAACACATCACTTGGGTTTTTGCCACCGATGCTACAAATCCCCACCTGTTCGCCCACTCTTCTGCTTTCCTTACTGCTGCCTGTAGTTTTCCTTGCAAAAATGTTTGATTTCTTCCCCTCACCCACAGTGCCCCATCATCCCTCCTTCCACCCCTTCAAATATATCATTTATCATACAATTAAACAAGACTGGAGCACAAACACTCTCTTGTGGCGTTCCATTTTCTACCTCGTACACCCGTGAATACTCCTTCCCTACTCTCACCTCTAGTGTTCTCCCAAATAGAAAACCCAACACCCAGTTGTAAAGCTTACCTCTTACTCCCATCTTTTCTGACTTGACGAACAGAAGAACACTGCCATCACCATCTCTTTGTTTGTTTGTGCTTTCCTGATTTCTGATTCTAGCCTTATAACTGCATCCATGGTATTTCTTCCCTTACGGAACCACTCTGATACGGAGACAACAGCTCCTTACTCTCCAAAAAAACATCAACCTTTCCGTTACCATTTTTCCATTGTTCTCCCTCACTGTGACGTTAATGCTATCGGCCTGTAAGTCGATGGATCTGTTGCTTTTTTAAACGTTGAATCTATCACACTTTCCTTATTTCTTACACAATCACATCTTGTACCCCGACCATCGTTCATACAGACTAAATCTTTGTCTTGTAGAAACTCTTCCACTATTTGCCCGTTTGTATCTGTCCTCTCACTCCCCCATACCGTGTTATGTGCGTTCAAATCCCCACACCACACTACTTTTCCCTGCACTTCCCCAAATACCATGTTCAGCGTTTCCCTGTTCAATCTATTGCATGGATTATAATAATTTATCACTGTTATTTCATCGTTCCCTGTGCAAATTTTAATTGTTATAGATTCATGTCCCTCCCTACCTGTTCAATCCTAAATCCTATCCCATCTTTCACAAACGGAGCCACCCCTCCACCTATTCCCTTGTTTCTGTCGTTTCTCACCGCTGTGTACCCCAGTATTATAAAATCCCACTGTGCCCTCATCCATGTTTCTTGAATGCAAATAATAGCGGTTTTGTCCTGCAGTCCATAAACAAAAGTTTGAAATTCCTGTCCATTAGCAATTAGGCTTCTTGCCTTCCATTGCAGTCTACCTAAGCCATGGTGCTTCACCCTCCCGTGCTGATGATTGCTGTGATGGTGTTTGTGAACTCGATGAACCTCCTTTCAAAATGTCCTCCACTTCCTCCCATCCAATGGTCTCCACTCCCAAGTTCTTTTCTGCTGCTCTCACTATTATCTCGATTTTTTTCCATTTTTCTTTCTGTTTGTGCCGTGCAGTTTATGATATCCACCATAAACAATATAAATTCTCTCTTCCCCACAATGAGCGTATCCTCCTTCACCTTTTTGCACCCCTCACATTCTCTCACTCCCTGCCTGTCAGTTGCCCTGCTTTGGTTCCCTGTTGGTTGAACTCCTACTTCTTTGATCGCTTCTGCATGTCATCCCTTGAGCTGTTCTAACTCTCTGCACTTCTGCTGCTTTTTTGCTGACTTCACATCCCATATATGCTGATGCATGCTCCCCTCCACAGTTACAACCCTTAAGTTTGGCTCCTTGTTCACACTTCCCATATTCACGCTCCCCAGCACATTTCCCACACCTTTGTTTTCCCTGACACACTGCTGCAACATGTCCAAACTTCTGGCATTCATAACACCGTAAAGGTCTCACACCACAGCTCAACTATCCAATATAGACTTTCTCTGGCAGTCTCTCCTCATCAAATGTTAGCATTATCGCCATGCTATCACACCTTTGTCCCTCCTGTGTCGTTTTTAGCCCTACCACTTCCTTCACTTTGGCTCCTCTTATATTCTCTCTGACTTGATCTTTTGTCACTTTCAAAGTTACACCGTAGATCACTCCCCGCACGAGGCCACCTCCACTCCTAGCTAGTGTAGCTTGCACTCTTGTCCCGTCCATTTTACTGATCCGTATTGCCTTGCCGAGCTGTGTGCTGTCTCTGCAGCACGGCAGCAAGGCTCCACTCCGCAGCACTCAGGCTCTCCTCACCTCTCCCATTCCTCTGTTAATCGCTTTGGTGAGGGACACAGGGTTCCACTCCCCAAACGACACTCCCTCTTGCTCCAACCTAATGATCACTTTATGTTGTTCCTCTCCTTCCTTCACTTGCTCACTGTCAGTGTCTTCTGACGTAGAATTCCTTCCTTTCTGTTTTACACTCTCGCGTTTACGTTTAGCTTTCACACCCTTCACGACATCCCATTTTCCATTTCTCCCGCCTCCTAACTCCATCTCATTTCCTGACCCATCACTTCCCTCTGCCATCTCCTGTCCAGTCACAGTCCGGTTCAGCCAGCCGCTCCCTCCTGTTCAAAGCTTCCCGTGTCTTCTTCTCTTTTTCTGTAGTCACATACGACTTCAATTTGCTTACGTGACCCATCAACGAAGCTCCTCCAGTTCAAATACTCTTGTCAAGATCTCTTTTTCTAAGCCGCCATCCCCTCAAGGCCGGAACTGGAAGTCTCCATTTAAAGAATTTTAAATCTGACATGTGACTTTATCAGAGACACTGCTGACTGAAAGGAACATCAGATATTCACCCCAGGTGACAGAAAACTGAGAATTAGTGATAGATATATGCGGCTTCACCAGCTTTGTCTTGATTCTAAACAGCGCTCTGAAAGATTAAATAAATGCATTAATAGTGCAAAAAAAGCAAACAACAAAATAAACCACCTACTGCGATAAAAAAAAGTTAACACAGTAAAAGCGCTCATGTGAGTTGTTATTATATATTGTTATTTCTACTTGAGACACTTAAAGTGGCAGTTTGGCTTCAGGAGACTGAAGTTGACTCAGAACATTACAGAAAGTGGCAGCCTGACAAGTGGTGAAACATGAGTCTGTCCTCCAGCAGTGGACTCACTCTACAACTCTACAACTAACAGATGTAGAGAGGAACAAGGATGCCATGTGAAGGTAAAGCTCCTGAAAATAGCTCTTTCTAATCATTAAAATACACACGCGATGCTAATCCTACTAGAAAGAGACAGCAGCGAGGAGGCGGATGGACAGATGAATGGATTAATGGAGAAATCATCTGAGATGGGAACAAGAGATTCCAGCCAAAAATGTCATGTTTAACCCACGCTGGAGGTCTCAGTTGTCACTGCTTATTACTAAATTATTACATAAGCAATCTCTGCCTATTGCTACATTATTGCATGAGTAATCATTGCATATTACTACATCATTACATGAGCGATTGCTGGTTATTACTACATTATTACATGGATATTCAGTTGTCATTGGAAATAGGGCTTGTGGGAAGCCCTAGCACAGCCAGGGACTTTACATCTGAGACTATGGGACACCCATAGACACATGCACACGCATGCACACACAGAAACACACACACAGAGGCACTGATCTTTGGTATATTTGTGCTGTACTTTGTTTTTGGTACTGAATATCAACCTATTTTATTGCTCATTTTTAGAGTTTGACTGAAGTATATTCTTTGACTAAATTACATGCCAGACAAGACAGATTGTCAGCTTCTTCATTCAGACCTGAGAACCAGCTCCAATATACATGAAGCTGAAATATTGGTATCCTAGTATTTTAGGAGAATAAAAAGCAGCATGACCCTCAAGAACAGATTGCTATATTTCTAAAAACTTGTCATGTGAAGGTACTTGTCACTCTGTTTTTAAACAGCAGATGGAAGTAAAACATTTAGAACATTTGCTCAGCCAAGAGACTGTGTGTGTGTGTGTGTGTGTGTGTGTGTGTGTGTGTGTGTGTGTGTGTGTGTGTGTGTGTGTGTGTGTGTGTGTGTGAAGACCAGTCTCAGGAGATCCTGCAGCTCCTTGCTGACATCCTGAGGAGAAGAACATGCCTTCAAGAGTCATCATGACATTTGTGAGTCTATCAAGGACTGTCAATATTGACATCCATAATGTTTACTGTGATCCAAAGTTCAGCTGCTGATCCTATTTCTTTATGCCCCAGCTGCAAGGATAAATGCTGGCTCTGCCTCTGTGCGTGAGCACACAACAAGCAGCAGTGTGTACAGTGAGTACATCCATAGAAACTTTCCACTATGTGGTCACAGCCACTCTGACTTATTGGTCAATACTTCTCTGTGTGTTAATGACTCGTAGTCCTACAGCACTTGGCAGCTTCTCACTCTTCTGCTCTGACATGGAAGTGAAAGCAAATGGAGCTTTCATTAGATTCAAGGTCCTGGATATCAGCGTTGTCTCATAGGAAGAAGGTCCTGGGTTCCAGTCCCTGGTCCTCTCTGTGTGGAGTTTGTACATTCTTGGTGCTCCGGGTCCAGACAATGGCAGAAAGCTGTGGATTTGCTCCTTGAGTGCTGCACCTGGTTGGGCAATGCTTCATGAAAGATGGGTTAAATGCAGGTCATTTTTTTGTTTTAATCTCTGTACAATAATAATTACGTTTTTTTAAAAAAAAACAAACAAACAAACAACAACAAAAACACCTTTAAATATGCAGGTTGACCTAAGAGGCCTGACGCTGTCCACCACCAGTGCCTGGAAGGCGCTGAAAGAAACGCCAGCCCCCCCTTCTCATCCATGGTAAATGAAAAAGTGACATTTGAGGTAAAGTGATCTTCATCAAGTGAATGTACTGATCAGTAAGAGGTAGAGAAAAGAACATATTTTGCCATCAGCCCCTGTTGTTTGGGTGAGAAACATTTAGTGTAAACACATGGGTTACCTAACCTAAACGAAAGAAATATAGATCAAGCCGGCTTCTATGGAGCGGCGGTTTGAGCTGTTTTCATCAAAGTACCCATCAAAACAAGTCCTACTGTTATTTCATGTCTCTATGCAGTGTGTTAGTTATTTTTTTGAATACCACACCTCACAGATCTGAGGGGGTTGTTACCGTGGTTTCTGGGAATGTGAACTGCCTCACTAGGCCAACTATGTGACACTTGTTTGAGAGGTCATATCGGCACTGGAGGCCAAAGCATCTTTCCACAAAAACACTCTAAACTCTTGCATTTTAATGCAGTTTAAAGGGAAGAACATTGTCATTACTGTCTGTATATGTTTTTGTGGTTTGGGTCTCCACACCAGGGTTCAACTGCCTGCAGTAGCCAAGGAGCTCAGAGGAGGAACCATAACCCTGAACATGAAAATTGACATCTTCACTCGAATTGAAACTTCATGAAGTCGTAAGAATTTGAATCTCTTTGATATGTTTCTTGTCATCAGAACACATCACTCTCTTGTAAAACAGGCAAGGCAAGGCAATTTTATTTGTATAGCCCGTTTTCACAAACAGTTTGTCTCAAAGGGCTTCACATGGCATCACAACAACATCCTCTGCCCTCAGAGCCTCACATCGACTGAGGAAAAACTATACTGCAGTATGCAGCATTTCAATAGAAATATTTTCACCTGCATGCAGTGTGTGATGGCAACCCACTTGTTTTGTGTTCCCGCTTTGCGTAAAGAGAGATGAAGCTTGTTGGTTTACTGGCAGCTGAGTGCATTCATCAGCAAAATTCACTAAGTTATACTCTCCACAGGAGGATCTTGAAGGCACATCAACATAACTTCATTCCTCACTTTAGATATCCATCTATCCATCCATTTTCTTCCACTTATCCTGTTAAGGGTTGCGGGGGGTGGGGTGGGGGGTGGAGCCTATCCCAGCGGCTTTCAGGCGAGAGGCAGGGTTCACCCTGGACAGGTCACCAGTCCATCACAGGGACAACATACAGAGACAGACAACCAGTCACACTCCCAGTCAATTTAGAGAATCCAATCAGTCTAGTCCAGCCCAATTGCATGTCTTTTGACGGTGGGAGGAAGGTGGAGTACCAGAGAGAACCCACACAGGAACAGGGAGAACATGGAGACTCACACAGAAAGATCCCGTGATGGAGCCGGGACTCGGAACCTTCTTGCTGTGAGGCGACAGTGCTGACCACTGCACCACAGTGCCGCATCCCACTTTAGATATGTTAGATAAATATTTATATAAATATGTGATGTCTGGTATCGTATGGAGGGAAATAATATCTATTAGTGAAAAAGGTGTGTGTGTATGTGTGTGTGTGTGTGTGTGTGTGTGTCTGTGTGAGAGAGAGAGAGAGAGACAGTCTCAGAATAAATAATCATGATTGCATACAAAAACATGAATAAAAGCGAAGAATCATAAATACAGACGTTCTCACTTGCAGGTGCTTTACGGTACAGTTTCCCAACATGACTGGTACTGGTACCACTAATGCCATTCATCATGGTCCTGCTCTGTTTTGTCACTAAATGCAATGAATACGTGAATGAAGGAATGAATCTTTGGCCAAAATGAGAGCCACATCTTCAGTTGTCCTACAGCCACCGTTTGAGTTTGATCGATGGAGTTGCCTCAGGTCCATCTTGCATGTCTCCTATCTGACCCAAGAGAAGTTCAGCTCAATACACTCCTGGCCCACGCAACACCAGCATCCTAACTGAGTTTAAGCCTAAAGTCCGATGGGGCCCAAATATGGCACAGTCCCATCTTCCTGTTTACAGCCATTTGCCAACATTTGCATTTCAACCAGTGCCTTTGTCTATGGAACTCACACCACACACGGACTGTTTAAGTGGATGTGACCAAAGCCTGCTCAAACATGATTGGTCAAAGATACTCAAATAGAAAATGGAAACTAGAAGCATCTGACATTTTGTTCCTTGCCCACAGATCGTCTGCAGTTTTAGAGTTCAGAATCTGTTTATGGAGATTAGTTCCACCTACTTTTTGTCTGCACTTTGCTCCTTCTTTCACAACGCCATGGCCAAATGTGCTGCTTTGAGCCAGCATACACACTTCCTGGGTCCTAGTCCGACCTGTTTTGCCTTGGTATGACCTCGCAAAAGGTGGAAGACACTAACATAACATTGGTTCCATTCCATGAAGAGTTCCGGTAACCCCACAGTTACAGAGCCCTGGGTTTATCTCACTTCACCTGATTACAGCTACCATTAGTGTTATTCCTACCACTTGTTCAGGTCTGCCATGAAAAGGGCCTATTGTTGACTATTCATCAGGAATTGTTATGCACAAACATTTTAACTGTATGTCAGCTCTACAGTGAGACCTTTTTGGCTCTCGAGCACATCAGTAAATAACCAATCTAAAACCAGTGTTTGCTTCTATTGTGAAATCTGTTGCAAAGGAAACCGGCATCATCTAGGCACAATGTGTGAATACAGCGGATGATCTCCAATATGGCAATGAAGCGGGGAAAGTTGAAATAACAAGTGCTGATGGGCTCATTTAGGTCCCTGCCATCGTCTGCATGTATCAACTATTTAGGGGAGATTTTGCTTTGCGCTGTTTATTTTTATAACAAAATGGGGCTCATATAATACATTTTTATAGCTCAAGCATATTCATAGTTTAAAATGTTCACCAGCTCTGCTCTGATGTGCTGATAGCAGCCACAGGCCTCATTCTTGCTCACCCATTCAGTTGCTGCACTGCTGCACTCTTGCACCCTGCAGCTAAAAACCATTACTGCTGAAATACAGTGTTCACATCCACAGTGTGACATAATAGCAGCAGCTAGCTTCTTGATAGCAACAAAGGCTACCTGTTAGCCACAAAGAGTGACAGCAGCCTGTTATCCACCAATAGCAATCGCAGATACTTGTCAACCATGGACAGCAACCGAAGCTGCTGGTTAGCCATGGATTGCAACAAATGCTGCCCGTTAGCCAACAAAAGCAATCACAGCTGCCTGTTATCCACCAAGAGTGACTGCAGTTGCTTGTTAGCCCCAAACAGTGACCAGAGCTACTTGTCAGCACCAAATAGAAACTAGGGCAGCCAGTTAGCATAAGGGTACCTGTTAGCCACAGTTAGCAACTGTAGTGACTGTCTGGAAAATGTTTCAGGTGGCTCTCACGAGTTTGCAGCAATCCTAGCAAAGCCGGTGAATTTCCAGACAAGCTGTTCTAAAAAAATTGAGTTTCCAATAATTTTGGCACTGTTTGTCAAGATATATTTCTCCAAGTTTATAACAAAAGAAATTATTATTGATGAAGAAGTATATATCAGGAGTAGTAGTGCTAGTAAGAGAAGTACCTGTTACCATACCAAAAATAACAAATAAAAGAGAAAAGAAGAGAAGCTCTCCCTTTTTAGATTTGTTTACAAATTCACTTTTCTACAGAGTTCTGGGTGCCAAATTTTTTAACACTCCAGTTGTTCAGAACTTTGGCACAAATTTAAGAGTAAGATCCCATGGAGGAAAATCTCTTAACTGATTACTGCATATGAATCTGCAGGTGTGGGGCAAGACTGTGGGACCAGAAGCATTTCTGGCTAGTAGTCTGAGTTTTAGTGACCATTCACATGTGCTTTGATTCCATGAAGCTAAACAGTTTTTTTTTTGTTGTTGTTAGGAGTGATTTTGCTTTATAGTTGATTTTTATTCATATGTAACGTGTGAAACATCCAGTCATTGTCATCATTTATCAGCTCCATTCTTGTGTCTCTGTCTGCTAATTGGATCATTAACAATAAACAGCTAGCAGAAGTCCTGTTAAATCTTTGGTAGCAGAGCAGATCAAGTATCCACATGCTCTCACTGCAGTGCATGTGCAGTTCAACACGACTACAAACTACAACTGCTCTAATAAACATGTAGTTACAGGAGTACCACTAACATATACACACACTAGCATAAACAAACCCAGGCAAGTTTAAATCACGTTGAAATATATCTATAAATCCTAAAGATATGTCATTTCCTTTTATAATTCTACAGGATTCAAAGCGCTCAAACTGTGTTTGTAATTATTAAAGCATGGCATGCACACTGTCAGCTCAGCGAATACCTGGTAGTGAGCGAGTTTTGCTTGGGTGTTGTGGCAGCAGCTTGTGTGAGCTCCTTGTCCTCACTGAAAGTCACAGGACCCTGTTAACTGAAAGGCCACAGATATGGTCAAAACAAACGGAAATGTGATGATACATAAACTGCACCACACCAGCATGTAACACAGTGCTCTGGAACAAGCGCATGTCTTTCATCCAACTGCAAAGATGAAATGATGTTCTCATCTCATAATAATCCATGAGTCTTTGTGGGAGTGAAAGTGCTCTCCACTCAATATTCCATCACAGACAAAGTGTGTCTGTGGAAAAGGGATTGCCGTTGACTAATGCTACACAGTCTGATTGTGTAGCATTGACAGTTAGTCCTCATGGATTCAAATGATTTATCCACATTCAAGTCAGCAGATGTCGGTTGCCAGACTGACCAGTAGTACATCCTGGCAGTGGTGAGCTTAAACAATGAGCAAGGTGTATGAAAACATGATGCGCTAAAGATTTAGAGAAAGTAAAAAAAACTCCTGCTATCTGACACACAAACAACAGAAAACATGGCCTCTTTGTGGTTGCACTGTTGTCTTTGGACGTGATCTTCTTCTTAAGCCCTTTGCTCCTCTTGGGTGCACAGGCCATTGACGAACAACCTCCATTTCACTCTGTTAGTGGCTTTCTGTTCAAGTTCTCCCCAGTTCAGCCCACTCTCAGACATTTCTGCCTCTAAGCTTCTTCTCCAGCTGTTCCTGGGGCGACCTTGTTTCCTTTTCCCTTGGGGGTTCCACTTCAGAGCTTGACGGGTGATGTCTGTGGCAGGTTTTCTGAGGGTGTGACCAATCCAACTCCATTTTCTTCTCCGTATTTGTACATCTAGGGGATCTTGGTTTGTTCTTTTCCACAGGTCCACATCACTCACTTTGTCTTTCCACCAGATGTTTAATATCCTTCTGAGGCAGGAATTGGTGAATGTTTGCAACCTATGTGTTGTGTGTTTTGTTGTTCTCCATGCTTCAGACCCGTACAGCATCACCTGTTTCACGTTTGAGTTGAAGATGCGTATCTTAGTGGTTGTGGAGATGTTCTTTGAGTTCCAGATGTTTCTGAGCATGTTGAATACCCCTCTTGCTTTATTAATTCTGCTTCTGATGTCCGCCTCCGTCCCTCCAGTGGTATCCACAACACTGCCTAGGTAGGTAAAGGATTCTACCTCCACTAGGGCAGCATTGTTTAAGGTGATGGGGTTGTTTGTGTTGGAATGGATCTTGACCACTTGTGTTTTTGTTGTATTGGGAGTAAGGCCAAGTTTTGTTGAAGTTTGTGCCAGTCTGTCTGTCTTTTCTTGCATTTGCGTGCGTGTGTGTGAGAGAGTAGAACGATATCATCTGCAAAATCCAGATCATCCAGTTGCTCCCACAATGACCACTGGATTCCGATTCTCTTTCCTTCTGTTGTTTCCCTCATGACCCAATCAATGGCGAGGAGGAAGAGGAATGGTGAGAGAAGACATCCTTGCTTGACACCCATCTTGACTTCAAATGTCCGGGAACTGACCTGCATGCATGACTCTACAGGAAGTGCCGTCATATGAATTCTTGATTAGGTTTATGATCTTGGTGGGGATTCCATAGTGTTCCATTAGCTGCCATAGTGTTGTCCGGTCTAAGCTGTCAAATGCCTTCTCAAAATCAATGAAGTTCATGTAAAGGGATATGCTCCATTCTATAGACTGTTCAATGATGATGCGAAGTGTTGCTATGTGGTCCGTGCATGAGCGATCTTTCCTGAAACCTGCTTGCTGGTCCCGCAGCCTCCTGTCTACGGCTTCCTGGAGACGGTTGAGGGTGACTCTATTAAAGATCTTACTGGGCACTGAGAGTAGGGTGATCCCTCGGTAGTTGTTGCATTTCCTTAGGTCACCTTTCTTCGGGAGTGTCATTATGTGTCCCTCTGCCCATTCTGTGGGTGTTTTTTCATCCTCCCAAATTCTCCCAAAGAGGCTGTACAGCATGTCTGTAGAGGTGTTCATATCAGCTTTGAGGGCTTCAGGTGGAATATTGTCAGGGCCAGCAGCCTTGCCTGGTTTTAATTGCTTTTATTTCAGTTTTTGTTGGTCTGTCACACTTGATCTTTAGCTGTGTCTGGGCCATAGGGATGTGTGGCCTATCTGCTGGTGGTGGTCTGTTCAGAACCACTTTGAAGTGTTCTACCCGTCTGTTGAGCTGTTCTTCTAAGGTTGAAAGGAGTTGACCATTCTTGTCCATGATCGGTTTATTACTTTGTCGATGTGTCCCAGCCAATTTCCTTGTGATGTTGTACAGTTCTTTCATGTTTCTTTGGGATGCTGCGAGTTCTGCCTCCTTAGCCAGACTCTCCACCTGTGCTCTCTTGTCCTTCCTGATGTTCTGGCGCACTTCTTTGTGGCAGTGGTTGTATTCCTTGAGGGCTGCTGCTTTTTCAGATCTTGTTTTTGCCATGTTTACTTTTTCCTTCAGCTGTCTCCTCTGATGGATTTTGTTGAGGGTTTCTGGTGTTATCCAGTCTTTATGGTCCTGTGATCTTCTCCCCAAGACTTCCTCACATGTTGAGCTCCAAGCAGTCTTTAGGTTTTCCCACTCCTTGTTTGTTGTCCAATCATTTGTGCGGCCAAGCTGTAGCTCTGTATTTTTCCTTTGAGAGAATATCTCTGAACTCATTCCTGATTTGAGCATTGCTGAGGTAGTTGGTGTTGTATTTTGTTCTCTGGCCCTTTGCACGATGATGATATCTCTTCAGCTTCAGTTTGAATTTCCCCACCAGGAGATGGTGGTCTGAGGCTACGTCTGCCCCCCATCTTGTTCTGACATCTTCCATGGTCCTTCTAAACTTTTTGTTTATACAGATATGATCGCTTTGGTTTTCTGTGACCTGATCTGGTGACACCCAGGTTGTTTTATGGATTGTCTTGTGGGGAAATATACTCCCCCCTATAACAAGGTTGTTGTTCACACAGGTTCCAGCAAACATATCGCTGTTTTCGTTCATGGTCCCCACTCCATGTTTACCCATCGCAGACTCGTATCCCCTGTTTTGGGCTCCAATCTTTGCATTGAAGTCCCCCATTAGAATAATGAGGTCTCTGTTTCCAATTTCATTGAGAAGGTGGTTTAAGCTGTCATAGAACCTCTCCTTGGCCTCGTCATCTGCATCATTGGTGGGTGCATAGCACTGGATGATGTGGCTTTCACTCTCTTGTTGCTAGAATGGAAGGTTGCTGCGGTAATACGAGAGCTGATGGGTTTCCATGCCGTTAGTCTTCCTGGTCTCTTTTGTCATCATGATAGCCACCCCCTCTGTGTGGCTTGCTGCCTCTTCTTCATGACCAGAATAGATAATGGACTGGCCACTGGATAGTTTGACCTCACCCGACTGTGTCCATCAAGTTTCTGCCAGGCCAAGGACTGTGAGGTTGTAGCGCTCCATTTCCTTGCCAATGGTAGCAGCCTTGCCAGCCTGGTACATGGTTCTGATGTTCCATGTCCCCACGGTAATGGGTTTCCTTGGTGTCAGAAGGTGTTTCAGCCGACCAGCTCCCTTGTGGGTTTGGCTGGTAAGCATCAAAGTCCCCATTGCTGCGGCACCCTCTTCGGCCAGGTGAGTGGTTTGTTTTTTCTTCGTCACCGTTTTCGTAACTGGATTGTGTTTTACAGGGTTGGGTAGTTAACCCAACGTTCAACCCCCAACCTGGAGGACCAGCTGCTGCTTTTCGTCTGGCCTCTACTCTAGAAACCTGCCCGGCATTGTTGGACCTACTGGGGGCATGATCCCCCGCCGGTATAGCCTTCAGAGTCACAGAGGCACGCAAGCAACCCCACCACGACAAGGTAGCAGCACAGGGGAGGACGTGATGCGGCCACAAAACATTCTGCAATGAACATTTACTTGTAACTGCAGGTCTCAACAGGGTTTGAATACATATGAGCATACTGTTAACGCCATGGTGGTCAGATGCCAACTATCTACTGACATCCAATTCTTTTTTAGTTTTAACTTTATTTGAACAATTAGGAGATAATAGTCCATAGCAACATCCCATCCTGATGCACATATGGTCTATTTGATTCACCATTGTTAGATATGGTGATACCCAAGTACCCTTTCATGATGGAGGAAAACGCCCACCAGTCTTCTTCAGGTACAGCAACAGTTCTTCTGACCAGAACCAGTACACTGGGACTCCCTGATTCTGAACATGTCAAGATTATTGTGTCTCATCTCAGCTGCTGCATGCTGTTCTATCAGTTTAATACATCATCGTTTGTTTCTTTAGAGTCTTTGCTTGTTTGTATCAAAGGTTCTTTTACAGGTCAAGGTTGCTGGCCCCAAGCCCAGCCCTCCTTTTTAAGCTAGGCTTGGGACCATCCTTGGTGGAGTTCTGGTCCTGTCTGGCATGCAGATAATCTCCAGCAATCTGGATCCAACACTGCGGTGGGACCACCGCTGTCACCCATCAATCATCAGAGCTCCCAGTAGTTCCTAGTCTCATCCCTGCCTGCCCCATACTCCATTAGTCCCCAAAAATTGGATCCTACCTTCAGGGGAGTTGAAGGAAATTTTCATTTGCATTGCACATAAATTTCCTGATTTTCTTCCATAGTCTTTTATGTCTGATTCAGAACTGTAGTTCAGCTTTAAAAGGCATGGGGGAGCTCACTGTGCTCATCAAAGTGCCCTTTTATTTTTACCAGTCCAAGACAAACCTGTCAATCATCCTGCTGTATAATCAGCATGTCAGTGACACCTGTCAAGTGGAAGCATTTTCCTCTCAAAGTTGAAGTTCTCACTAACATGGCTTTCTATCAGTTTGTGAACAAAGTGTGTGAGGAAAAAAAATCTTCTGTGTAAATGTAAGAAATCTTAGATCTTTCCCTTGAACTCTTGAAAAACTGGAATGAATATAAAGTGTTTATTTTTGTTGAGTGTAGTAGGACCTTATAGGAATGAGGATGAACTGGATTATAGGTAAAAAAAGAAAATTATCCTAAGAAAACAAAGGCTTATAGTTCCCATAAATGGTAGCCACGTCCCAACTGCTGCCTAATGTTGACAATATTTCACTACTCCGACTGCAGGCGCATGAGGCAGGTGTGATAAATCAGCTCAGGCCTGATCCGTCTCAGAAACGATTGTTGTATTTGCTTGAACTTTGCTTTGAACAGACAGCAGACATTCCCAGGGTGTGTGGTACTTTCACATCTCTGCAGACTGACACAGGAGGTCACAGAGGTCATGCACAGCACCTCCGGATACTGTAGGTGTGGATGACACCGTGGGGGTTCATTTGTAGACATGTTGATTTAGACTGGCTCACAGCAGAAATAACCCGGGGGTCAAACCTGTGGCACACGTCTCACTTTACAGTGAAATTAGAGAGGACAGAGATATTTGAGAGGAGGATGGATTCCTTCTTATCAGTTCACTAGAAACACAGCTGCTTTCTGATAAAAATTGCTGATCAGTTTTTTTGAAATAACCAAGTGGCTTTTCTAACAATTCCAAGTTTACAGGTATTGTGAGCGTGAGCTACATTTTTCTTCAGTCGTTGTTATCAGTATTGATGATCCACCCACCCATCCATCCATCCATCCATCCATTTTCTGCCGTTTCTGCCATTTCATTCTGTTAAGGGTCACGGGGGCTGGAGCCTATCCCAGCAGCTTTCAGGCGAGAGGTGGGATTCACCCTGGACAGGTCACCAGTCCATGGCAGGGCCAGCGCATCTAGACAGACAACCATTCACTCTCAATTTAGAGTATCCAATTAACCTGGTCCCCATTTGCATGTCTTTGGACTGTGGGAGGAAACCGGAGTACCGGAGAGAACCCACACCGCTAACCACTGCACCATTGTGCCACCCGTGAGATTTAACTGTAGGATATATTACATATGGTCTTATGACAAATCGTGGGCATATTTTGAAAATATTTCAAGATATGTATGAAGGTTTCAGTTTTGGAAATCCATTTAATGGAAGAATATTTTTTTCTCAACATTGATGTTGGTATTTAACAGCAACATTTCTGTCCAAATATACATTAAGACCAGGTCAAACCTCCTATCTGTCCAGACTGTGTTGGTAATGAAGAGACTGTCTGACAAATGAGATAAATCATTGAAGACGGTCAGTGAAACTTCAGCACTTAACTGAAAATACAAATACTGTATGCTATATAGTCATAGAGCCGGTCACATGAAGGAGGTGTGTGAGGGGTGGGGGGGGTGGGGGGTCAGGAAGCAAATTCTACCAGACCTCACCTTCAGTACACCTGTTGAGAACTGCAGCACATCTTAGCAGCTAGAGGTCTTGCTATGATTAGAGGACAAAAGAGCCATGAAGAGTTGATTCCCTTAAATATGAAGAGACAGTTAATTTCAGACAAGTCATGTCAAGGAAATGTTACTGAGTCTAATCAGACCTTTATGAGTCGAAACCTTCATCAACATTTGATTAGAGATCGTTTTGCATCACTGACAAACTGCAGAAAGAACGTAGCTTTCCAGCTCCTGTGACGTGTTCCAGGTGACACCAGCAGGGCTCACTTGCTGGGTTGGATGAGAACGTTGCCTCTTCAGAGATGTAGAATGAGAAACTACTGACTGATGATACAAATATGATAGTGCTGTTCCTCCATTCCTGCCAAAAATCCACATTTCATGTGTTGAATGTGACTCAAGACAACTTCTTCTATATTGTCTACATCGACCCTGAGCCTGAAATGAAAGCAGACAGAGAAAATGTGTCAGAACTTTTATATTATTAGAATGTTGTATTGTTTACACTATAATACACTCTATATTATTTAATTTATGCATTCCTTTGATTTAGGCTTCAATATTTTTGCTTTTAATTGAGCTATTTTTAACTTAGTTACTGTAGGATATTCAAAGGCTCTGGTCTTGGCGCCTTGTGACTTCTTTTTCCAAGCACACAAGTTGAACAAGCTTAGACCGTCTGTGTCTCCAGAAAAAAAGCTTTGGATTAATCAATAATTAACTAATTATGGAAAAAACTAGTCTTTCCGGTACTCCAACTTCCTCCCACTGTCCAAAGACATGCAAATGGGGACTTGGCTAATTGGATTCTCTAAATTGACTGAAGGTGTGACTGTGAGTGTGAATGTTGTCTGTCTCTATGTGTTGGCCCTGCCATGGACTGGCGACCCGTCCAGGGTGAAACCCGCCTCTCGCCTGAAAACCGCTGGGATAGGCTCCAGCCCCACCATGACCCTTAATCAGGATAAGCAGAAGAAAATGGATGGATGGATGGATGGAAAAAACTAGCAGGTCCTCATTCGGGCCTCATTCGGGCCTCAAAATGAGCTGCCAGCTTTTCTCCAGCTCCTCCACAGAGATTCGTCAAAAAAGAACAGCTGATCTGTGACTGTGAGCAAACATATATATGTCATCACACGTTTGCAAGCTTACATGGTATAAGTCAGGATTTAATGGTTACCTTGACACTGGCAGGTGGAGTATTGGTGTCAGTATCATGTTGACTGTTTATCCTCCCCAGATTTATTACCTATAGTCATGTATAAGCGACTGCTGAAAAATGGAAGTCACATATTAATCAAAGGGGCATAATATCCAGGCGGCACGGTGGTGCAGTGGTCAGCACTGTCGCCTCACAGCAAGAAGGTACCAGGTTCGAGTCCTGGCTCGGGCACGGGATCTTTCTGGGTGGAATTTGCATGTTCTCACTGTTCCTGTGTGGGTTCTCTCCAGGTACTCTGGCTTCTTCTCACTGTCCAAAGACATGCAATTGGATACTCTAAATTGACTGTTACGTATGAATGGGAGTGTGAATGGTTGTCTGTCTATATATGTTGGCCCTGCGATGTCCACCACCTCTTGCCCGTAGCCGCTGGGATAGGCTTAACAAGACCCATAACAAGAATAAGCAGAAGAAAATGGATGGATGGAAGTAATATCCATATAAGGAGGTGGAGGGACTCAATGCTTTATGACAGAACATGTATCATTGTGGCTGGTGTGTAGTGGATACCTTGCAGCTGCAGTGGGATCAAGCTGTTGATGTTTTGGTGATTGTTGGCTTCCTATTTTCATCAAAATTGTGCTAAATTTACCTTAAACCATGATCCTCAACCTAACCAACAACATATTGAAGGGTTCAGTTCAGGTTCAGTTCAGGTCTGCTCTGTTTGCATGTTCTCCTTGTGCTTCTGTGCATTTCGGCAGCTATCAAACACATGTACGTTAGGTTAATACTAAGAACAAAGAGCTTTATGGGTTGGAGGACTTGCATGTTTCAGTTATTGCATTAACTCCTGACATTAAAATGTGTTTTCTGTCTTTGGAATACAATCAGATAGTGCTTGATCACATGAAAGTAAAGCTGTAAAAACATCCAAGATAGACTGTGTGAGTCATACCACCAAACTACTTTGGAGGTAGTCAGGGACGCATCCTGACCACATTGAACAGAAGTGTACATATAAATGCCTCCAATCCTCCATCAGTTGCCATACATCAGTGATGTGGCAAGAGCAGTTCAAGGAGAAACAACTCAACACTGAGTTGGCTGGAGGGGGGTCATGCCCATGGCCGGCAACGTTTTTGAAGTGAAAGTTAACGCATACATAGGTTTGACACCCAGGCTTCATCTGTGAAGGCCCCCATGATGAGTCTCCCCCACCAGTTTTGACTGCATACCTGCATCTAGACTGCTCTCAGGAGTGTTCAGAAGTCCATTAACAGCACAGCTTCACAAATGGCGAGCATCTTTTCCTTTCTTTTTTCTTTTTTTTTTAACCAGCGCACATTTAGGGTAAAACAGATATTGATTAGAAGATGAGATATTTGGTTGATCGGGAAAGAGCCTAATCAGAGCTCAGTGTGGAACCAAGGGGGCATGTCAACACCAGTTGTAAATGTATATAGTTCAGCACCACCCAATTGCAATCTGATCACAAAAAATGCATTTTAATGTCAGGGGTAAAGAGAGCCCCAGGGTCTGCTAATGAAGCCCTCCTAGTACAGTTTGTTCTGTGTTCCATGATGTTCTATCTACTGTAAACCTCCAGTTGCACAAAACCCAGGATGCTGACACCACCCACCAGTGTGTTTGAATTTATTTGAAGATGATCCGAACAAGTTAGTGCTTTATATTTCACACTCCATCAGTAGGGGACAGTATGCTACATTTAAGAAACACCAATGGAAGCTTCTTTAGCCTGAGGACATCTAATGATTCGACATTTCATTTACATTCCAACTCCTACGGTCTCGAGATTGTTACTGCCAGAGGGACATTGTTGCCAAGTAGCCAAAACGTTGGCAGAATGAAGCTTCAGGTTGCAGGGGCTTGCTGACGTCTCTTGAGGGACAAAAAGGTTATAACGTGACCAGTTAGACTGGTGCAAACTTGTTCAGATTAAAACGATCTATTTACAAATGATTAAAATGTTTTCTCAATTATTCCAAAAGCATGACCCCTGCCAAATAAGGCACTCAGTATAAGCAGATTCATACTTAATAATTTGACATTTGTTTGGTTGGTAAAAAAAAGAAAAGAAAAAGTCTGTTTGTCTTACTGTTCAGTATCATGTTCTTTTACTTCAAAATGTTAATTAACATTTTCTTGTAAAGTGATCGAGAAAATCTCACTCTTCAGGATGAGTTCAGATTTCCTCTTAGAGGTTACATGTCCAACTGATCCAAATAGACCACATACTCGCACCACTGCATGAGAATGTGAGACACTCCACCCCCCCCATCCAAGTGAACGATATACTTGCACCCTTGCATGAGCATGACACAGCCCCCCACCCCTGCAACCTGTGCACCAGCAGTGCTTGCAAATAACTTGTCACCCCACACATGTCAGTCACATGTCCTGTTCAAGACCAGTGGGGGGAGGGAGAGGCTGCCCCCTCAATTACACCATCGACACACATGCACATTAAACAATACTCTATCTACATTATGCACTGTGGGTGTGTTTCTATGTTTTCCAGCTGACAACATTGATATATGTAATGTGTTTTCACCGATTGGTGCTCATTTCATTGCAACTAAATGGTATTTGACTTGTTTTTGTTTGCTGGGTCTGCAGGAGAAAACCGACACACGAGAATAAAAAAAACTCTCAGGACAAGAGAGAAACTTCACAACCCTACAGGATAAGGACCTCCTCGCTGTTAGGTGCCAGGTCAAACCACTGAGCCACACCCTTTTTTGGATTTCCTCAAAAATTTAAATACTGGTCATTACATTAAAGTATTATGTTGCTGATGCTGTGTCTGTGCTGGGAAGACCCATATGACATAAGACATCTGACATGCAGATGTGAGGGTTTTCATAAACAGGCCTCCATGCTACCTTTTTGTTTGGGTTCATTTGATATGGGCTGATATGTTGTACTGTACAAAGAAAAAGTGGGGAAAAGAGCAAAAGATGTTTTGCACAATGCAATTATCAAGCTTGCTCCTGGAGGTGTGGTGATGGACATGCTGCAGCTCTGTAGTCTTGTGCAAGACTAAGAAGTCTTGTGAGGGTGCGCATGTGGTTCAGTATGTAAGGGTCCCTCTATCCCAGTAATTTACCACAGCCCCATTAGTGCTTTTAATATTTCCTGTAATGGAGCTAATTCAGTTCTTGTATTTTGATGGAACTGCCCCTGCGACGGCTGTGGGCCTGAGGCCCGTGTGTCATTCACACTCATGTTGAAACGATGTCTCAGGAACACCTTGAACGAATTTCTTCAAATTCAGCGCAAACATCAACTGGGACTTGAGGATGAAATGAAAACATGTCAGGGGTCAAAGGTTAAGATCACCTCTCGTGATCTTGATATCTGAAGAATGCAGGGACAGTATATTTTCATAAATAGTGCAAGCATGCACTGGGACTCTACAGGCACAATAGGGTCTCAGGCACAACTTCACCATCTTCAGCATGAAGAATGAAAGAAAACTTGAAGTCAAAAAGCTCCAGCAACACTTGGTGGTGTATCTCACAACTTCATTAGACTGATGTAGTTTGGCTTGTGGCCTTGATCAGTGTCATCACTGAGAATGACCTGAAGAGATTTTCTGTTCACAGTTCAAAGGTCAAGGACACTATGACAGGCAAGATGACCTTGTGCAGTGCTTGTAGCTTCTGTGATGAGCCGGTGACTCTGTAAGAGCTCAGAGGGTCATCGCAGGGAGAAAATTTTGAAAATTGAGTAAAATATGATAAGTCATTAGATTTATGGTGTGTTGAAAGGGACACTCTAGACAGACGGAAGGTAGCGAAGACAGAAGATGGAGAAAGAGAATAGAGGAAAGAGACGATAGACCTCTGCTGTGTCTGAAGTATTCAGTTTGTCATTATCTTGTTTATGTTGTCAGTCAAATAAGCAAAACATAAGTGGTGATGCAATGTAATGGATGATTTGTGATGTTTAATCATTTGTCGTTCTTACAGGCAGAAAAAGCTGGTTGCATTCCCAGAGAGCGCAGTAGAGGCCAGTCGCAGTATAAGTATGTCACAGCAGCTGTTTCCAACTGTATTGACCTCCTGCTTCAGTGAGCAGCATTAAATGGATTAGTAGTCCTCTTGGCTAATGAGCAGGAGAAACTTTTCTGGGGGGTCTGACCTTCCACATTGCTGTGAAAAGATATGATAGAGCCTGTCCCAGTGTGATTATCAGCATGACATATTGCCGCAGTGCAGGCAGCCGTCCAAACAGGAAAGAAAACAGTCGACCTGATGGAGGATGTCAGGAAGCAGCATGAAGTCTTATTTCTGTCCTCTAAGGTTCAGCTCGTGGGTTAGATGAGCAATTAATGCGTTTCCTTGACAGTTCACACATTTCCTTTGTTACTCTGAGTGCTGCCCCTGGGGAGGGTGATGTCAGGCTGTCTGGCCATCTGTCAGTTAATTTGCTCTATGAGGGGCTGTGCATGCCACAGAGGGGCTGTGCACAATACACTCCTCCGGTGGGTCCCTATTAGAGATGTGTAGAAGAATGAAAGTCAGGAGCGACCAGGTCTTTGCTTGTAGGGTTCTGTTGCTCTGATCTGACCTGCAGCAGGAGATCATTGTCAAGCACTCTACTGAATACTGTAGCTTCTCCATTTACTCTCAGATGGGTTTGGCCTCGCAAAGAGAAGTTTGCCTCCAGGGCAGAACCAGCCAGAGAGCCTTTGTAATTGGCGGTTGATGTTGCGAAAGGTTGTGTTTTAACACGAAACATGACATTTCCCCAAACCTCGCCAATAGTGACAGAAAAAATTCCAATAATGCCAAAAACCTCGCTCAGGACCTCATCCCAAGTGTACTGGTTCTGATAACTAACCATTCACTTATTATTAGTCTCTGTTACTAGTTGTTCTACTCCACCAGATTTTAATAAGCTATAAGAAAGGGGTCGGAACTGATCAGACTGGGGGGAGTCAGTGAATGGAGGTGAAAGGACATCATGTGGAACCATCTCAGACCATCCCACAGGGAACATGGGAATGAACCAAGGCAGAGCTTTACAGTCCACATGACTTCTGAGGTGTCAGGCAGGAAGAAGTCAAACCAGAGAACTGGTCTCTTAAATAGATGTCTCTAGTCAGAACGGACCAGCCAGCACCTCAATACACTGAGACTGATTACAACCAGAACCCAGGTGAGAGACACGAGGCCGGTGCAACACACCAGGTAAACTAAAGTGAAGGAAACTTGGCAAGAAGTTAAATAACAAAAGAGACAAGAGTTAACAAAATCTGACAGAAAGCAGACACAAAGACTAAACATGAACACAAAGTACTCCACAGTTTAGCAGAAATGAAAGAGATCCACAAGAAGGAATAAACTGAAGTACACAGAGAAAACTAATTACAAAGTAAAAAAAAAACAATTTTAGTCACACAGAAAATTTGTCCAAGGGGAAGCCCCCATGTCTGACTTAGAAAACTCCTGATCGACTAATACTCAGACCAGATCCTCATCTGTGAGGGATTAATCCTAATGTCTTTCCTCTGAATGTCTCATGGAATGAATGACATCAAAACAATTTCCATGATCTCCTCTGTGTGGTTATCCTCTTCAGAGGATGGATCTAAGTGTGTTTGGTGATCCCTCACCTTTGTTATACTGACACCCCCATGTCCCCCAATGTCCACCTGATGGAAGAAGTGTCACCAAAAAATGAAGCTAACTGATTTTCCACACATCTTTGTTGATCACGGGATTCCTGTTGGTCTCTCGAGCACATGTCTCACACTCACTCAGCATGGAAGAGTATGAGGGCCACACATGAGAGGAAAAAAATGAGAGGAGGTCATTTTTCTCATCATGGACTTGGAGAAAAAAGTCTAACTGTCTAAAAAAGTCGAAATACAGTGTTGAGAATAAAGTCAACCCTTTGAGACTATAACAACCAGCACATGTGACTGCTTCTACTTCTAGCTCTTTTACCTCACAAACACACTAGTTATCAGTATCGGGACTTGAAGAGACTGAAGCGAAAAATGCGACCGTTCCGAAGGATAAACCACACAAGCTTATAAGAGAATTCAAGAGATTCAAGACATTCATCCAAGACACTATATGTCAACTTTATTCCTGACATCTCAAATTTTTTCTTCAAGAGTGGGATGAAAACAAATCTACCTCCTCTCAATTCTTTTCCTCATGGATGGCCCTTAGATTCTTCCGTACACCTAGAGATTGCTCAGTTTCACACTCGTTTTCACACGGCCACGCCCACCCCCACATTCACAAACAAACCTGCAAGAGAACTATTTATATTGTAAACAGCAGTATTGTCCCTGTGGCGGCATCATGCTGGAGGAAGAGTTGCATCATATAGAGTAGTATCAGTTTCATGCTCTCAACACTTCAGAGGACCCCCTGAGGAGAAGCCCACCCAGAGAGGTGGGACCCATCAGACGCTTCTCACACGTTAGAGAGGGTATTGCTGTTAATCACTGGTTCATTTTACAAACAGCTCATTTTGAAATAACTAGACCCCATCAGAGAAGCTAGATGTTGTGAAGGAGTCTGATGATGCATGCTGGATACGTCCCTCTCACACAACACACACACACACACACACACACACACACACACACACACACACAAACACGCACATGCACACACACACACACACACACACACACAAACACGTTGGTCCTCATCCACTCTGGAAAGTAACTGTCTCCCATTCAAATGTATATTTTCAGTAAATCAATGTTTATTCCTTGCAAAAATTTTGATTAAAGTAAATATTTTGAAGTTAATTTCTCTTCTTACATGATTAAACTGTGCAAAAGCTTGTTTGGGGCAAAACAACTGGCCATGTCTATGGGTGGGAAGCTCAATGAGGTTGTCCTGGTGGACAAACTGTGGCTCCAACTTAAGCAGCTCCAGCTGGACTGGGAAATCAATGTCAGCAGTCCACTTTGGTGGTTGGGGGCTGAGATTGGATGCCTGTTGGCCTTCCGATGCTGAGCTCAGGTGTGACGCAGTAATGACCATCCTTTAGACTGGTCTCCATCTCTTGGATCAAGTCCTTGGTCTGGCCTTAAGCCTGAGGATGGAGGTCTGAGGAGACATTAGCAGAGCCAGAAATTAAATTTAGAGTCCCAGTCACATGCTGAGTTCTTGGGTGATGACCTCAGTCATCCACAACTTCTTTGGTGCCATCTCAGAGACCCAGTACCACAATGGTGAGGATGGTCATCTCTCTGTGGGAGGTAGGGAAACCTGGGATGGATAGGCAAGAAACTGGTAGTGGACAAAGGAAACCATCAGGATGTGACTGTCATTCTTGTTCACACACACTGGACCGGTTGTCAAGTCCAGCTGAGCTGGGAATCATGTCTGGACCTTGAACATGAACTGTCTCCCTGGAATGTGAGCTGACCACAATCTCCCTCTCCCCTTCACTCCCAATGTGACATCAAGCTTTCTAAAGACGGTGGTCCCCTGGAGGACTGGGAGGAGATGAGAGGGGGGCCAATTATTGGCCGTGATGTCATTCAAACCTTAGTAGCATGTCAGTAGAGGTTCTCCAGGTCAGGGTAGCCTTCTAGATCAAAAACTACTCCCACTGTCAGGGGATATAACTGCATTATTTATACAGATAAGGAAATACTTGATAGGCCTGTTACACACTCTTTTTGTCCTTGGTATGAATGAAAATGACACTATAACTGATATTACTGCAACACAACCACAAATACTTTGAAAACATACCAGCAAGATTCCTGCTGCCCTGGGTCAGGAAAAGCACCAGCTGAAATGTAGAGCATATTATTCTGTTTTATTGTAACACAAAAGCAAAACTCATCTGTAAAGTAACTCTGATGCTGTAACAAAATGACAAATACACTTTGGTGTCTTTTATAGTTTTTTGTGTAATTTTGAGGTATTTAACCTATATTTTACATCTTGTGTGTGACAAACATTAATGTAGGCTTCTGTAATGTGAAACAGCTACATACAATGTGTTCCTGTTTCTTCGTGTTAGGAGAGGTGCCAAAATAAAACAATAAAACAAGCGTTTTAGATTCTACAAGACTACATTTCTTCCAAAAATATTCTCATTTGGTGTTTTCACACACACACACACACACACACACACACACACACACACACACACGCACGCACGCACACACACGCACGCACACACAAGGATGAAATGTTGCTGGTGCATTTAACACCTCCTTCTCGTCCCATTCTGTGATAACGTCACGGCAACTATTCGGGTATCGATATATCTTCTCGCGACATTACTCTCTCCTGAAATCGAGACGCGATGGTTGACATCTCGCGAGACTCCGGTCAGCAGAAGCCCACCCTTCAGTGATGCCGACTGCAGTGTGTATAATACGGTCGAGGGGAGCTCCGGGAGCCTAGGAGGAGCTGCGGCAAGGTCGACAACAGCATCCTGCCCCAACACCAGGAAGAGACCAGGTAGACCGCGTTGAGTGCGGTGGGTCCAAGCCACACAAAGTAAATAACGGATATTTTTTCATTCACTACTGCGGAGGAGGAGAGCGGCTGAAAGTTTCAGGCTGTAGCCTCATGTTCCGAGGCAGCTAACTGCTCCGTGCTACCGCTCTCCTAGCGCCTCCCGGACCAGGCGGAGCAGCGTGTCTGCCCTGCCAGAGAACGACCCTCCACCGCCTGACTCGGAGACACTCAACACTCCTACCAGATAGGATTTTCCTTACAGGCTTTTATTTTGTGTTGTTTGTGCCATGTCAGAACCAACGTCCGCGCCTTCGGCAGAGAGCGTCGCGACGGAGAATGATTTTCTAGCCCCTGATGCGGGGCAGAGGCCGCCCGGTCCGACGCCCAGCCAGAGCCGGTTCCAGGTGGACCTGGTGGCTGAGGCAGCCGCGGCCACCGAAGATAAGTCCCCGAGTTCCGACGCCTCCACTACTGTTCCATCAAGCGACAAGGCTACTCCCAGTGCTCCTCCAGACAGCGCCGATGCCGTGGTAGGCGGAGAGGAAGCCAAAGGACGTTTTCGGGTGGTGAACTTCGCCGATCCGAGTGGAGCAGGGTGCGCGGCCTCTCCGGAGGCAGCGCTGCCGAATGAGGGGCTGCAGAACGGTGACACGGTGATGAGCGAGACCAGCTTGCATTCATCCACAGGGGGCCAACATCACTATCATTATGACACTCACACGAACACATATTACCTGAGGACTTTTGGTCATAACACCATCGATGCCGTGCCCAACATCGATTTCTACCGCCAGACAGCAGCGCCGCTTGGGGAGAAACTCATTAGACCCACCCTGTCGGAGCTGCACGACGAGCTGGACAAGGTAAGCCGCCACACATGGCTCTAAGAGTGGGCACAAGGCAGACACGATGTTCCCGCTCAGACTATGATGCGTCAGCCTCGACGGTTTTGAGAAATAATGAATGACCTCCAGTGTCGCGCGCACACACACACACACACACACACGCACACACACACACACACACACACAGCAGTTCCACAGGATTGCATTCAGCGCCATGTGTTGTGCACAGATGTAGTCGGTGTGTTCACATGTGTAGGCGGAATCCGAATGTGCTGATTCTAGGTCACAAGCTGCTCCGTATTTTTGGAGCTCAGGGGGGTGCATCAGTCTCGCTGTCGTTTTGGTTTGTGTCACATGACTAATGAATATAGTCACGCTGTTGTACCCTCACTCACCATTATGTGTTGGTCACTATATGAGCAAACATATGTGGATGTATGTGATCATGTGCTGCTACAGTAGTCCATCAAGGCTCTTCCCTGGGCTCCCAAGCACTGCAGATTAGTTGTCAGGTCAAATTTCCTTCATCATTTGTGGCGTTCAGTTGGAGTTGTACTTCATGAAGGCTTGATGGAGTTTGAGGTCTGGGGTCTGTGAGGGATAACTGAGTCCCCAACTAAGAGGCCTAAGGACCCAGGTGCTATATAAGTATTGACAGTTTGGAAAAATGCATAATTTAAGTTTTTATCAAAGTTGGTACAATGCCGGTATTTAAAAGAAGAGTCTGGTGTTCAGTTGACACAGTCACTCACAAAAAGCAGATATCTCCATGTGCTGTTTGAAACAAAGCAATCCTGTGGTTACATTTGGTAACCTAGTAAATGAGGGTCATAAAATAATCGTCTTCAATTCAGCCAGAAAAATAAACAAAGTGACAGTGACATTGATCTATGTGGCTACAAAGGAACTCAGTAAAGTATTATGGTTGCACACAGTTATAGTACCACTGACGTGGAAGTCACGGTGAAGCCTGTCCGTATTTGTGGCTTAGCTGCCATATCAGAGCTTGAACTGTGTCTTTAGAGAATTGTATGAATCAGTGGACCTGGTATGGGAGCACTGTCCTGCAGAAACAGGAAATGCAGTATCACGAGCTGCTGCAGCAAAGTTGGAACACATGCTTAATGTACACTGGGGCCTTTAGGTTTCTGTAACAGGCTGTCCTCATACTTTTGGTTGCAGTTGGTAAATAATCATTCAGCCCTCCAAGGGGCCCTGAAGATCACAGAGGGGCACCCAGAGATCACAGAGCTTCAGATTTCTGCCTCCTCCAGCAGGCTTCTGTGTGATCCTGCCTACAAACACACTGCACTGCACTGGAGGTAGTTCTCATGTTGATGTCCATGTCCACATATTTTTAAAAACGCAGGCTGAAGATGTTCTTAAATGATTCACAACAGGATTCACACACGATTCAGTGGTTATACTCATTAGTTAGTAGGAGACTCAAACTTGGCTTCATCCTCACGCACATCCTTCGCCCAAGCCATTTGAGCAGTAACCTTCCAAACTGATTCGTCTCTCCTCTCTTCATGTTCATTGCTGTGAAATCATTTGCTGTGTGTGCGTGGTCAGAAGGACTCCGGGGTCACGGCAAAGTGTGACTGCTGAGGATTCTCAGCAATCAGTCCCTGAGGTGCCCTGATGCCAGATTTTTAAGCTCCATTTCTGCTGGAGAACATGTATCTGCCCCTGAGCAGCTTTTAATTGTCAAGTTTACATTTTGAAAAACTTCAAAGTTCCTGGCAGTTGCAGTAGCAGGCCAGCTACTACTTCATTGCCCTGATGAATTTGCATCGGTTGCCCACTCTGGGATGGATAACTATTCCACAGCTGTACTGTAAACATGTCAGCTATGAATAGAAGACATTCAGGCAGTATGTCATCTGTGGCAACCCCCTTTTTACATTTATATCTCAAAGTGTTTTTCCCATATCAGAAGTACAGTTGTCTGAGTCAGCTCCAGGAGATAATTTTAATGAGTGGAGAGGGAGGGCGTGTGTGTGTGGGCCGGGGGGGGGGACTGGCTGGCTCAATTAAGTGTCTCAGTTTTCTCAGTTTAAGGGCTCTGATCTTTGTTTTGGGAATATTCAGTAGAGCGGGACTAATCAAGTTACTGACTGAATATGTCTGTTGTTTAATTTTGAGAAGAAGCACATGACAAAAACTATTTTGATACAGATCCGTTAAATTTACACTTACCCATGAAGACCAGTTTGCTGGTACCGAACCAACGTTCTCTTATGTCACCCAGTGAAACGTAGCTCAGACAAAGTTCAACCATGTTTTGTAAAATTAGTTTTTCGTGTTGTCTTCCTTTGGCGAAATCAGGAGCCAGTGTTGGTGAAGCTTCTTGGTATTGAACATTTCTGAGACTGGGCGTGTCTCCACTTCCTCCTTCCTACTGTGTACCAATCCATGATGTCCAGATGCTGTCACTGCCATCCAGTGACTCACAACATTGGACATTTTGTCGGCTCCGATATAACGATGATGATATCCACATTCTGTTTATACTGATAATGACAGGTAAGACTGATACATTAAATTTCTTAAGAAATCACCAAAAAAAAGGCAGATACTGTCCTAACTACCACCCTGAGTCAGGTGTGAGACGTAGTCAGAGACTCTGTTGAGATATGTTTGACACCCCAGTTATGCTATGAGCTCCTTGAAAAGGTCCAGAGTTGCATTCTTCACTCAAGAGGAACAAATATGAAGAATTTCAATAAGTAATACAGGCTTAACGCAGTTGCTGCTGTCAGGATGCAAGAAGGAAAGCTGGTTCATTGATATCCCAGGGAAAACACCCACCTACTGAGGTTCCTGGGCTCCCCCAGAAATGATGAGCCACATTCAGGCGGGGGTGCTTTTGCACAGTTGCTATGAATATCTGAAGCACTGGAGCTTGGTGATAAAATCCCTGAAGCAACAGTAATCTGAAGTTGCCTTGCTAACACGCAAATCTTGCTTCCAGAACTCTGACTGTGTGTGTGTGTGTGTGTGTGTGCGTGTGCTTGGCTGAGCTGGGCTGAGCTCTGCCTCTGGTCAAACACACAAAGGAGAGGACAGAGAAGCTTACGTGACCACCAGTGACCGCAGAGCACAGAAGAACTCTCAGCTCAGTTTTCCTTTCACTGAGCTGAGGCGTTCTGCTGGTTTGAGCCCTTCTGAGCAGATTCCTGGTTGTTAGTGTGACGCCAACATTGTTAGTGCATATTGATTTGAAGATTGTGCAGTGCTCCAGAGAACATAACAAACAGGTTTTAGGGAGTGTAAGTGTCTTGCTTCTACAGGCCGATTTTCTTATTGAACAGAGATCCTGGCATAGGCAAGAAAATCACTTACTGGAAGGTTTGTAGACAAAATAATGAAAAATACTCCACACACTAATGTAATGGTGCATTACAGATTTATTTTATTATGGTTTCAGTAAAAGTCAACAAAGATCCATTTAGTCATGGTTTTGGTGTATCAGATGATACCACATGAAAATGATCAGAAAACTGATGAGTTTTTGCAGATATTGTGGACAAAAGCATCCAAGTGCACGCGAGTGGTATCAATTTATGCCTGAGATTTCTCCCCTGAGATTTCTTTGCCCTGTCCTGTGTGCTGGCTGCAGGCCTGTATGAAACACTGTGCTAACCATTACAAAGGGGGTTGGAAAAATGTACAAGACCACTTTTAATGTCAGGATGCTGAGAAGTTGACTCTGACTCTTTCAGGGTCCAAGCCATCATGGGCACTGACTATTGTTCACAACCCATAGAGGTCTTGGTAGAAGCTGAGTGAGTAGCAATGAGCCCCACTTGCCTTGTTCTCTGCTGATCAAAGTAGTGAGTGGCAAAATCATGCTGTTCAAGGGAAGGCCATCATGTGGACTGTGCTGTTAAGATTCCTGTGTGATATGATGGAGGACAAATTGCAGAGGTCCTGGTCCTGATCCGGAACAAAAATCAGCTTCAAGGCCAAGAGCTCCGTTCTTAGACCGATCTAGTCCTACCAAGTTGAATCTGCAGGCTGTCTGCACACACCCACCTGTTGGAGTGATGCATTGGTTAGGTTGCTCCCAAGGGCAAAGCGATTATAAAAAATGAATGGAAACAGGAAGGGAAATATTGCCCGCACCCAGAGATGCTTTGAATATAAAAACGCTTATTAAGGTGAAAGCAAAAACTCAGGAAATGCAACAAATACTGAAACTCATATAAATGAGGGAAACGAATACTGCAAAAAGACTTGCTGAACAAAAAGAGCACTGAGCAGCCCTGTCTGTCAGTCAGCCATCAGGAGAAGACATTAGGGATAAAAGTATAATTTCCAACTGGTCCCTGTGGTTCAATGTGTTGGGGTGAAAGTGATTGCAATCATCTGGAGTGACAGCGCTGTGGCTGCAGGCTACAGAACCATTATCCTGTCAAAGGGTTTGTTTTAACAACTGACAGACTCAGGTTTGTGTTGTCTTTGTTAGTGTCCAACAACATCATGGGGAGATATTTTTTCTGGTGAGAAAAATACACCGATATGTGGTCATGGGTGTAAACTATTTTGAGAATACTCAGGGTGGGCGTGGCTTATACTTAACAAATCACTTTCTATATGCTCTGTTTGATAACCACAAGAAGTGGAAAAAAAAACATAGCTACCAGTTTTTAGTCATACATGAAATGGCTGGATAAAGGAAGTTATTGCATCCAATTACACTGCAAGTTCTAAGCCGCATCCTTGTGTCAGCATCATATTATGCAGCTGTCAGTCTCCAGTGGTTTGTAGGCAGGGCATAGAGCGAGCACGACACTGCCAGCTTTAGGATTCATTGGGCTGTGTGTCAGTTTTTTTGTTTGAACAACTCTGGTTTGTGTTGCTGTTGAGGTTTTAGTGAGTTGTTGTCAAGCTTCAGTTGTTGTAGAGGAGAAGTGTGGCTGTGCGGTGGAGACATGGGTGGGACTGGAATTGGTGGATGTGACGCTAGTGGGATCTGCTCAGTGATTGTGTGAAAGTAATTTGAAGTCTAATGTTAGTTAATAATAATTGCAGACCAAACCAAAGAGAGTTCTCGAAGGAAAAGAGAAAACTCTCGGGGCGTATTTATATCCAGCATATTTTTGTGCTCAGATTTGGGTAATCCTTCCCTGATGTGTGCCTCTGTGTGTGTTTTACAGAAACATTTGTCATATGTGCTTGTAAACACAGATCATTTGATGTGTAATCCTTGTATTGTTTTGGTGAAAAGCTCTCAAACATCAATGTATTGACCATCCGTGTCAGTAATGATGAGGCTATTGATGAAGTATTACACAAACTGACCTGCATACAAATCTGGAAAGACATTGAGTTGAACTGTTACGACTGGAAATGGTGCGACAATTAGTCACTGTGTTCAGTACACAGGATGTGATGTAATCCCAGGGGACTATGCTCATGCTCTAATAACACATTACGACAGCTCCTATGTGTGACTGTTCCAGTCTCAGGTTGGTTTGCATCATCATGGTTGTATGGATGTCGTCGATCTGCTGAGCTTAAGTGATTGACGGCCTGATATTGCTCTCAGGGTGTGAGAGTCCAGATGACCTTTTTGTTTTAGTCGTTATAAGTCATGGAACATGGGTTCAATGATTTGTAAGTAATAGCACTGTAGCAATACACTCATCTTGTGATACGATACTCAATATTTGGCTCACGATACGATATATATCACAATATTCAGCTGACGGTACGATTCACTACACACTAGTAGGTAACCTGAGCGAGCTGGTGCTTCTTTAAAAACACTCAGGACTACAACCTTTTTGTTGCCATTATTTTTGGAAATGGTGCTTCTTTATTGTGTATGATATACCAAAGTGCCCCTGTCCACCACTGGCTGCATGAAACAGAACCAGAGCCTGTCTGCAGACATGTGCAAATATAACCAAATCCGACAAGCGCAGAACCTCCTGAACCCAACCCAGAGGGTCCTGGTCCATGTTGTTTTGTATGGCTTTGGATTTATGGCTTAAGTAAGTAAAGATGTGTTTCAAATGTTGAGTCATGCTTTTAGTTCAGCCGGGTTTGGGTTCAGTGTTCTGGAGTGACTCTATCCTGTTCCACGTGTCTGTCAACATGAGCAGTTTGTCTTTGTCCCATGATTGTAAATGAAAAATGGTGAAATGCAATGTTCCGTCTCTAATTCTTAATCTCTGAGGCAGGTGATAAGCTCTCTCCATATCTGCCCATTAAGTAGTTTGTGATGAAAAGCTGCCCTCCAATGTTCTGGAGGCTGTGCTGCAGAAATAGAGCCACCATTGTGTTTCCTCATCCGAATATAGTTGGGAAGGTCTGGTTCAGAATCGGCACTGGAGCCCTTTTCATCAGCTCAGAATCACAGCAGATCATCTGATGGACCTCTAATTAACTGCTGTGGTTGGCTCTGATCCAGAATGTTGGTTCAGGGTCGGACTGGCAAATTCTGGGGGTTTGTGCTGGTTTAGAGGTCACGGTGACCCTCCTGTATTTTGTCTAACATTGTTGAGTTTCCCCCTCACTGTATAGCACATCCAGATCGAACTCTGGGGATGGAAATTCCACTGTCCCCATTGATAGTTGCCTGTGGAGTTTGCCACAGGAATCAATGATTGACTGGGCTTGAGCTGATGAAGAGGCTGCTGACAGTGGAACACCACCAGATCTCGCTGGAATGGGTCCAAGGGGGAAGTAAGGTGTTGCTGGCAGGGACACACAGGTGCGTCTTCCAGACCGGCCTTGATCAGGCAGTGCTGTAGGTTGTATTGACATGGTGAAGTGGCAGATTTATTCATTCCGGTGCAGCCGAGCATGAACGAGATGTGCTTAAATATTGATGCTACCCTCCATGATGCTCCGGTAGCAGCTCCACTCCATCTGAACAGGCTGGGACATGGACACAGACATCAACGATATGATCAGACTGTTATACAGATAAGACTATAACATGCTGGTCACACATCCAATTTAGTGAAGTAACATGTATATGTTTATATGATCAGTATAGCCCTGGCAGTTTTCAAAATGAACACTTTTACTTTTAATAAGTAAGTACATTTGGTGGACAGCACTTTTATTAACTATACAAAGAACATTGGCTGATATAAAAGTATCAGAATTTTTTACGATGATTTTTTTTTACCATAATTAGTCACCATGTATCAGGACCCAATATTGTTCTCTGTGGAAACCTCACCTCAACACAACCATAGCACAAAGAAACAAAACAATGGAGCTGAAAGAAAACGACAGTGCCTTATTTTGACATCATAAGATGTTGCTCACCCTGAGGTTTCTCAGATTTTTCCCTGTTAAAGGTTTTCTATGGAGTTTCTCCTCAGTCGACGTGAGGCTCTGAGGGCAGAGGATGTTGTTATGATTCCATGAAGCCTGGAGACAAACTGGTGGGGAAAACGGGCTCTACAAAGAAAATTGTCTTGCCTTGCCTTGCCATAAGACCGGTTCAGAAGGAAGTCGGGGCTGATGATAAGATATCGGCCCTCATCTGCAGTGTAGCCCTACACAGCAGCACCCATGTGACAACCTCAGATTATATCTGTCACAGATTTGATGTCACACACAGGGCGACACACAGTACATTAAAGTGATCGTTGTAGCAGCAGAGTGTGACGACGCCTTGAGACAGACATGCTGCGGTAGGCGGTGCAGAGATGCTGACACTCCTATTGAGCCACCTAGGTACAAATGGCTTTGATTTTGAATGGAGTACACTGAGTACTACTCAGTCTTGGAGTGTGGTTACTTGTCATGTGAGCTCCACACACAGCTGCAAGGGTTGTGATTGCCTCAGACGGACAAATTCTCCCTTCTGTTCTTTAATGTAGCTCTGACTTTAGTGGCAGTGTTTAGTGTCCTGCTGTGTCTGGAGGCTTTACTTCATGAGAGCATCTCTAAAACTGGGCTGTTGCTCTCTCTCTGGAGGTGTTGTTGAATCGTGTCGAGGCCCTCCCTGCCACCTGTCTCCATGAAAACCTTGTAACCGTGTGTTTACATCCAGGATTCAAACACGTGTTGTGTTCGGATGAACCCTCATTAACCAGTGGCTTCAGTGTCATGTAGGATAACCTCTGTTCTACTCTGAGCTGATCTGCATCACCGGTGCTCTACACGAGCTGAACATTCTGAAACCAACTTCAATTCCAATTCCAAACTGGATTAATAAAGGTTAAAATGCTTTCCTAAAAGGTCACTGGAAACTGACATGATGATGACCTGTATGGGCAGCCACCATATTGAACAGACCCACTGAGACAGTCATTGCATGTGAAGTGACTGCAGATCGGGACACGTGCGTGGTCCTCAAATGCCATCACTAGGAAGGGGTGCCTGAAGAAGCTGTGAGACATTCCTCTGAGCGTGTTTTTGATACTCCTACTGCAGTGCTGTAAGTCACTTCAAGGTAGAAAAGTCCTGTGTTAAGATTGGTCCATTCACTGACTCTCTGATGGGTTGTCGAAAGAAACACTGTTTTCATGCACTTGAAATGTAACACAGTTTTCCTTTGGGTAGTGGGAAGCCCCCTGATGTCAGCAGGTCAGCCAATCACAAGCAGGTCTGATGTGCAAGCAGAAGTTGCGTTACAGCCTGTTGTTGTTAGTACCATGAACCCATTTGTCTCTGACATACAGCTGTTGCAGCATTCACGGCTGTTTTACAGGAGATGTGAGGTTAGCTTGCACAATGGAACCTTTGTGAGAGTGTGAGGAGCAATCTCCCTCTTCAGTCCTTTCTCCCCTGCCTCCCCCTTTTGTTTGCTTCACTAAAGGTTGTACACAGAAAACGGAAGTTAAGAAAAATGCCCTGGGCTTCCGCTGTGGCCTTTGACTGGAGAGGTTGGGCTCATGCGATGATGGCTGCTCAATTTACAGCTACTCTACCACACACAAGTTGTTTGGCAAGGCGCCAAAATACACACACACACACACACACACACACACACACAGGTAGTTCATGGGTGTTGTCCTCTTAACTTATAACAAGGTGACTTGCCAATAGTAGTCAAACCATCTGTGTCTAGTTGCAGAGGCATATCTCACCAATAAGTAATGGCATTGATTAGCAGTTTTTAACAGGTTACATGGTACTATCAGTGAAAATGAGTGTCCGACCCACTAGCATTGTTTTCTTCGCATATTAGGGTTTTATTTTTTTATCTAGGTTTTCCAACCAACAAAAACAGACTTCTCACACACCATTCACATGTGGTCACTACATCGCACACCTGCAGCACAGAGCGTCTGGTTCTCCAGGCAAGAGCTCCCATGTAGGAAAATATTACGTGAGTTCTTATCAAACCCAATGGTAAATAACCTGCCATGCACTCTTTCTAATGTGTAAACAGATTAACAAGAACCCATACTGAACTCTCGAGTCCAGACTGAACGTGAAGCTGAGGAAACCTTCTGCTGCTGTCCAGACTGTCGACAAGTCGCAGCCAGATTTGCCTCAGTCCTCCTCCATCATGGTGGTCAGCCCGACCTGGCATTTTTTCAGAAATGGCATCGTATCGACATGCTGTTCCGTTAGTTCTGTTGGACGTCTGTTGATTCATACCAGAGAAAACCAGCTTTACCAGCCCGCCCTGGCATTTATTCAGAAATGGCATCGTATCGACATGCTTTGTTTCTTCTTTTTTTTTTACAATATATATTTACACAATAAAATTTTTGATAGCTAATCATCAAATTGTTGATGTATTGGTAAATATTCAGTGTCATCCAATTCATGGTAACTTTCAAGTTTCGTGCTGAACTTCGTCAAAGAGCAGAATCCCTCAGATGTGAAGTGGACCTGGACAGTATCAACAACAGTAGGAAGGAGTCAGGCCTTTAGCACCCTCAGATCTCAGGCTCTGTCCAGAACAATGACCCACAATACAACAAAACAGTTTTAGAATGGGTCAGCTCGGAATATCTGTTTTTTTTATCTAGTCTTGTTGCACGTAACCAGTGATGGCCTGTCACGCTGACAGCATTGAGTGTTTCCATCGTGCAGCGCATTGATTTGCTTGGGCCCGCTGCCCGCCACATCCCCATATATGTTTAGTACTTAGCCCCCATGCATGGGCAAAGAGAGAACCCATTAAACACTGAGGCACATCAATATAGTGCACTGTGACAAACAGTTTAAGTGGCCTCGTTTTCATTCATGTCCTGGACATATTGTCTCTCAACTAATAAAGTTAGTGCCTTTTATGTACAAATTGATGCAGTTTAGAGAGTTATTATTCTGTCTGGTTCTGAGTTAAAATACGATGAGCTGATACTCAGTAGGTTTACAGAGTGTTGTCCTTACTGATTCATGGTGTTGGCTTTTATGATTGGTTTTTCAGCTATAAAAGTAAATTTGATCCATTGCCCTAAAAACACAACAAATTACTTCCATAATATTGACCATTGAAAGATCCCTTGTCATTAAGTCCCAAATATCAATACCTGAGGCAGGGTATGAAAGTTTCCCAGGATGTGCCTCATTGTGTGTGTCACGCTTCAATGATACTATCATGACATGATATGTTAGCAGGCTAAAGAGAGCTAGGCTAACCTAGCTTAAATATTAGCTACCTTGCTAAACTATTTCACAGTGTTACGACACCATGAGTGATGTAACGGTAACGTTGCAGTACCTCAAAGTAGTATTGTGCTCACTCAGGCAGCCGCATGCTACCAGACTAGATGAGACCAGAGCAAATCAGGATAATGCTTCGTCGCCGTGGGCCAGTCAAGAATTTACAGTTCAAAATCCTTGCTGGCAGGGTCCATCTCTTGTTGACGTGTATGTGGGAGTTTTGGTAGGATCTGGTGGAGGAACTGTGACTGGTTCACTTTGGTAGGTGGGTGGTTTAATTGGCTTCACCAAACAGCGGTCTATGATCTACCGCAGCAAGGCAGCTTCAGGTAGGAGGTGTAGTGAGGAGCGTCGTCAAATGTGTGAGAGGTGGAGGCGCGCACCCTCCCATTTACGTAATCAGCGCAACCTTCTTAATGCCTGGAGAACAATAAATTGTTGGTAAAAACTTTGGGGCAATTTTGCCCACCCCAGGAGTGTTTTTTTTGGGGGGGGGGGGTGAAATTGGGGGTCAAATGACCCGTGGCCCATTTCCGACACTGACCAGAGTTTTGCTTCATTTCTTATTTTTGTGAAACTGCTTTTTTGAGTGGAAAAATGGCAACATGTTGTAACAGTCTAATGAAGTCCAACCTTATTTTACTAAATTAATTTCTATTTTCATTTTATGAAACCATTGAAAGTGTACAAGTATCAAGGAGCAGAACACTAAACCCAAGATTTGTAATGTAATATGTGGTTTGTTTTTGTAGTTGAATTTTTTAAAAAATTGTTAACTGAAAAATATGTATCATAGTTTCATCTAACACTTATCGTTCAGGTCCAGCTAAAGGTTGGGTTTATTTGACCTATAGCCCTACTCTGGTGTGTACTGGATCTAAACTCCTCAACACTCGCTTCTGCTATCTCATAAAACTGGAATTTGGTCTCCTTCAAGAAACACAAATGATGACCTTCACAACCACAGTTCCTGCGGTGTGCTCTTACAGCCCTGGACCATTCACGGCTGCGTGTTCTCAGCACTCAGCACTTCCCGCATTCCCTTTGGGGCTTAGTCACATGACACCAGTAACATACCTCAAACACTGTGAATATTCTGTCTGTCTGCTTATGTTGTGTTTGTTTGATTATTGTTGATGTCTGTTGCACTACTATTTATACAGTATGTTGTATGTTAATTATGTATGTTACACGTTGTGTGTCAAATTAATACTACACTTTGGAGTTTCTGGGGAAACGCAGTTTCGATCCTCTGTGTAATGACTGTTACATGGTAAGATGTGCAATTAAGTTCACTTTGACTTAGACTTTGACTACCCCTCCTCCTCCTCTTCCTCCACCACAGTGTGACACAGGCCAGCTTACATGCTTCTATGAATGGTTACAACTCTGGTACCTGGCGATAATCACATTCTAAGTAACAACCTGGGGTTTTGGTGTGTTTATGGAGGGCATCTTACTGTGAAAGCTAAATTAAATCAAACATTTGTGACATTTGTCCTCTGGTTTGTTTGAACAAAGTCGGAATGGTGTCAGTGTTGGTAGGTTGGTTATGTGGGGAAGGTTCCAAGACTTGGCCGATGCGTTGTTGAAGAATACATCTTGCTCAGGTTTATCGCTCAGCTCCTTTTCAAAATAGGTAGTGAGCGACCTCTCTTGTTCTCTGCTAACAAGAAAGCCAAGGCTCCTAAATCTGGATAATTCACCTTGAACTGAGGACACGTGACAATGACAGCTGTTGTCTTTGTGAATCATGTCAGATGCTCAGTGTCCGCAAAGCTGATACGCAGCCTGTCGACAGCTCTTTTGATGAATGTGTCGAAGATGCTCAAGGTCAGTTTGATGTGACAGCATCAGCCTGTTCCCTGAGGATGAAGCTCCAATCTGCTTCCTGCGCGCATCATGGAAAACCAGCACACAAATTTGATGTACATGTTTACAAGATGAACACATGCGGGCCGTATGGCAGGATGTGCCCAGGATCCGCTCAATTTACGTTCAATTGCAAAATTAAGTTCCACCTTCTGTAAACGTGTAAACACATGTGATGGAAAGTCACCAGTAAACAAGGCAGTCTTAATGATTCAGCCGATAATGGCAAGGGTGTGTTATTAGTAGCAGATTTCTCTGTGCATTAATGACACGTGCTTCTTATAGTCATGAATGAACACTTCACTAACAAAACAGATATCAGCAGTTGTGTTTTCACACCGCAGCCGTCTAGAAATGACCCATGAAAGAGGTTCCACAGGACTACAAACCTTTTCTGTTCCCATTTGGTCCACCAGGACTCTGAGGGACATCAGAGGTGGTTAGGTCATTAGCAACGTAGGAGATGGAAGAGTGTGTGTGCTGCACTTAAAATGATGACTGCATTTTGTTCCATTTTCTTGAGGGAGGGGAAGTGACACCAATTTTATTAATATCAATATCACGATCAATTTTTTGTATCCGTCCGATTCTGTATTGATTTCTGTCAGTGTTAGAAATGAACCATCTCAGTACTGTTATGATAGTGTTTCAGTACAAAATTGGTAATATCATATCATATTGGTAATCTGTGCCATTTTTCTTCCCATGCTGTAAAATCTGCATCCAGCTCACAAACCCCATTTCAGTCGATCCCTAATTCTGACATGGTTGGTGAAAGGAACTATCTGAGTCGAAGGCTTCCGAAGGATCAGACAGTCTGGAACCGGTTCTGGATTCCCATCCTGACTTTCTAGAAGTTATGACTCACCCCAGATTTATTGAGGGAGCTGCAAACCAGAAAGAAGTTTCATATCAATAAATGACTTGAAATACTAAATCTAAGACACACAATAGACTTTTTTCCCCAAAATAGTACAGGAACATTTAAAGCTACTTTGCATATGAACATTACAACAAAACGACGGATTTAAATGTACATAATGACATGACATAATGACAAGGTTAGGTTCCACGATGAGATCACCTTGTACTTCTCACTGCTGTTGAAGAGATTTGGAGATCATGGGTTCTGCTGACCTTCCTATTGTTTCCACACAAAAAATTAAGTTGAACAGAAACCCTGTCAAACTTCTGTCTGAGAGTGTCTGCACATGTAAACACAGTCCCCTGAAAATGTGTGTATCTGTGATCGGGAAAAATGTGACAGTGCACAAACTCTTCCTGCTCAACCGGCCAGCTGGTTTATGGATCTGCTTTGTATAAAGATCCCTGCTGCAGCTACAGGAATTTCCGGGGACTACTTTGCGTTGACTCGAGCAGACTTCAAAGTGTGTTATGATTTATATTAAAGGTGCTCGGAAAGATTAATACTGTCTCTGTATGTCTCTGGATTGGCCACCTCCTCTCATACCAGGAGCAAAAAACCTGCTAACATCTGCCTTTTGTCAGCCGGCTTCCAGAATCTGGCCCTTTAAGCCAGATACCATCTCTGCACTGTGAGTACATTGATATTGACGCAGGTATTCTCTGAGCTGAATGGACCGCACCAAAACACATCCACATGTTGCCATTTCTAAATAAACAGCAGTGGATAAGATGTCTGCTCTGCAGAGGTTTGACACGTGATGACATCCAATAGAAAAACAACTGTTGGACAGGGACATTTTCAGTAATCCATTATGCTATATTCTTCCTAAAGAATTCCTAGTTGTTAGTGGATGGTGAAACATGATGTAACATAACGGTGAGATATTTGTTGTTAATAACAACACCATAACACATAATAGCTGTCAGAGGGAACATGCCTACCCAGCGGTCAGGGCTCATACTGGTCAGGAGATTGTTGTTAAAAATGGTAGCCTCCTCCTCAGACTCAGTTGAATTGGGGATGATGATTAATGCTGCTAAAGCCACATGCCCTTCTCTGCTCATTGCCCCCCCCCCCCCCCCCCACACACACACACACACACACAATTACAACTGATCTGTGTTCCCAAAATGGCCACCCCATCTGGGTCACTTTGCAGAGCAACAAAACCTCCCTTTTTGCAGATCTGTCACTCCTCACCTCTTTGCCAGGGTCCGACCGTAACTGGACACTGTTCTAAACCAGAATCTCAGTGATCGGGTGAGCCATTCTGGATCTATCAACAGACCCGGGTGAGCAGCAGGGAATCCAACTGTGGGAGAGTTTCAGAGCACAAAAGAATAATGAACAGAGTGGTGGGAGGCTTTTCCAAACAATGTGGTGATGTGGGAGACAGCGGACACCTGATCATTGGCCTGTCACTGTCGGCCTGCAATGGCTCTCTGAGTCTCCTCTGGCATCAGCTGGGCTCAAAAGATGCTCAGCACTGCAGTGTTAACCATTAGGTACGTTGGACAGAGTGCACTGGCGACTCTGCTATTCAGTCACACTGACAGTTGTGCTAACAGGCCCTACAGCCAGCAACTCAAAACTCACATACAAAAGAAACATTCTATCTGTTGGTCTCACAAGAGCTTCTTGTTTGTTGGGTTTGTCAGCCCAATAAAACCTTAAAAACAAAAATTGGAAACAAAATCAGGCGGCAGTGCAGTGGTTAGCACTGTTGCGTCACAGCAAGAAGTGTCAGGGTTCGAGCCCCAGCGCAGGCACGGGGTCTTACTGAGTGGAGTTTGCATGTTCTTCCTGTGCCCGCATGGGTTCTCTCCAGGTACTCTAAGTGTTGGCCCTGTGATGGACTGGTGACCCGTCCAGGGTGAACCCCACCTCTCGCCCAAAGGCTGCTGGGATAGGCTCCACCCCCCGCGACCCTTAACAGGATAAGCAGTAGACAATGGATAGATGGATGGATGGAGGGATGGAAACAAAATACCACAACAAGAATGTGAATGTATGTACAATATCCAGATTACAGGACGTGCAATATTGGTTAACAGCCAAATGTGTGTGCAAGCACCATGCTAGATGAAGTGTTGCAGTGCAGCAGAGATTTCCCAGCATGGTAATGATGTTCTACAGACTGTTGAAAACATCTGCAAAAATCACACAATTATCATTTCAACATGTTAAAATGTGAATAATAACATGGGACTGATGATTCCCTCTAATATTCTGAGTCATATTGCAATTGCAGTATTAGTCAAAGTAACAATCACAATAACATATTTTTTCAAAATTGTTTGGTTTTCTTTGCCATGAATTTTGTCACAAGTTACCGTCATGCTTTTTTCTGCATGTGGCTCATAATTCAGAGCTCCTGTTACACAACCAAACAATCCTCTCCTCAGTAAAGCCGAGTGGCCCGAGTGACGTCTGTTTTTCCGTGATGTGGTGTGCAGGTCAGAGTGAAACGGGCAGTTCCAGCCTCACTGACATAAACAGGAGCCTTGTTCCTGACCAGTCCTGATTATGGACAGGATGAATGATCTAATATAATATAGCGTGTGTGTGTGTGTGTTTGCGTGGAATCTCTTATGACCTCCTCTTCTAATCCGTGTTATGTGAAGGTCATCAATGAGGTTTTTATTTTAACCCCCCCATGTACCCGAAACTCTGTGCAACAGATTTTGTGGTTGTGTCTGTCACCGTGACTGAACAAAGACGAAGGACGAACACAAATGTGTCTCCAACCTGCCCCCCTTATTGGTCCATGGGGAGTAGGGATGTGAGCTGTTGGGTAATGCCAGAAATTTTTTCCAGTAGGTGTTGCTTATCAAATAACAGAGCAGCTGAGGAGGTAAGAAGAAGACGGAGGCTAATGCTTTCAGCTAGGGCTGCATCTGTGACAGTGCTGCCGACTCCAGCAACTTTATTAAGAAACTTTAGTGAGTTTCCACAGATGATTTCATAACTTCCCCACACGCATCTCACTCTGTCATGCAGTCAGAATCAGCAGCTTAGAACAGCGAGCTAATCTTGCTGTCATTCCATGAAACACATGAACTGTTTTCAGAGATACTAATCAATTTTAATCATGAATATGTCTGTTGTTTATGTTTTTTTTTTATGAATGATATACATTTGAAATGGTTGGACTCCTGTTTTGGGGACAATATTGGAGTCGGTGCATCTGTGAGGTAGTTGTTAGTTGTTTTAGTCGTTTGTCTGAACAAGTTTAAGAACCACTGGTGTATTGTCGGTCTGCTGGCTACTGAGACTCATCTTCACTTTAACTTCACGTCCTCATCCCCACAATGCAGAGAACAATGCAGCTGCAGTTCCTCTTTGAGTTAGATTCGTCCATTTCACTGTAAGCTGTATTAGAAATGTTGACCCCTTTAATATCCTTGTACCACCCTCTACCTACTACAGCATTTCAGTTTGAACTGACGCCTTTCATAAAAATTCATCACAATTAAGTTACAAACTTGTGCAAAAAAAAAACAACAACAGGAAAACAAAATGGCAACATAAAATAGAGGGCGCAGGTAAACATAGAGCTGACATCCTGATCAGGATTATTTTGGTATTGACATCACGGTTATGTAATGAGTTTCCTTATTTGAAGCGTTGTTCTTGTTTATCTTGGTCTGACAGCTGAGATGGGTTCATTGCTGTCATTGGTGTCACAGTAATCTTTTGATATATGTTTTGGTCATCATTGGAAGTCTACATTGTAATTTCCCAGCCCTCCATTAACAGACAATACCTCATCCAGCTTTTCCATCAGTATTGGACAGACATCTATTACCGGTCCAGCAAACGTAGTTTTTTTTTATACTTATTTATATGTAAGAATAAAAGGAGTCAAGAATATCTGTGACTTTACTTGTTCCACATGTGATCAGAGATACTAAAGCAGACAAGTTATGGCAGGCGTCCCTCCAGTTTATCTGGTCATTGGAACATTTTGATGTTTTCTGCAGAGGCAGCTCCGTCCTATCTGACCAGCATGGTGAGGTCATTGAATTTCTTAGAACTCCTTGAGTGTGATTGGATAACTTGGGTAATTTGGAAAAAGAGTAATTGTTTCTAGTAAGAGTGGATGTCATAGTGAGCCCTGGTGCAGATTGCTGTGCCACGCCATCCTCTCCATGCTCCTTCATTGTGGTGCAAAGCCCACCTTTGTGCTGCTTCAGCCATGTAGATAATGCTCACTAACTCATGCCGTGTCATCTGCACTGCTCTCTGAGCTGTGAAAACTTGGAGTCACACCAGAAGTTCTGCTGGGTGCCACACAGAGGTCATCTTGAATGTTAGGATGGACTTCATAGATTTTTCTAGTTTGTAGAGAAAGATCGTCTCCTTCCAGCACTCAGTGACATTACTGAAGGGGAAGGCAACTGTCTGGCAAGAACTGTACTTTAGACTAACGTTTTGATGCCTGGTGCGTCTTCATCAGTCCAACCCCCTTGGGATCTTGATTTAAAACAACACTCTGACAGTGATGGCAGATGACGTACAACACACTGTTCTTCAGGACTCCTTATCAGAGGAGTACCAAAATAAAGATACCAGTTCTGTTCTGGTTTTTTTTTTTTTTAAATTCAGTTTCATTTATCTTTTTTCTGTGACTGATGAGCATATCTGCATAGTTGTCTTTTCTCCTTGTCAGGTGCTTGCTTGTGTTTGGATCAGGTCTCCAAGAACTTGAACATGTTCCCACAGTCCTGAGCATCAGCATTGCAAGTGTCATAAAGGCAGTCCGCGACAGCAAAGAGCTCTGAACTGCTCTGTTACAGCAATGCTTCACTCACTCATGCACGTATTGGCTCTGGTGATGCCCTTTGAGGTGAAGACCCCTGGAGACAGAGGCTCCTTCTGCTAATCAACCGAAGAGCTGCTCGTCAGCGTCCCTACAGTCACACACCAGCACCAGACAGTGAATGTCCTGTTGCGTAAAGACAACAGTGGAGAGACATGACATCATCACCTTCCGCTGTTGTCAATCTGCCCACCTGTGCAATCATTCAGGCCAGAAAGCTGATTTAATGATCTGAATGGGTAAGCCCACCTCAGCCCACATAAATTAATACCAGAGGTCAGCAAGTTTAGCGTTTTCACAAAGCTTGGTGCTTATGTAAGGTTTCCAACAATTGTGGTACAGAGCAGAGTGAGTCTCTATGGAAAACTTGAATGTGGGAGAACTAATATTTACTTCAGAATTGTCCCATTTTACTTTGGCCAGATTCTTATTGGGCTGCTTGGAATGATGCTCTCCTGTTTTTTTCTTTTTTTTTAAGTACCAAAATGATACCTTTGTATCATTACCAGAAGGTGTCAAGACACAAAATGTTGGCAGAGTTTGAACTCTTGATAGAGATGTTAATGTTGGATTTCCTTCCTGACTGTTTTTTTACTTGCCCCTTTTGGGTGTATCCTTTATTCCTCACCTTTAACTCTTCCACATGCTGGAGTCAAGCAAACAGCATTTGAAACCCCAGCAACACCACAGGGTAACTTTTTTTTTGGAGAGTTTTTCTAAGATTTACTCCAAGAACACAAAATGGTATTGCCAGAGCACTTTCAACAACGTGACTCCAAACAAGTAATATAGGTTCTATTTAATGAGTGCAGTTAGATAATTTGTAGAAATAATGAAATTATGAAAACATACACTTTACACAAACATGAATTGCCAATTTTTCAACTGAATTATTAATGATGAACTGAAATCACCAATTAGTCAGTAGCTAAACTAACAATGATCATTTGCTGAAGCACACAGCAATGGCTCGGTGGTTACGGTATGTGTCACATGGGCCAAGCGCTCTGAGCACAGTCCCCTGCCCTTATTGGATTTCATTTCCCTTCCATCTTCCCTCATGTTTCCTGTCACTCCACTGTCCAAAATGTCTGATCACAACATTAAATGCAGCAAAAAAACACATAGTGGTGTTCATCAGCCATGTAGGAAAATACTTAACATTCATGTTGTGTGTGGATGCCGTGTCACACATCTGTACCTTTGAGATCTGATCAAGCGGTGCCTATGACGGTATTGCCAGCGTGTGTTTGGTTAGAAGTTAAACGTGATGACCACTCTGAAGAGCCTGAAGCATTTCTCTTGGCGTCTCTTTTCTAAGTTTGAATTGCTGGAAACTTTGCGTCACAAAGCCAGTGAGGAGGATATTACTGCTTCAGTGCTTGAGGTCAGCGACTCCTATGGGGTTTAGGATGAAGAACAATGGGTGACAGAATAAATTCAAGGATGGGAGTGTGACTCATGTTGAGTCGGACATACAGTGTTGTATAATTTCCTACTTTGTATCGTGAGCTTGTACAGATTGTGTATCTTCCTGCCTGCTGCAAAGAATTTTATTTTCATGTTTAATTGATACCTGGTCATGGTTGTACCATTTCCCTCTATTGTCTCATTGTCTCTGTTAAAGTGAGAGCAATGTTAGATGCACGATGCCCCATTCTCTCTAAACACGCACATCTCTAAAAGCCAGCCATGTTCCCTGTCTGAAGCAACTTCTTTGGGCGTCTAAACGCAGCAGTTGCTTTGCTCTGGCTTCAGTCACTCTGGATGTTCCAAGGGAGCCACCGGAGACTGTTCAGCTTGTATCCTGAGCAGAGAGGTCTTCTAGTGACCCTGTGTTTTTACTAGCCCAACACTCAATTAATCATCTTAATAGAGCTTCAAAAAAACATTGAAGTGAAGTGGATTAGCTGCAAAGCTACAATAATAGCTTTGGCTCAGGTCACTCAGGAGGACCGTCTATTCCAGCTTAGATAAATCTAGTTTTGGACTTACTCGTATGACAAAAATGGGACCTTTACAATACATATGCACATGTTAATCTGACTGAAATCTTAGTACTTTGCAAAGTTGGATCATGTGGTTGGTCATCTATACACTTTAATTGGCTACAAACTGGCCTGGCACATATTCCATGGAATCAACAATAGCTTGTAAGTACAACAGCTAACAGTCATTTCTGAACAGAGGAAGAGAGAAGCTCTGATGATGCCAGTTATTAGGGGTGTTACGAAATTTTGCATCACAACATTTTGCGAAATAAAATGACAAAATATAATTCAAAGACGCACAAAATAAAGATATCAATGTAAAAAAAAAACAAAAAAAACAATGCGAAGCGGCGCCACACACCACACACCACTAACACTGATTATTTTTGACCCTCTCAAAGAAGAACAACAGTGTAGCAACACCATAGAGTAAGAAACGATGAAACAATTATTTCAAAATGGAGGAAGACGAGGCTGAACAAGTAGTGGATGCTCCTTCATCAAACAAATTGGTTGTGTGGACTTATTTTGGCTTCCCATGTAAACGACGAGGCAACAGTGAGACGATTGTGGATAAAACAAAAACCGTGTGCAAACAATGTAGGTACACAACACCGTACACTGCGGCGAGCACTTTTTCATCTGCTGTTGACAGATTTTGATATTACTTAAAGAAGAATATGCACCTGTTGAAGGGTAAATATTGCAGTTCACTGAGGTCAGACATTTATGGATCTAGATTAGACTGCAGCCCTGAGGATTATGGATTATTTAATATATGTTTTCCTTTTCATTCAAGAATGTCGTTGTCCTCATGGTTTACAACAACAAAGCACAAAAAGTGAACTGGAGGAAAGTTGTAACCTATAAGAAGGCTTACCGCCACTCACCGATACTTCCATCAACTGGGTTGGTTGCCCAGTGTACTGACTTAGTGAAGCTGTAACTGGAGCTCTACAGCAACTGTGTCCATAAACCCTCTGACTGACATCTGTGGACCCTCATAACATTGAATACATATGATGTACACACACAATACTGCAGCATACAGCATGATATTTGGGAGAAAAAAAACCTCCAGTATCAAATCAGTGTTGGGTTTATCCACCTTTGAACCACCAGCCAAGCTTGTGCAGTCTCCTTTATAGAACCAAGGATTAGACAAGCTCATTTGCTGGGTTCCATTAAACTTTACTGCGGATATTCATTGTCCCCAGACGTAGAAGCAGATTGGCTGGGATGATCTCTGGTCTGTATCCTAGCATTAACACCCCAGTCTCAACTCAAGACATTATATAACATGGACTGGTAGCCTTGACAATCCAGGAGAAAGGAAATGCAGAGAAGGGGGTGTGGTTTACAGATGTCCCGTGTACATCCTGAGGTCATTACACATGCTATAAGTGCAGACTACCATCAACAACAAAGGAGGGAGGCTTCCTGTCTTTGAACGGCTGCCTGCACAGAATTAGACTGTGTGGCATCACTTGCTGCTTCTGCGACTACAGTAAAAGCTGCCAAATCCCAACAATGGACAACAGCAGCTATAAATATCTTGAAATCTGGCTGAAAACTGTGTGTCCTGGAAACAGACTTTGAATTGTGCTTTTTCTCATTTGGTGAGGGTGTCAGATATGGGTTTGTATTCACTGTTGACAACACTATCAATAATGTGTTGGGATGGGACCAATATCTGAATTAAAAACATGTCATTTCACCCTAAAATGAGGCAACCATAATACTTAACATGTGTGACACGTTACTTTATTACTGCGCTGTGTGACAGTTACACTGGAGCACTGCCTAGTACTTTGTTACTGTAATATTTTACGATAATTGACATCCATTCAATATGCTCTTGCTTTCAGAACAAGCTTTTGGAGAAGCTTAAAAATGTCACACAAGAGTATGAAATAGCATGCGAGGTTAGCATTGAACTTGAATGAGCTACGCCTTTAGCCATTAGCGTTTATTATTATAGTCAATTCAATATCAAGCACATAAACCTCACTTGTCAACACAGTAACACCTGGTAGCTTTAAAATGTCCATTTGATAACATTATCCCTGAGATATGATTGGTCAGTGGGTGGAGCTTGTTTTGACTTTGTATCTTAGCTGCTAGCCTGCCCCATAGCAGGTTGGCTCTGTAGCATATTTACATTTGTTATTGCTGCTGAAAAGTCAAACACCTTCACAATACTAAAGGGTCAAGTCTGAAGTTATCTGGCTAACCCTCTAATCCTGTTTCGTAGTAGCGACCTCTGGGGGCTTTGTTGTTCAGTGCTCCAGTGTTTGTTGGTTGGCTGGTCTCATCCTTCCTGCTCCTGCTTTAGAATCATAGTACAAGTCACAGACTTTAGTCTCACTAAGGAAATTGGTTATTAGGTTTAGTATGTGCAGTGAAACCAAAGCAATGGTTTGAACCAGCTCTGCCATGGAAGCGCATAAATAGTTTGGTCTGTAATTTACAGCCTCATTATCTATCTTGACCTCTTCTACAGAGGGTCCTGTGAATCATTGGTTTTCGTCATAGATGCTTGTTTGCGATATTGTTTTCTTTCTTTTTTTTATCTCAGCCAACCCTGCTTACCCCTGGGGGTTTCACCCGCGATTCATCCCCTTTGACCCAATGAGAGGTTTCTGGCTTCAGGCTTGCTATGAGGAGTAATAACCCAATGTTCCCCCGTTGCTGTAAAGCATGACTGTGTCTACACACTAAACATTACTTCATTTTTTTCTGCTTTTCAGGAACCATTTGAGGATGGCTTCGCCAATGGTGATGAGTTGACCCCAGCTGAGGAGGCTGCAGCCAAGGAAGCAGCCGAATCTAAAGGAGTGGTCAAGTTCGGCTGGATCAAAGGAGTGCTGGTCAGTAGCCTTCCAGCTTCAGTCGGTAGCCAGGGTTATAAAGCAGGCCCCAAAACTAACATTAAATACAGATGGACTTATGGTGACATGTCCATCTGATCAGTTATACTCAATTGCTCTGTTCACTTCTCATGCATTTTGTAACAGGGTTGCCATGGTATTAAGATACTTCTGATCTGCAGTCAGTGAAAAGAATTGGTCTATCTGCCATATGTTCATTTTACCAGGTTTCTAATCTGCTCAAAAACACACATGAAGACATAGAGCTCATAGGTCTGATTAGACAGGTCGCAAAACAACAGTGGATGTATCCCAGCAACAAAAGTTCAGGAATAGCAAAACTGTTCATAATGAGTATGCAGTTAGGTTGCATGCCCCTCCCTGCCGCATCAACAGTCACCAGTTCTCCTTTGTAAACTCTAATTTTATGAAGTTTACTCCTGTATGATTGCAGCAATTAAAAAAAAAAAAGTGAAGTATTATCTAGCCAGCCAAACTAGCAACGTCTCCCAGAAGGAGACATACATCAGTGAAAAGATGGCGTCTAGTGGGTTGGTCAGAGTCGTGGGTCAGTGAAACGATCAATAATTATTGATATTGAGGTTGATGAATTATTAATCACTATATTTTCTTTCATCTATATTGTTCAGCCTTAGCAGTGCGGTGTCTCCTAGTATTTGACGTAATTCCACCACTGGACTAAAACAAGCCCAAGCAGCTGGATGAGTTCACAGCTGACTGTTGAATTTCTGCTGGTCTGTGCCTAGGGCTGTTGCGATACACTAATCTGGCGATACAATACAATACACGATATTTGGCTCATGATACGATATATCACGATATTCAGCAGACAATACAATTTGCATCATTTTTTGAAAGATTTTAATGGGACAAAGTGATTTTGGTGACATCTTGTGAGTGTTCCCTTGACTTGGATTGAAGCATCAATTACACAATAAATGGCTCTGAGTGGCAGCTTGCAAATGCTGGACAAAATGAATCAAAGATGTGGTGAGAAAATTAGTTTCATTCACTGAAACTGAGAGAAAATTGTTCCTTTCAAGCTTTTGAAAAGTAAAGTGAACAATGGAGAGTTAAAGTGCAGCCAGTGGCCTTCTTTGGCAGCTTTTTAGCTTGATACTGAACATAGGAGGTAGCTACCAGCCAGTCTGGCCACCAGGTTAACAGAAAATAAACCATGGCAGCCAATAATTCAATTCGTGGGTGACAATACCATGGCGTGGCTCCATCGCATTCACCATGCACCTAAAGCTGATTTTTTTTCCACCACCCAATAAGGTCTCAAATCCTGACAAATAAAGTAGGCAATGGACTAATTTTTCGGTGACCTCAGTGAAGGAGATGAGAACTTGTGGCAACAACCGCCGTCATTGTCCAGCGTGGTTTGTTTCAGATTGCGCCACAGCTTCTTGGGATCAGTCTCAGTTAGCATTACCTTTTCCAGGTGGTGACGTTTTAGGAGTACTTAAGGTTTGTGTGACATAGTTTGCAAACCGCCTTACTTTTGTCTAAATCGTCACTTTCCTTTTTGTCTTTGAACCCAAAACGCTCCCACACATCTGCTTTTAAGGTTGCAGGTGCTGGATTTATACTCGTTGCCATTCTCCTGAATCTCTCAGCTCTAACCTGATGAGAAAGGCGTCGGCGTCTGGGTAACAAGAAATGCTCTACAGCGACACCAGCAGCTGGCAGACCTAATTGCTCTTCCTGCAAAATGCAGGTCATGGGGGATTTGAATGGGGTGTAATGTATCGATACTCAAATCAATACTCTCTGGGGAAACAAAATATCAATATATATTGCAGAATCAATAAAAGTGCTCAGCCCCATCTGTGCCGGACCTCCTCTCATGGCCCTGTCCCATAGACACACAAATGTCAGTGATGGACTCAGCAGTCTTTATGTGAAAAGGTTCTCATATTAGAGGCTCTGTACTATTGCACCAGTGCTCATGTTGAGTCCAGGTTCTCAAAGTCCAACAGCAGCGTCCATTGTGAAAAGTCAGGTTGGGTCTGCGTGGGGAGTAAACATGGTCTCCGATTATTCACCACTCACAAGTGCAAAGTGTACCGCAATGTAATTTGAAACACATGTGAAGTAGTTGACACAGTGTTGAAGACTGTGACACATGAGTGTGAATTACTGCGACTCCACAGGTTCCTTCAACTCAAATGCGGTTCTGGCAGAACTCACGTCTCAGTCTGAGGAAGACGTGTTGGGAAGCGTCTTGCTTTTTATTTCAGCACATTAAAGTTCTTCCTTTCTTCCTCTCTAAAGTAAACAAAGCACTTATTCTCAGGTTGGGTTTCTGATGGTGGATATTAATTATACCTAAATGTGATACTGATCTCTGAAACTGGAGGGTTTCCTCTGTTTAAAACTGACTGGGTAGGGATATAAGATTCTAAAATCTGCTTTTTTCTCTCACCTTTTTTAAATCCAAATTCATAACTTTTACACAAAGATGAGTTTAAAAGATTTCCTCTAAGTTTATGTTCATGTTTGTTAGTGGTGAAACTATAGGATGATCATGAGTAATGAAATATGTCAATATTCTAAGTTTGGTTCTCAGTTTCGGTTCAGGAGTTATTTTGTTTTTTGTCGTCATCTCTAAAAAAAAAAAACGTGTTGGTTGAACTCAGTCACTGTGTTAAAGGATATAAGATCCTAGAGAATTTAGTCCTACGTCATAAAACTGTCAGAGCTATTTTCCATATGACAAACTTGCGAACCAATAGTGTGGCTTTTTCTGTCAAAATTAACACTTAACAATAACTGAATCTGATTATTCATCTTTTGTCTTCTTTGAATTATCTGCATTTCCTCCAAATCTTTACCCTCTGAAAGCGTTGAAGGTTTAACACTTTTGATTTGTTTAGCTCGTTCCTTTGACCAATCACATGGATGCAGGTGCATATACCTGCTTGAATAGAAGGCTGCCGCCGCTGCGTCCAGCTCCAGCTTGGAGACAGACAACTATTGTCCCTGTCTCTGTGATGGCATTTAATAGTTGAAGGGAGGTGGACCACCATGTAGCAGTGAGTGTTTAGGTCTTCACAGGACACAGGATGGCTCGTATTCTTTTGTCAACACCACCTGACCCTTGGAGGGCTGCTGGCGAAACCCTAGCTGTATGTGAACTGTCCAGGGCAATGTGCACTATTTCATCAGGTGTCTGGATGTGCTTTTACACGAAGATGATGAGAGAGCAGCTGGCTTGATGTGTGCTGCAAACTAAACTAAACTAAAACACCCTAAAGACGTGTTGTTACTTGTAGGGAAGCATTTGCCGCCTTTGCACAATGGAAGAATGGACTAGGAAATGGATTATGGATTAGGAAATTTTTCTTTATAAGATTATATTGCTCCCTCTGCCTTCCTACATGTGTGTTCTGTCTTGACTCCTAAACTATCCATAGTTGTAACCTACATGATTCCTTGAACACATACTCTTTTTGGTTAAGTTTTGCACCTTCATCCAGGTGCAAGTTACAGACACCTCTTAATCTGGATTACTTAATCAGTATGGCAGATTATAAACGTGTGATTAAGGACCATTTGAGTGCTGGACATCCTGTTACTGAACACTGATCAATTTGTTATCTTAATTTAAGTTTCTAATTGTTTGTTTTTATTTAGTTGCCTGTTAATTTATGTACTTTTTTCAATTGCCATCTGTTGTAAGTCTGCTTATGTGCAATCCAAGCCTGGACTCCTTTGCTTAAGAGAGTTGTAGTGACTAGGGAAGGTTATGTTCCATCTGGATTGTTCTTCCTGTCTCGCCTCAAGCAGACCCAGTAACAGTCCCTCCTCTCTGCAGGTGCGCTGCATGTTGAACATTTGGGGTGTGATGCTCTTCATCCGCATGTCCTGGATTGTGGGTCAGGCTGGAATTGGTAAGTAGAGATCACGTACAAATAGTGTTGGGTACCGAAAACCGGTTCCCAACATCCAGTTCCAGAACTGTTTAGCAGCTTTTTGAATTTTGATTCTTTTTTTTTTTTTAGTTCTGAGTGCTCACACTAGTTTGTTTCGGGGCGTGTGTCACTCCACTCAGCGTTCTCTGTGCATCTGCGAGCAAGAATATCAGTCGTCTGAACATGGACCGCAAAAAATGCTCGAAAGTCTGGCTACATTTCAATTTGAAAGAGGACGGAGTATCACAGTGCAACATCTGTGAAAAAACAACTTCTGTCAAAGGAGGATGCACTATAAACATGATGAAACACCTTCGCCTGCATGATGTAACAATTAGCGAGTGTACTATGTTCAACCGTGGCGTCGCTCTCCTGCTCCCGTTGCTTCCTCCACTTCGAACAGTCAACCTTCATCATTCTCATTCTTAACAAACCTGCTTAAGTGATAGACTACCAATTCTTAAAACTGTCTATATATGTTTATAGTCGTTGAACACTCGCAAAGTGACGCTAACATTAGCCAGTCACTACGTTGAGCAGCCTGTGACCCCAGCCAGCAGAGTCGTATATACATCATACGTATACATCCATCTGGGCTGCAGATCTTTGTTTTTTGACTCTAATTGGCAATGTGAATAAATAAATTGGCCTGTGTTAAGGCTTTTTCAAACAAACAAACAAAAAATTCTCCTGAAGAATAGGCTGTGACCTGTTGACTTCCATCTCAAAGAATTGGAATCAAGAATCGTTTAGAACAGGAATTGATATTGAGAATCGGAATCTGACTCAGAATTGGTAAAATCCAAAAGATATCCAACCCTACGTACAAACACTATACAGTTATTTTCAGCTCTTAGTTTATTGACGCTGTGCTGCCTTCAAAAGACAACCCAGACGTGGGAAGTTGTGTGTGCTAGAGCTGCATGTGGTGAAAGCTGTGAGTTGCTCCTTGTTCCTCTTCACTCATGTTTTTTTCAGCTAAAAATGTCATGTTGGGCAACAATGAAAATGCTGACGCAAAAAGAAAAAAAAAAAGTTGCAGTCACTGTTGTGGGACGCCATGAACTAACCAATGTATTAGAAACACTGAATACCCCTATTTGGAATGTAAGCAACGAGGCAAATTAACTAAGAACATTCAGAATGTGACCTGACTCCTTCTGTCAGCCCAGTTCCTCCTCTTGCATGCTCTCAGTTATGCTCTAGGTTACTTATTTATCCAATTGAGTTGGTAAATAAGCAAAATAAAATCCCCAAAACTACTTAGTACCTAGAGTTTGCAGATGGACTACGCCAACCCCCCAATGGAGTGGTGGAGGAATGAGTCTCAAACCCCAGAATAAGTTATCATTTCGGAACGAGCAGTTCCCTGGCCTTCTGGTCAGGAGGTTTTTGGTCAGATGCCTGAAATTAGATCTGTGGTTAACATGAGGGAAAGATATTTTGAGATTTTGTTCTATGACATATATGATCTTGATGAACTTAACCTGGAAGTCTCAGTAAATACCACACTTGTCAATTTTTAAGCTTCGATGTGTCTTAAAAAACAGATCTTGAAAAGGATGCAATTGTCTACAAAGGCCATTAGGGTGAAACCTTAAGAAGCCTTAGGCTTAGTGGTGGTGACCTAGAAGTCACTCGACCCTGGTGTAGTTCCTTCATTGGCTAACGTGAGCTTAGCACTGCTAACCGTGGCATTCAGGCTTCCAGCATCATCAGAGGGGTTCATTAGCGAAGATGATCTTGATGAACTAAACCTGGAAGAGCATCCACTTTTGTTCACCACAGAGCTGATTTACTGACTCAATCACCCACAGTCACAGGAGGAACCAGGAGATGACCACTTCCTGTTGGACTATTAACATACCTTATCTCCATAGCCAATATGTTTGCCATCACATCACCTTTCCTGATTTTGTTTTCTTCCTTCATGTTTTCTCTGTGGCTTCTCAAGGGTTAACACTCATTGCTTCACTCGTCTTGGTGTAAACAGATGGAGCAGCAACAGCGCCTGTCAAAGCTGTTACACATCTCTATTGAATGTGACTGTGCTATGACGTGTCATCATTGCGATTTCGGGCTGTTGAGGTCTGGACGCCAAAGCACATAGTTTAGGTTCATATGTTTTCAGTTTACATGTCTGACTGTCATCCATGGGCACCAGCACGGCCAGTTCAACATAAAACTCTCAAAGACACAAGATCTTGTTTTTTACCCATCTGTCTGTGTCTCCATGTGTCCCCGCTTAGGTGCCTGTAGACTCAGGTGAGAGAATAGTAGAGTTTGTGTGGGTCAGCTAATGTTAGTCATCCAAGCAGCAAAACTAGAAAACAGGCGTGTTTGATGTGCAGCCATGTTTTGCTTTGATGTGACACTGCTGACACATCTCTGACATTCAAATGTGACTTGAGTAAAAGTCTTCAGCCGTCAATATTTATTGACATGACGGTGCTCACTGTGTGGTCACAGACTCCATGTTTAGGCGTGTGCCAGTTATTTTCTATCATTTGCTTGCTGCTGTCACTTTGATGTGAAATACCACCTCAAGGTGACGCATGTGGCGGGCGGCAGCGCTGCTGTGCTGTTACATTTCACAGCACTCTCTGAGTTATCAGGCAGTCTAGAAACCTGATAACAGATTCCTTTCTATCAGGAGACTTTTAAGGGTTAATTCTTTCTTGTCTTCTGCAGCTCTCTCCTGTATGATCGTTGCCATGGCCACCGTAGTGACGACCATTACTGGCCTCTCCACATCTGCCATTGCTACCAACGGATTTGTGCGAGGAGGTATGTCTAACTCTAAAGGAGATGATAAAGAGTGACATGAATTCCCCAGAGCTTTGGGCCTCAGCAGGCTGGTGAAGAGGCGTCATCCATCTACGTGAGCAGCTGTCAGTATATAGACATCCAGCACACTGACATGTCGGGCAGTCCAGTGGGTTCCAGGCGTCTCACCTGGTCATCTCGGCAAGAGAGGAAACTGGCGTGGAAGCGAATGGAAGCAGCTGTAGCTCCACGAGGGCAATCTGACATGGATACTCACACATTCCTCACTCACCCAGATCAAACTGGTGAGACGAAGGTGAAATGCTGTTGGAGTGGATGTGCGGATTTAGGTTCAGACTGAACTCTGTAGGATGATGACAGTTCCCTGGTTCCCATGGTTATATTCTCTCTTTCATGGTTCTTCTCCACATATGTACAGTAATATTTAGACTTATTGGTCATAGTTTGTGGAAACCTTTTCAGTTTTTTCATACATTAATGTTATTGGCCATCTGTTAGTTTTTCCAATATATAACTAATGATAACTTAAGAATGAGGAAGTTCCTCAGCAGAAGCAGAGCAACAATGAGTGATAGTTATCACACCCAGCTGGGTTTATTCAGGAGTTCTTGCCAATGAAACATGCTCTATGTGTTCATGGATCCATCAGGCGTCAACAGCTGATTCTCCAGCATGGATGTAGAGGCCCCGAGATGTGTCTTGTGGTTATGCTGTAGTCCCAGGGGTCACGTAGGGTCCGAGACCTCTCAGGTTCGTTGTTATAGACGAGTGTATGACTGCAGCACCGCTCTCTATTTCTTTCCAGGTGGAGCCTATTACTTGATCTCCAGAAGTCTGGGACCGGAGTTTGGAGGCTCTATCGGACTGATCTTTGCTTTTGCCAATGCCGTAGCTGTGGCCATGTATGTGGTGGGCTTCGCTGAAACTGTTGTGCAACTTCTTGATGTAAGTCTCAGTGGTTTCAAACAATGGTGCCCAAGCAAATGTAACTATTCCCTTAGTACAGTGTCATTACTACACCAGTGTAGCAAAAAGCTGTAAATCAGAGCATTATCTGGCCCAAAGACGGATTATGATTTGGCATCTCTGCCGACTACCCAGCACAGGCCCTCAAACAAAGACAGCTGGACAATTTCATCCAGTGAATATAAAGTACGCTGCAATGCTGTTTGCCTGTACGATACCAAACTATCACCAACCACAGAAAATTAAAAATAATTAATGATAAGTCAATCTACAATAAAAGATTGCATGGTATTACCCAATTTTTCATTTGGTATTTCTTTTTAATTATTATTCATAACAATATCAAATGCAAACTAATGGTGTAATAAATAATTTTGCAAATTATTATGTCCTATTAGACATAATTATTATTGTATACCTCTAATAGAGAAGTAATCATATACATGGAATTATATATACGATTTATATATATTTTTTATTTATATACATATATACATGTTTTTATGTATGTGTGTATATATGTGTATGTGTATATATGTATGTGTTTGTATGTGTGTATTTTTTATATGTGTGTGTGTGTGTGTGTGTGTGTGTGTGTGTGTGTATATATATAATGTGTTCGTAAATACATATATGTACATTTTTATGTGTGTGTGTGTGGTGATCCTGTGACTATGTTTCCAGCTGGTGCAATGATTTTATTTAATGAGTGGTCTTTCATATCTCCTCTTTCTTCCCTCATCTTCTAATTGTGATTAAAACATTTGTAACTTCTCAAGAATGATCAATTTAAGCAACTGGACTCATCTCTCTTGAAGACGTTTCGCCTCTCATCCAAGAAGCTTCTTCAGCTCTAATTTTCTGGTGGGAAGTATCAGGTATACAGTATATCCAGCCAGGTGGGTGGTGGCAAAAAAATCAAGTGGTTGTAAGGCCAGAACATTAGGTTTTTTTGGTGGTCATGTGAGTCGTTGGCCTCACTTCCGGGTTGTTACCCGTCCCAGCCCTCTTTGGGGGTCGTTCGGGTCACCTGAGTGAGGGCATGAATGCTGGCTGTACCTCCTGGCCCCCTGGTCCTCTAAGGACGGCATTGTAGGTGGGTGATAGGCGGAGTCTGAGGACCCCTCCTCTGTTCAAAGATGGTGGTTCTAGTTTGACATGAACGGCTTCTTTCAACCCCTCTTTCAAACCTTCTGTCCTCTCTGGCTAGAATGTGTACCTTGTGATCTTCAAAGGAGTGCCCCTTCTTGAGGTGGAGGTGGACTGCTGAGTCCTGGCCTGTGGTTGTGGCTCTCCTGTGTTGCACCATGCGTTTATGCAATTGTTGTTTTGTCTCCCCTGTACAGGTCAGAGCACTCATCATTACACTGTACTGCATAAACAACATTACTCTGTGCCTTGGGACCTTGTCTTTAGGATGGACAAGTTTTTGCCTCAGGGTGTTGCTGGGCTTAAAGTGCACGGGGATCTGATGTGTATTAAAGATCCTTCTGAGTTTCTCTGAAACGTCTGCCACATATGGGATGACTATGTTCTATTTGTGGAAATGATTTTTCTTATCCTCCCTGGGCTTCTTGCCAAGAACACACATGAGATCCCCATGCACTTTAAGCCATTCATGTCAAGCTAGAACCACCATCTTTGAACAGAGGAGGGGGCCTCAGACACCAACTATCACCCACCTACAATGCCGTCCTTAGAGGGCCAGGAGGTGCAGACAGCATACACGCCTTTACTCAGGTGACCCGAACGACCTCCCCCCCGGGAGGGGTAACGACCCAAAACTGAGGCCAACAACTGACATGACAACCTAACGAGCTTATCGTTCTGTTTCTGTTTTGTTTTTTGCCACCACCCACCTGGGTGGTTCTATACCTGATGCTTCCCACCAGAAAACTAGAGCTGAAGAAGCTTCTTGGATGACAAGCGAAATGTCCTCACTTACAAGAGACGAGTCCAGGTGCCTAAATTGTTTATTCTTGAGAATTACAATGATCTGGATGACTGAGAATATACACAAATACAACAGTTATAAAGTTAAGTGCTAAATTCTTGTTTAACCTTAAACACATATTGTAATGTTCAATGTCATATTGTTGTTTAGTAAATGCCGACAGCACACATTTGGCTTTTCTTTTGTAATATCACATTAAATATTGTTTTGGGAACTTGTTTCCATGGTACCATACTGTGAGGTTTTGATATTGTCATGTTACACTATTATCCGATACACACAGTTTGGTCACAGGACACATTTTGGAATCAGCCGTCATGAATTCAAACTAAAGGATAATACAGTTCCCACAATGCAACTGGTGGCCCCTCTTACATGCACAAACACACACTTCACACTGTTGTGTTTCCAGTCTTCACACTAAAATATCATTGTCTACGTGATTGGGGGGGCTTCTTTTTTCACCCAAAAGGGAGGTGAAATGGCTGAACACATCTGTGGACTAACAAACTGGGCCCAGTGGGACGACTGGGGTCATGGGTCTTTGAGGCCACTTCCTGTCAGAGCAGCGTGTGTTGGTGTGTGTGTGTGTGTGTGTGTGTGTGTGTGTGTGTGTGTGTGTGTGTGTATGTGTGTGTGTGTGAAGCCTGCTGACCTCAGTCCTCTGCTGCTGGTTGAGACATTCTGGACAGCCTCTGTCCCTCTGTGACACCTTTGTTCTGTCTTTCAGGGCGTCGATGCCATCATGACGGATGAAATCAACGATATCCGAATCATCGGCACCATCACGGTCATCCTTCTCTTGGGCATCTCAGTAGCAGGGATGGAATGGGAGGCCAAAGTATGACACACAGACAGAACTCATTAAATGTCCTGACCGGACAACAATTAGATTCACTGATTGATTCGCAATTTGGTTGGAGTGGTGAGAGTAGAGTTGTGACCCCTGGTCTGGTGAACGTGTCTCTCTGCAGGCCCAGATCTTCTTGCTTATTGTTCTCATCACAGCCATCTTCAACTTTTTCATTGGTTCCTTCATTCCCGTGAAGGCGAAGGAAGCTGTGGGCTTCTTTGGTTATGACGGTACAAACACATTCTCATTTCAAGGAGGAACTACTGTCTGTTTCATAGTTGGGTTGGTAGTTCTCCATGTTTTTTCAGTGGTTCTGTTTGTGTGCTGATAGGTTCCATCATGTGGGAGAACATGGGTCCGGACTTTCGAGGGGAAACCTTCTTCTCCGTCTTCTCCATCTTCTTCCCTGCAGCCACAGGTATTCTGGCTGGAGCCAACATTTCAGGAGACCTCGCTGTAAGTCTGCAATCTTCATAACTAAATTACAACAAATCACAGATCTTGTTGGATGTCTTGTAATATTTTTCCTGCAATAGCCTCTATCTGTGTACTTGTACATGAAGCAGACTAGGAGGCACAGTCCAGGCGTGTAGTATTTGGATTTTGTGTATATGACAAAAGCTGGATGTGCACTGTCAGCTGACAAAGATCAGAAACCGATTGAATGGGGCATCCCCATTAAAAATGCAGTTTGAAGCTGTAAACATCATAGGACCATAATATGTGGTTTGCTGGATGATCAGTTTCACCTGGTTGTGTTCTGCCCTATACTTGCCCCCCCTCCCCCCAATGCGCGTACACACACACACACACACACACACACACACACACACACACATTCTCCCCTAGCCTTTCATGCAGCCTTTAACCACCTTTGTCATTCATGGCCGACTGTTGGTGGTTAGTTCTGTAATTGTTAACAACAGCTATGCATAGGGGCATGGTGGAGCAGGGTTAGTGCTGTTGTCTCACAACCACTAAAAGATCCTGGGTTCAGTTCCCGCAGAGGACACTGTTGGTGCTGTGTGGCGTATTCTTTCCTCCATGTCACTGGTGCCCACACCTTGGGGGGGTCAGTAAATGGGGCGTTCTGTGCTGAGTTTGCATGTTCTCCCCAGGGGTTTCCTAGACAAGAACTCCTCACAAAAATGTACAACAATCTGGTCACTATTGCACCTCCTCTGGTCAATCAGGGCGCCTGATGGGAGGGGAGAAGAACCAGTGGGAATAATGTGATCCAGTTGGGGCTCTCCCCAGGTTGACAGAGATAGGTAGTACCTGTAAGGCACAGCTAGTGCCCAGGATTTTTAGCTAATTGGCACTGGGTATTTAAAAATGGGGTACAAAATCGGGAATAAAAAAAAAAAATTGGTGTTGGTGCGATCAGTGATCCGCTTCATGTTCGTACTTCTCTAGAAATGCAACTCTGTACACAGTGACGCTGGAAATTGCAAATCAGTGTGTGCGAAGCAAAGGAGGCCACTACTGTTCTTATTGCGCTGGTGACTCACAAAAGAGGGTGTGATTAAATGATCATTTTTGGTAGATGTTTTCCTCTCCATTTGTATATAATGTTTGAGAATTTGACCAAAAACTCTATATGTATTTGTTCACCTTATCATAGTTAGGAGGATTCAAAGTGGTCCGAGAGCTGCTCCATCAACAGTCTCTGTCAAAAATATTGTCCAATCCTGTTGGACAATGTCTTGTCTGAATTGGATGTCACCTGCCTTGGTCAGTTTGGAGGGCGTATCACATGTCTCACAATCTCCCTGAACGGAATTCTAGGACTACAAAGGAGAGGAAACACCATCAACCACAAGAACAGAATCCTCAATCAGTTGTGTTTTCATTGTCCCCCTCCAACCTCTAAAAACACATTTTTTTGCTTTCATTGTCTCTTTTCTCACAAACCTGGTCAGCAGCATGAGTGAATGACGGTTGTGTGGCTGATCCTTGATTAGTCAAGGTGGAAAATGTGTGTATGCAGCTACAGATGATTTGTTATCTTGATTCTTTCTTGTGGGTGTTTGTTGCAGGACCCTCAGCTGGCCATTCCGAGAGGAACGCTTCTGGCCATTCTGATCACAGGAATAGTCTACCTGGGAGTCGCCGTCTCCACAGGTGCAGTGATGCCTCCGGAACATCTCTACCGTCTCTCTGTGGCTTTAAGTCTTCACTTTTTCAAGCTTCTCTCACTTGTCACACAAGTTTTCATATGTGCGTTGCACTTTGGTCACATCAGGCTCCTGCATCGTGAGAGACGCCAGTGGAAATGTGAATGACACAGTTAGTTCTCAGTTCATGATGAACTGCACGGACGCGTCCTGCAAATTCGGCTTTGACTTCTCTGCATGCAAGAGTAACAAAGATGGCTGCGATTACGGACTCCATAATGACTTCCAGGTATCATGAAGATTGTCGATGACATGGTTGAGAGATAAAAAAATATACCTATTGGTTGCTGACTAAAAAGGCAGAGAGTTTAATTAGTTTTCTGTGGTCTGTTCAGGTCATGAGCCTGGTGTCTGGGTTTGGGCCCATCATCACTGCTGGAATCTTCTCTGCCACCCTGTCCTCAGCTCTGGCCTCACTGGTCAGTGCACCCAAAGTGTTTCAGGTAAGATGTCCCCCATCGCAAACTGAGTGTAGGTAGGCTAGAGCCTATCCTAGCTGACATTGGGCAGGAGGCGAGGTTCACCCTGGATGAGTCGCCAGTCTGTCATAGGGCCATCGGGAGTAATTAGAGGTCTGCTATAGCCCAGTTCACACTGCACGATTTAAGGCGTCTGTGACGTCGGCGACTTCCCTCCCCCATATCAGGGTGAGGCACTAACAACCGCTGCGACAAAAGTAATGAGGTGTGAACAGCTTGCAACGTCAGTGACAAAAAGTGGACATCTAGCATTGCTAGATATCCAGGACTTGTCGCAGTGATGTAAACGGAGCTGCAGCCAATGAAAGCAGACATGGGAGGTACCGCGAACCCAGACGAAAGGAGCTCTGGCAGCCGGGGAGCCGCACGTAGCGAACAACAACAACAACAAAAACGTCGAGAGGCATGGATTCTACAAAGGGTTTGCGATATCCGTGGACACAGGAGGATCTGGAAGGCTTGGTCGAGCGTTGGCCTGAGCACCCTTGCCTTTACAATGTTCGCGTTTGCTAAACCATTCCTTCGCCCACACTCTCTTCCTCTGTATTTTGTTTTCTCGCTACACAGTAGCGCACAAACGACCTGGAGGTCCGGTTCTGCTCCGCGTCCATGTTTACAATGAAAGGGGCGTGCGCTGCATTCAAGAGTTTCTTGGACAGCGGGGTAGTTGGCCACGCCTACTGACGGGGAAATTGTCTAGTCTGAACACTACTGTCCGCCGACAAATCTTGTGGTGTGAACAGCAGCACAATTGAGCGCCGGGTGGTGTGAACAGCAGGGAGTGTCGCCGACAAAAGAAGTTGTGTAGTCTGAACAGGGCTTTAGAGATACTTGGACACGGTCACCGGGGGAAGTGAGGATCGAACCAGTGACCCTTCAGTTGCTAGATGGCCACTCTACCTCTGAGCCACGCCCCCTGCACCCATGAATAAGAAAACATATCAAATGCGTCAATTGCTACAAGTAGGACCTACCGAGGGATCTGGACTGTAGCCTTTTACATCCAAGCTGTTTACACACACCTTATTACAACTTAATGCTGTGACACCATATGTAAAAAAGCTGGTATTTTTTTCAGTTGAATCTTAAAACTCATTGCCACCCACCATTCTGTTGCTGGTTTAGGTGTATTTTCTAATATTTTAGAGACTGAATTAAATATTGAGCAAGACGGGAAAATTTTCATCAAACACAACTTAACACATTCTTAATATCACAGCAGAATCACCTTTCAACCCATCTGAGCAGTTTTCAGAACACTTGATTCCTACCAAACAAAAATGTATATTAATTTTTTTTCAAGCTTAATGCTCTGTATCAAATCTGGTGGCAATATCAAAACAGTGTAATCTGATACAACAGACAGTTTGGTTCACAGAACAATCAGAACAGGTTGAAAAAGGGAACATGTTTCCAAAAATTAGTGAGCAGGTGATGAAGAATCTATCGTCAACTGTCAAGTCCAGCAATCAGATCAACAAATTAATGTTACATTGTTTCCGTGGAGATTGGTGTTCTTTGCTCTTTAGGAACATCCATGGTAACCTCTTCAGAAGCTGCCATCATTGTTTCAAACTGATTGGTCAAACCACTTTAGGTGAGGACACAATAGAGGTGGATTCTTGTGTGATCACGTGACCTTGTGACTCCAGCTGCCTCACAAAGTAATAATTGTTGATGAAATAGGAAAAAAAATTAAACTAAAGTCAAAATGGCAGAAAGTTTTTCCTGTCGCAGAAAGGTTTTGCTGATGAGAATTGATCGGCTCTGGCATAGTTTTGTTTCAGTGACTTACGACCCAAAAGTTACTGGCTAAATCGAAAAATTCACTGGCCAGTCGATTTTTGTTTGTTTGTTGAGTAGTTAACCTCCTCCATGCTGTCGCACTTCACCACCTTCATCAGACTGGTCTCTTTCCACAGGCCTTATGTAAGGACAACATCTACCCCGGCCTGAGCATGTTTGCTAAAGGCTATGGCAAGAACAACGAGCCCCTCCGAGGCTACATCCTGACCTTCGGTATTGCTCTGGCCTTTATCCTCATCGGTGAGACCGCACACACTTGCTTCACCAATAGGCGCTGTCACCTACACCTCAAAAATTGTACATTTTGGTGTGACCCATTTGTGGCTTTAGCACTTGTTTGTAACGTGTAGCTTACATATGGGTTTGCGGCCTTGATTGTATGCGTGTGTGTGTGTGTGGGTGTGTTCACACGTTAGTTAGTGCCTAACTGATATTTTTCCTATCAATTCCACTTGATGGAGTGTTGTCTAAAGCCAGTAATCTGACCTGATTTCTGTTTTCCTCTGGCAGCCGAGCTGAACACCATTGCTCCCATCATCTCCAACTTCTTCTTGGCATCCTATGCCTTGATCAACTTTTCTGTGTTCCATGCGTCTCTGGCAAACTCTCCAGGTAGGATTGAGACCCAGATAAGAGAAAATATCAGAGGTTATATATCTGCAAGAGTGGAATGCATCATGAGAGACATCCTTTGTCAGATTATAAAACCGAGCGTCTGAGCAGAGTCACGAGTCATATGATGTTTAACAACGACTGTGATGGGAAAGGATGGGATTTCAAAAGGAATTACTAGAATCACTTAGGCATGTCCTGAGCTATAAAGTGCGTCAGAGAGCTTAGAGTCTGTCTTTAATGCTCAGAAGATGGTTTATATCTGCCAGTGGAAAATCTAATTGACCACCGGAGGTGCAGTGGGCGTGCATTCTCTACTCGTGCTATTTATTATGTCAGTGAACTCAGGGGGAAAGGAGTTTGGATACAAATGTGAACAAACACAAACCATTTTGGGCTTTATTTTGTTATTTTTTGGTTAATTTTTTTGAAAAGTTATACAGAAACAACAATTGTATCTCTCAACTTTGCCAATGTTGAGACAACTAGTTATCACCAGCTGACTAGCTGATGTGTGCTCATGTCTCAGGTGTGCTGACTCCACGGTACTGGAAACGCTATCTAAAAGTATCGTGGGAAGATGCCTTCACTTGCGAGAGAACCTTTCAATCATTATTTGTTGAGTCATACTTACAGGGATGCTTGCTGTCTCTGCCTGCCACTCTGCGCTCATTCAAACACGGTCCCCAGTGTAGCGGCCATGTCATAGGAGTTCTCGATGGTTCCGTGTTTTAATGGTCATGAGTTGATGGTGTTCATTTACATCAAAGAGCCTTTGTCACTTTGAAGCCTTTGTAAATATAGAGTACATCAGGTCATTGTTGTGCTGTTTAGCTCTGCTGTTGAATGATGGGTACACCAGTAATGGTACAGAGACGATCCACCAGTATGAGTCTGTCTCTGCTGCCTCTAACACTACAGTCATTCTACAGGAAGGACAAATACACAAATATCAAAATGTGTCCACAGTCTCTTCAGGTGCTCCACTCTATTCAAATTATTTTTTTTTTTTAGATTCAGTTTGATTTTTAAGGTACACTTTATAAGTGTGCTAACAGCACAGGGGAGAGCCTCTCCCAGAGTTAGTTTTTAGCCTTTGGATGGCTTCTTTTGGGTTTGGGTAGCAGTGGGGCGATGGGGGGTGGTCACACAGCACCTGTACAGCAACTGTATTGGTGGTAATGTTGCATCGATCCACCTGTATGCCTCTGTGTCCATCTTATCACTTATAATAAAAGCTTGGACACTTGACCTCCTTCACTCAATAGCATATAATGATAGCTAATTAATTTAATGTTAATGAATGTAGGGCGGCACAGTGGTGCAGTGGTCAGGACTGTCACCTCACAGCAAGAAGGTTGTGGGTGGAGCCCCAGCTGGAGCACAGGGTCTTTCTGTCTGGAGTCTGCATGTTCTCCCTGTTCCTGCGTGGGTTCTTTCCGGTACTCCGGCTCTTCCCACAGTCCAAAGACATCAAGAGAGGACCAGGTTAATCCAGACTCTAAATTGACCGTAGGTATGAATGTGAGTGTGAATGGTTGTCTGTCACTGTATGTTGGCCCTGCCATGGACTGGTAACCTGTCCAGGGTGAACCCTGCCTCTCACCTAAGCTCCAGCCTCCCACCACCTTTAACAGGGTAAGCGGTGGAAAATGGATGAAGAGACAGATGGATTGATGGATGCATGGTTAATGAATTTTAAATAGATGTGTTTGTGATAATTTGTGGTGATGTGCTGCCCCCTACAGGTTTGGAGTGTAGAGTCAAAGTGTCGGCTGGTTTTCCAAGTTACTTAGGGCACCTTTAATTCACGGAACCATTCGCAAGACTTAATTGTATAGTTTTGCTTTTATTTCTTCAGGGTTTGAGATAATTTCCCCCAAGGAAGGTGGATATGTTTACATATACCCAGCACTAGAGGAAGAAAGGGAGTCTGTAGTTGCATGATGATTCTGATTATTACTCTCTGTGGTGTTGTGCTGTGTAGAAACTGCATATTGAGCTGTGTGCTTTCTTCCCCTTCAATACCAAAGCCCTAGCAGATCTCCAGGTACAGATTCTCTATCTGCTTCTAATTCCTTCAAGCAGATCTTATAATTACAAGGACTTAAATGGTACATGACTCAATTAGAGGTGAGCAGTATTACAGATACTGACTAATGGATTTTACTGCCTCTGGAACCACAAACTCTGAATCCCATTTGGTGCTCAGGCACATCCAGCCAGTCTCACTGCCATATAAAACCTGCATGACGTTGATTGCTGTGGCACAGTCAATGTACCCTTTATGTCCTGTGGATTGTTTTAGACTCTGTCATTGTGTAACCACACAGTCCAACTTTATCCCATCACTAAAAGCCCACTAGTCTAGTGTCTGTGGAACCCGGTGAATAAATCTGGTCCCTCATAGCCGGTATAACACGCTGGTCTCCAGTCTAACAGGCTGCTAACTCTCATTCTTTAACCCAAGCACATATCAAACTTCAACATTAACTTTATCCATCCTCAGCAGCATTTACTATTCCAAGACCATGTTAATGATTATACTAAATGTAAGAATGTTAAGATGTTGACACCTTTTAAACTTTTGGTCTCAAGTTCAGATCATTTGAATGTTTATGATTCTCCTCATTTTACCTTAATTCTTATTTTTGCTGAGGTTACAATATTGATCAAATTTTCACTGGTAGGCTGTTATTAAATGTATTTTGTCCTGCAAGGATTATAATGACTTTCTGTGATTGGCACCCAAGGATGGCGTCCCAGCTTCAAGTACTACAACATGTGGGTTTCTCTTGCTGGAGCAGTAATGTGTTGTGTGGTGATGTTCGTCATCAACTGGTGGGCTGCTCTTGTTACCAACGTCATTGTCCTGGGCCTCTATATCTACGTCAGCTACAAGAAGCCAGGTGAGCTGCAAAATCCCCAAAAACTACCTCTTTCTAACCTGTTGGATATTATTAGTAATAAAAATATTCTGACATTGGATGGCCTGAGGTTTTATGTCAAAGTGTGACGAGTATGTCAGTGAGACAGATGGTCCCTCTGTGGGCTACAAATTGTGTCAATGTACTAAAAAGTAAGGAGAAATATAATAACAAAATGATTCTCCTGATAACTCCATAGTTTTCATTTTAACCTGTTGAATTTTGATTGTTTAACTTAAGTTTATTTGACTTTTGTAATTTGTATTTGTTGGACTTCCAAACCAAAGATCCTGTCGACAGACCATCACATTAACAAGGCAGGAAGCGCACTTTAAGTCATTTCTGTCAGCTTTGTAATATCACCGTGGCTGTCTGTGCTGATAAGTATTTGTCTTTTACAAGATGTCTTTATCCCCGCTCAGCAAACTAGCATATTTGTGTGAAGAAAAGTGTAAACATGAAAACTTTTCTCTAAGCAAAGTGTTCCGGAATAAAATTCTAAACATTAACTACAAATTTTTGTCATTGACTAATCTACCTATTTAATCACTAGATTGTTAGGAAAGTTTAATAAATACTCAGCAGAATTTCTCAAATTCCAGTGTGTTCAAATGTCTTCTTGTGTCCCTCCAACAGTCAGAACCTGAAGACTCATTTTCTGTCGCGATACAAGACTGAAACGATTCATCAGTGATCAAAATACTCAAGACTCATTTTCTTTTGCTCAGTTAATCAATTCGTTGTTGCCCCTCTAAAATAGTGAGATGTGTTTAGTGTGAATCAAATTGAACATGATGCTGGTTCTGAAGCTCTGAACACACTGTTGCGTGCACACTCAGTTTGACATGCAGCTACACACACATACAGGGTCTCTTCACTGCCCGCAACACCACATGGGACAGATGGCTTGTGGCCCAGCGGGGCGACCCATAAACACAATTCCCAACTCTTACGTGTCTTTGCCTGCATGCGTCCTCTCGTCCAGATGTGAACTGGGGCTCATCAACCCAGGCTCTGACCTACCACCAGGCCCTGACCCACACACTTCACCTCAGCGGCGTTGAAGACCACATCAAGAACTTCAGGTACCAAACATGGCGAGGCACCAACAGGCTTGTCATCTCAGCAGAGTGAAGTCATTTAAAGATCATTTGTTAGGAAAAACCATAATAGTGATGATCAGAGAGTCACTGTCACATCTGTTTCTGCTCTTGATAATAACATAAATGATATCAGTCAGCTGAATTATTCATGTTAGACTAGCAAGGTTGTACCATTTCACTCACTAACTCAACGAGATGACTACTGGCTCTAGGTGAAGGTACGAATTGAGTGAGTGGAGCCATGGTGTTTGAGAGAAGTGGTGTAGACTGGCAGCAGACCAAGCAGGAGATGAAAGGCCTCTGATGGTGTCTTCAGAATGACTCGGGTGGTCCTCTGAGCGCGTCCCCTCCCTCCTCCATTAAATCCCATGGTGCTTAACATATTTGCTTTGATCTGCGCTACTCTGCTTCTGTTTTTCTTTTCTTTTTTTCCCCATTCTGAGCGAAGAAGACAAGAGGCCGCTGTGGAGGTCAGAAGAAAAAAGAAGCGGCTGCAGATGTCTCATAATGTTGTCGATGTAATGGAAGCGACATGAAACCAGTGTTTTATATGTAGCGTTCAGACTGACGCCTTGTTTCTGATTGCAGACCCCAGTGTTTGGTGATGACTGGGTACCCTAACTCTCGGCCTGCCCTGCTTGACCTGGTCCACTCATTCACCAAGAATGTCGGCCTGATGATCTGTGGTCACGTTCGTACGGTGAGCAGAAACTCTGTTCTTCTTCATATCATGATAGGAAAATGGCTGGTAAAATTCCTTGGAGGCCCATGATGCTGCCAGCTTGGACAAATATGATTATTATTGATGAAAGCCTCAAATCAAATCTACTGTCAGTCTCTGTGATATCAAAATGGGAGCAGTTGATTTATGCTTCTAATGGACCTGGTCCTGGTCTCTATGCCAGTGTCTCAGTCACTGGTGTCGCTCTCACAAAAGGTGATGATGTCATGACTAGCAACCAAAGTAAAAGAGAGGCTCAGTGACACTCGGTGGGCCCCTGGGTGGGATTAGCTAAACTGAGCCCCCAGCAACCACTGTTGTGGCCACCTACTGGCTCATTAAATAGACCATCAGAGGGCGTTAATGACTCTGCCAGCAAGGTCACTCTGTTGATGTATTTGATACAAAAAAACAGAGAGCGGGGTGGTGAGGGTAATGGCAGACATCATGTTGATGTTGTTTGGCATCTAATAAAATACAATTGAATAAAGATGTAGCATGTACTTTCTCTTCACTAGTTTAGTATCGGTCTGGATGTTAGTTTTTTAAGATCTGTTGCAACTTCAGGGAAAAACAAAGTGGCTGAAAGTCTGAGGTTGGTTAAAAAGATTCACTGAGATTCAAAAAATGTTTTTATAACTTTTATTAATGAAGAGAATCAAATCAATATAATGTTCAGGATAAAAAATACTCACTAATCAAAGAATTAATTCGCGCAAAGTTATGAACAGCTGTAGCAACCAGACTTCTGATCATTTCTTTCCTCATTTATTAGTTTGTAGTCTCTCCTCCTTTCGAACAGTATCACAGTTTTTCAGACTCCTCCCCTGTTGAGTCACCTGACAGCTCAGACCCCAGCAGATCAGCGAGCCTGAGTAGCGGTCTGGTTGATGTTTGTCCCACTCCTGCGTGCGCTGTGTAAAAACCTTTTTACAAATCCCCTGCCAAGCATAACTGCATCACAATGGAAAGGCCATTTAGATTGGATTAATGTTGGCTCTGTGGAGCTCCACAAGTGGCCCCCGATCCAACCTCCACTCTGCCTCTATAGCTTCTGTTAGAACAGAGAAGTTCAGGGAAATGAAGTCAACATTTCCTGCTAATGGCTCTGAACAACAGTGAGCTCAAGGCCTCTTGTGTTGTCCGACCTTGGTAATGTGCTCATTTTTGGATAATTCTCGATATTGCGAAATAATTTGCTGTTGTATTTGATCGTGTGTGTGTGTGTGTGTGTGTGTGTGTTTGTGTGTTTCCCTCCCCACAGGGCTACAGAAGGCCAAACTTCAAAGACCTGGCAACAGAACAGTCCCGATATCAGCGCTGGCTACTGAAGAATGAAACCAAGGCCTTTTACACTCCAGTGTTTGCTGAAGACATGAGGCAGGGCACCCAGTACCTGCTGCAGGTAAGAGGACATGACTGCTGCCACACTGCTGAAAATGAGTTCTCACTCTTCTCTCTCAGTTGAGCTGTGTGGTTGTGTGTGATATCACTGAGTCAATAACTTCTGCAAGATGAGTCTGATGTCTACGTGCAAAGATGAATTCAAGCCAAAGCACCAACAGGCACCAGTGTTGGCTCAGTTTACTGTGGCAGATTTCTCCCTAGGGCTCAAAACCAATGGTACCAGGACTTGATTGAAATGGTTTTCACCTGCTGAAGTTGTTCATTTTGTGACAAGCTATAAAGTGAATTTAATTTAAGGGGACTTGAATGGTACAAGTTCATGTTACATAATTTTGTCAAATAGCCCAATATCATAATTGAATGGACTGAATAATAACTCAAAAAAGGAAAAAAAAAAAAAATAGATTGTCTGACTGATATCCAGTAAATGGCCCTGAACAAGTCAAAATAGGAGGCTTATACCAATATTTGTATCATCCCCTGTGTGTACCTTCACCACAACCACCTTTTCCTCCACATTCTGATGTTTGTCAGTGGATAAATTGCTCTGTTGTTGGTGAACTGGCAACAGAAATAGCTGAGACGTGCTGACAGACCAAAGAGGTGAGTCATCCTCAGAGCGGCTGCCACAGTTTCCACCTCAAATGTTGAAGAAACTGCTTGCAGAGTGAAACACCACAAGTCAAATCTGTACATTTAGTTCTATGGTCCTTGTTTGGAAACATGCTGGTGTAGAGGTGAGCATCAGCACTGAACCAGTTCACCCTTGATGTTGTTTCACATTTGCTCCTCCAGACTGACCGTGTCACTGATGGTTAGGAAAGTATCCAGCTCTAAAAGTTGAATGGTGATTCTGATTCTTTGTCCCTCTGAAGGCTGCAGGTCTGGGGCGCCTCAAGCCCAACACCCTGGTCCTGGGCTTCAAGAACGACTGGCAGGACGGCGACATGATGAATGTGGAGACCTACATCAGTATGATCCAGTAAGCTTGGTTCTCTGAGACTGGGAACTGGTTGTTCATAACAATACTACTCTTTCAGAAATTCAGAAGTGAAGTAACATTTAATGAAGCCTGGACCTTGAAACTTTTCAGTGCATGAATACTGAATGAAGACTCTTGTAATAGTAACAGTTAAATCTGTTGGCAGCACGGTGTTGAGCAGGGAGGCACACGAGTTTGGATCACACATAGATCACAGCTTTTTTTAATTTCCTTTGTTGGCCCATTTTGTCTCTCGCCACCAATGGAAGCATAACAACACAGCACAAAGTGGCTCAAGATTTATACAAAATTAAAAATGAAGAGTAGCAAACACCAAGACAGCAGCGTCTCCAGGCTGCTGCTGATGCAGCGCAGACTGGGCAGCAATGCAAGTGCATTAAACGGATCACAATTATGTTCAACTAGACTAAGAATACACAAATTCACATGGCAGGGCCCTGGGGTAAGGCTGGGATGGACCCTGGAGCCTTCAGCTTCCAGCAGGTTCAGAGCCCCCAGGATGGACACGTATGTGGTCATTGTCCCCAACTGACCTGATTCTGAAGGATTTCTAGAACTAGACCAAGCATGACTGTAGTAATGGTAGTAAGTAGGACACAGTGTTCATTCATGTCCAGTCAAGGTTCCTGCTGAACCCTGGATCAGTCATGTGAAAAAGACCATGTGTGATGTGGGATTATGGTGTTTCTCAATCCAGGTCCTGGGGACCCGCTGCACTGCATGTTCCACTTGTCTGCCTGCCTCACATGAATGGCTGGATCAGGCGTTTTCTAACTATGCAGGCCGATGGGTCCCCAGGACCTGGATTGAGAGACGTTGGATTACAGCCATAGACCTGAAGATCATAAATGGTCCAGCCTGACGATACTCAGATTTATGCTAATGCTCTGTGGAATAAAACCTTTCCTTTCCACCCAGTAAGTAGCTTTAGCCGTGCACATGTGCACAGTGTAGCCTGCAGGGCTGCATAGAATTCTGGGCTGTTTGCATTTGGTCTTTGTCTCTATGTGTGAGTGCTCTGTGTCACTGCAGTTGATCAGGTCAGATTTCAGTCTGCTGATGTCCGTCTGTTACTGGTGTGTTCTTCCCTTAGTGACGCCTTTGACTTCCAGTATGGTGCTGTTGTTCTGCGACTGAAAGAGGGACTGGATGTATCCCATATTCAAGGACAAGGTATCTCTCGCTCTCTCACACACTCTCTCTCACACACGCACACCCGTCCTTGTACTTATATCTTTGTGAGGACTTCCATTGACGTAATACATTCCCTAGCTCCTCACCGTAAACCTAACCATCTCAACTGACTGCCTGACCCTAAACCTAACCAGAACCTAATTCTAACTTCGACCCTTAAACCAAGTCTTGACCTTCAAACGGCCCTTTGAAGATGTGAGGACTGGCTAAAATGTCCTCACTTTCCAAAAATGTCCTCACTCTGTTGGTTAAATACGTATTCTAGTCCTCAATATTGAGCAAGTACAAGAACCCACACACACACACACACAGGTAGCCTGATCAAATCCTATTTCCAGTCAACCAGCAGTGTTCAGAGTTATCCGAGTAGAAGGCCCTGAACTCATCCTTTGCCCGACAAAACCAAAAGAACTGGTAAGATAGGCTCGGTACCGTAGCTTCGGCATGCCTCTCCTGCACGTCAACCGTGCTCTGCTCAAGTCTGTCATTTCGTATCACATGAAGCCACTAGCGGGCCTCCTCTTTGAGGTGTAGCCGTTTCCATCTTAGTATTCCAGTAGTGAACCTCCTTTATCTCTGCAGAGAAATCACAAGCGTCTCCACCCTCAGTTGGACTTCTGGTGTTCCTCTTGTCCTTCCAGCCTTTGTACTTGGGGTATTTCTTTAGGGGATAAAGCCCAGACTGCCTCAGAGCCGTACCAGATTTCCCAGAATTGTCCTCTTTAATAAGGCTGAGCCTCCCAGACTCTCAGCAAAGAGTCATTCCACCCCAAAATCTATTTCTCTTTGAATTGACATCATAATTGTATTCCCTCACACTTTTCTGAGATTAGATCAGTTTTCATAATGAATAACTGATTCATTTTTTTTGTAAACAAACTTATTTTGGGGGCAAGATGTAGATGTAATCATGTTTAAAGTCTTAGTGCTGCAAAAATGAAGACAATTAAAGCTGCAAGCAGCGTTGTTAGGGCCTGAGCCCCCACGCGGCCTGTGGCCGCGGCCCAAATCCAAGGGTGTCTTGGTCAAATTTGTAGGCCTAGGAGTTAGAAGCCTGAGTCTGATCAGAGAGTGAGAGCAGAGCTGAGAGCTGGCCCTTTAAGAACCCCTCCCCCACTGCTCTGTCTTTGATCTGTGCTAGAGTGGAGAGCAGAGCTGAGAGCTGGCCCTTTAAGAACCCCTCCCCCACTGCTCTGTCTCTGATCTGTGCTAGAGTGGAGAGCAGAGCTGAGAGCTGGCCCTTTAAGAACCCCTCCTCCACTGCTCTGTCTTTGATCTGTGCTAGAGTGGAGAGCAGAGCTGAGAGCTGGCCCTTTAAGAACCCCTCCTCCACTGCTCTGTCTTTGATCTGTGCTAGAGTGAGAGCAGAGCTGAGAGCTGGCCCTTTAAGAACCCCTCCTCCACTGCTCTGTCTTTGATCTGTGCTAGAGTGAGAGCAGAGCTGAGAGCTGGCCCTTTAAGAACCCCTCCTCCACTGCTCTGTCTTTGATCTGTGCTAGAGTGAGAGCAGAGCTGAGAGCTGGCCCTTTAAGAACCCCTCCCCCACTGCTCTGTCTCTGATCTGTGCTAGAGTGAGAGCAGAGCTGAGAGCTGGCCCTTTAAGAACCCCTCCCCACTGCTCTGTCTTTGATCTGTGCTAGAGTGAGAGCAGAGCTGAGAGCTGGCCGTTTAAGAACCCCTCCCCCACTGCTCTGTCTTTGATCTGTGCTAGAGTGAGAGCAGAGCTGAGAGCTGGCCCTTTAAGAACCCCTCCCCCACTGCTCTGTCTTTGATCTGTGCTAGAGTGAGAGCAGAGCTGAGAGCTGGCCCTTTAAGAGCCCCTCCCCCACTGCTCTGTCTTTGATCTGTGCTAGAGTGGAGAGCAGAGCTGAGAGCTGGCCCTTTAAGAACCCCTCCCCCACTGCTCTGTCTCTGATATGTGCTAGAGTGGAGAGCAGAGCTGAGAGCTGGCCCTTTAAGAACCCCTCCCCACTGCTCTGTCTCTGATCTGTGCTAGAGTGGAGAGCAGAGCTGAGAGCTGGCCCTTTAAGAACCCCTCCCCCACTGCTCTGTCTCTGATCTGTGCTAGAGTGAGAGCAGAGCTGAGAGCTGGCCCTTTAAGAACCCCTCCCCCACTGCTCTGTCTCTGATCTGTGCTAGAGTGAGAGCAGAGCTGAGAGCTGGCCCTTTAAGAACCCCTCCCCCACTGCTCTGTCTCTGATCTGTGCTAGAGTGAGAGCAGAGCTGAGAGCTGGCCCTTTAAGAACCCCTCCCCCACTGCTCTGTCTCTGATCTGTGCTAGAGTTGAGAGAGAGGAGGAGCACCAGAATTGGAGTGGGGACAAGAGGAAGAAGTCGGCATACGTTGGTCAAGAGGGACACAGAATGCCATGTTTTTGTAGTGATTTTTGTCAGGAATGCAGTGGTGTGTTTGTAAAGCTGTGGGATGTATGGTGTAGACGTGAGAAGCATTTGTTTGACAGTATGTACCCTGAGAGGACGCCGTGTCCCCATAGACTTCCATTGTAAGCGTGAAATGTGTCTCCCCCACTTTGAGGGCTTATAAAATCCAAACCGAGTAATTAATGTAAAAACTATTAATAACTTTTAATCAGCACAGTTGGGAGAGTAATGTGTGAAAGTTTGGAAGCGATAGCATTAATGCCCTAGGAGGAGATAGATTTTGTTAGGGGAGTAAAAAAAGTCCTCATTTTGACAGTTTTGTCCAATTTGTGGACATTCTGTTGTAGATAGGTGAGGGGTCAGAGTGTAAGAATTGTTGGTCTTGATGAGACGAGTCCAACGGTGTTGGTCCCATGTTTGTGGGACATTCGTGGGAGGAGTTATAGCGCTTCAAATTATCCCGAATTATCTTTTAGTTGTGTGGCTCCCTAGGTGGCGCTATTGACTTTTGTGTTGTTTGTTTTGTTTTGGGTTTTTTTTATTAGTGAATGTTTAGGCACACCGGACAAGTGTGCCAAAATTCAGCTTATTTCATGTGCAGGGGGTGAAATTAGATTATGCTCATATTGAGCGCTCATTGACAGCAAGAACAGTCCAGGACCAGGTTTTGAATGGTGTGGATGTGAAAACTGGCTCCAGGCCGTCTGGCCCAGCTGCCTCATGGGTGTTGGGGGGGGCTGGGACACTGTTTAGTGTGTGTTATTAGTGTTTTTAGTGCTGCTAATGTGTTGCTCTGCCAAGCAAACATAATAGGGTCTTCGCCTGAAGGACCTTCAGGCTCAGGCCCTTCACACACTGTCACTCACCACTCTTCATCAAATCAGACATACTTGATACATGTAAATGAAAAGTTGCAATCTCCTTCATTCTCAATCTTGTGTTTGGAGTTGTTAGGGCACATCATCAGGCCAAGACCCTATTATGTTTTTTTACTTTTTGTCACTCCCCTCCCTCTCATTCCATTTTCTCCCAGATGATTTGCTGTCATCCCAGGAGAAGTCGTCAGGGATGAAAGATGTGATCGTGTCCATCGACACCAGCAAAGACTCAGATGGTGATTCATCCAAGCCCTCGTCCAAGGCCACCAGCCTCCAGAACAGTCCAGCCCTGCAGAAAGGTAAGCCACACCCCCATGTGAAGGTTGATGAGGTCTCCCCATCCTACCTACCAAGTTGAGCTGAAGAGAAGGTGTGACGTCTTTGTATAGAGCATTAGAAAGTTCTGCATCTGTTCGTAGATATGTTACAGCTTCAAAATAGCATGCCAACTTTTCTGGGAAATACAACTATTATACAGAATTTTAGAGCCAAACAAAAGATAGAGAGATCCTTCTCTGCTTTCAGTCTGCCGGTCCGAGGCTTGTTTCTTTAAAGCTGTGAGGTTGTAAATTCTGTACATGCTATGAGTGTGTGATTCTCAAGAGTCCTGTGGTTATGTGTGTGCTTTTCCTGCTCAAACACCCTTCCAGCTCATGACAGAGATACTGCAGGCTTTTCATCCAGGAAATTAAACTCCATTTCAGAGATCCTCTGATGTTGGCCACACACTCTAGGATCATCTGGCTGGTTTTGGTCTGAGTCTTCAGTTGTTTGCGTTCTTAGGAAGTCTGTGGTCGTCCACATGTTCAAAATCAGTTTGAAAATCCTCCAGTATGCATCATGCATTAACATATCAACGCACACACACACACACACACACACACGCTGCTCTGACAGGAAGTGGCCTCAAAGACCCATGACCCCAGTCGTCCCACTGGGCCCAGTTTGTTAGTCCACAGATGTGTTCAGCCATTTCACCTCCCTTTTGGGTGAAAAAAGAAGCCCCCCCAATCACGTAGACAATGATATTTTAGTGTGAAGACTGGAAACACAACAGTGTGAAGTGTGTGTTTGTGCATGTAAGAGGGGCCACCAGTTGCATTGTGGGAACTGTATTATCCTTTAGTTTGAATTCATGACGGCTGATTCCAAAATGTGTCCTGTGACCAAACTGTGTGTATCGGATAATAGTGTAACATGACAATATCAAAACCTCACAGTATGGTACCATGGAAACAAGTTCCCAAAACAATATTTAATGTGATATTACAAAAGAAAAGCCAAATGTGTGCTGTCGGCATTTACTAAACAACAATATGACATTGAACATTACAATATGTGTTTAAGGTTAAACAAGAATTTAGCACTTAACTTTATAACTGTTGTATTTGTGTATATTCTCAGTCATCCAGATCATTGTAATTCTCAAGAATAAACAATTTAGGCACCTGGACTCGTCTCTTGTAAGTGAGGACATTTCGCTTGTCATCCAAGAAGCTTCTTCAGCTCTAGTTTTCTGGTGGGAAGCATCAGGTATAGAACCACCCAGGTGGGTGGTGGCAAAAAACAAAACAGAAACAGAACGATAAGCTCGTTAGGTTGTCATGTCAGTTGTTGGCCTCAGTTTTGGGTCCTCAGACTCCGCCTATCACCCACCTACAATGCCGTCCTTAGAGGACCAGGGGGCCAGGAGGTACAGCCAGCATTCATGCCCTCACTCAGGTGATCCGAACGACCCCCAAAGAGGGCTGGGACGGGTAACAACCCGGAAGTGAGGCCAACGACTCACATGACCACCAAAAAAACCTAATGTTCTGGCCTTACAACCACTTGATTTTTTTGCCACCACCCACCTGGCTGGATATACTGTATACCTGATACTTCCCACCAGAAAATTAGAGCTGAAGAAGCTTCTTGGATGAGAGGCGAAACGTCTTCAAGAGAGATGAGTCCAGTTGCTTAAATTGATCATTCTTGAGAAGTTACAAATGTTTTAATCACAATTAGAAGATGAGGGAAGAAAGAGGAGATATGAAAGACCACTCATTAAATAAAATCATTGCACCAGCTGGAAACATAGTCACAGGATCACCAAGGATTTGACATTTTGGCTCCAATGTGTTCACTCACTGTCTCAAACACTCATTGCCCACCACTGAACGTGGCTGCAGGTCTGGATTTTCACCGATCCGTCTGGAGATCTGGTGAGTTCTCGCACTGTTGAGGGGGAGTAAGCGCTCCCTTCATTGACTTCCATCCTGGCTGGAGTTTTATCCTCACACCTTCACCAGTCCTTTCAGGGTGATGATTTGCTGAGTGGCTCCTCCTCCGTATTAACTTGTATTCCTCGTTATGTGTCATCAGTGTCTGCCAGTGTCTGCATGTAGTTTTTTGCCTGTCTGTCACCTTTTCTCCTTTCTCATGACCCGGACAACCAAAATACTTCCACATGTCAGATTTAAAACTCGCCAAAGCATTTGCAACTTCAACTTCAGAAACTTTGTCACATTTTTTCTCCTTCAGCACTGGTAGATTACAACATTTTTGCTTCACTACTGAGAGCAAAGGAACGCAAATGATGATGGGAAAGAGTCAATGGTAACTGTCGTTCACAGTTCACTCTGCTCCACTGCTGGAAAAAAACATGGATAATATTAATCATTAGTTAGTCGAAACTGCCTTTTTTTTACTGGAGTGTGAAGCAGATCTTTATTTCAAGTCCGATCCAGTCTGATTCTGACAGGACTGGACTGAGTCTCTGATAAACCACGGGTCCACGTCCTCTATCGCACGTCAGCAGAGCTCCAGTAGTGCAAGAGACGCAGTTGGAAGGAAGGCTAGGACTCAGTAGTCCGGAAGGACTTCTCACTTGTTGTTATTTATTATTTTCGTAACAGCACTAAAGTTATAAGTAGAAAAGGATGTATTGTTACATGTTGTTAGGAACAGAATGTTGTCCAGCCAGGTGCCCTCGTCCTCTCAGGACCTCCTGCTGTAAACCTCCCCATCAACACTTCCTCTGTGGACGATCAAAGACTGTTTTTTCTCTGAATCACGACTACATATGTTTCTCTTTTTCACATTAATGCAATTTTCATTTATTATTGTTCTTCCCACAAGATTCAAGTTCCTGTCAAACCACTTCTAAATGTTCAGATGTTCTCATGTCCCAGCCAAAAAGCATATAATCAAGCATAAACCATACAAGCATAGGCTCTCGTTAGAATGTGGCTCGCTTAAATACAAGTCAGAATGGTTTTGATGAGGTCACTGCTCTGGAGCTCACTATAATGGTGAATTTACCATGTGAGTCATTCCAGTGCAGCTGACAGGAATGTATATATGTGGGCGTGTCTTTATATAATTCATTCCATGTTGGAAGTGATTCTCAGTAATGACCTAAGTTGAGGCAACCCAACACCTTGGGAACAGATTGGCCCTTTGATAATTGATGATAATGATTTGGTAATCCTCTTACCTCCACTAAAGCCTACCCCTCCCGGACCTGTGGAGGAAATTTCCATTCAGAATCAGCCTCATTATCATGTGAGGTTTTTGTTTGAAACTGAGCATGCTCTCAATGGGAACTGGAACGGATTTGTGTCTTTTAAGACTCTCACATGTCCATGAATGTTGCTCACCAAACGTCCCGTTGAAACCAGTGAGATTTAACTGAACAGGTTTGGCTTGAAGCTGCTGCTGCTGCTGCTGCTGCTGCTGCTGCTGCTGTGTGACATCTTAAAGTCCAGTCTGAAACATTTCCAGAACTCAGGGAGGAAAAGTTGAGCTTTCTCTGCAAACAAGTGGGGTGAACGTTCCATGATGCTGCGTGTGTTGTTAGCATGAAGCTCAAAAAAACAGTCCATCATGTATGATCGCTGCTGGTTCAGTAAGAATGAGCCGACTGACAAATGGATCCAGACATCATGCTCCAGACAGCAGTAGCAGCAGCAGTCAATCCAAGCAGTAGTTAAATAAAAGCCTTCTTCTAACAAACTATTTGAGCTCAAATAAGAACATTTTTAAACAAGGGCTTTAATGCACAGGGATTATTGATATTCAAAGCTAAAGAGTCGTTTCAAACAAAGCTGGAGCTGATGACATACTTGATGATGTTCAGGTGGGGCCTCAACTGTAGTTTTGTTAGCCTGCTGACACCTTTGGGGAAGGTTTTGATCCAGTGTTGTGTTGTCAGCTGTGTGGGCAGACCTGCTCACTACAGTCACGCACTAGCTCCTCCAGAGGTACAAAGTGGTATTTCAAGATGAGGGGAGCCAGCATCCTAACCCGATGATGTCACTGTTATTTCTTAACATTCTGTTGTTAATTTTCTCTGTGTTTGAATGTTTTAAAACACTTGCATAACATCTGTTTGCCTGAATTCATGACCGAGAACTCTCAGCATTTCACTTCAGTCATTATTGTTTCTCTCCTTTTGTCTCACATTTCCCAGATGAGGACGATGATGGCAAAGCTACAACTCAGCCCCTGTTGAAAAAAGGCAGGATATCAGCTTTCATGGGTTGCCTTAAACTTTCGCTCTTTCCTTCTATGCCTCATGCTTTCTTGTCTTACTTGTCTCTCTCATCTTTCCATTCTTTCGTGTGCTCCTCCTGTCATTCTTTGCCTCCTGTTTAGAGTTCTTCTTGACTTAACCTGCTGTCCTGCAGCCTGCTGTCTCTCTGTCTTCTGTCTCTCACTGTTTGTCTTGCATTTCTGCAATTTAGCTACTTGGATTTGGGGAGCAACTTATCTTTCTCTCTCTTCGGCTAACTTGTCTTCAGCTTGTAGCTCAAGCCTCTTCTCTGATGTTAAATGTGTGTGATCATGTGCACCTTCAACTTGATCCCATTCTGGAGTATTTGTTATTGTCATTGTGTGCCAACATTTTGACTTCATCCAAACTGTCTTCAGTCTCTTACCTGCTTCTACTTCTCCTCTCCTCTTCTCTCTGTAGGTCTGTAGCTCCTCTCCAGGATGAAAACGTCTTTCTCTCCTGTTTCCATGTTTCCAGCTAACTCCTGAGCCTCTCACAGCTTCTCTCCTCGCTTGTTTGCTGTTTAATGGTGACGGTGGCTCCTCTGTGTTCGTGAAGCTTAAATTATCATCTAGACTTTTGGAAAATTGCACCTTTATCAAAACTTGAGATGAAAAATACACAAAATACAAGTTGAAATTTAGAAGAAATGAGTGGCCTTTAAACTAAATTTGATTTTCCAAAGCATGCTCTAATCCCGTCATCTGTCATTCATTGGAAACACTGCTCATGTGCTTTTGCTGTCAAATTTAAATAGCTAAATGGAGACACAATTACGAAGGCCTAGCCGATCAAACTCCAGACACACATTCCAAGGTGGTCTGGGCCACATTGGAATTGGAGGATCGCCTCATCAGCTGATGACCTCTGTGTAAACATAAATACACACTGATCCATGCACAAACAGTAGCATGTTATTGTTATTATTATAATTATTCAGCCTTTTCGGAAAAGCCCAAAGTATCACGAGTGTGTCTAACAACTCGGCTGGACTGATGGTTTGTCAGGAAGTTCATTGGGATATCCGACTTTAAATCTCTAACTTGGAGAAGCTGGGAAAGTATGAGCTGTCTCTCGCTCTTGTTGTCACTGTAGCTCGCCCAGCAGCTGCATTTTCTATCTGCTTCAACAAATAAACTGGACACATCATCTTAAACAGGATGGGCGAGTTAGTGATCAGTGACAGGGACCGACTGAGGGGAGTGTGCCGTGCTTCAGAGAGGTCACCACCATCACCTTGGCTTGCAGGCTGTGAGGGATCATTGAGGCTGGTGTTGAGGCCATCAGCTCATTCTGGCCCACAAACTAATGTCATGCTTTGGAAATCAATCTAACTCATTTAAGTAAGATTTGCATAAAACAGGGTTCTCAAAGTCCTAAAACTGTTGGCAGCAGAGGAAACACTGATCACAACTGTGGCACTGATGTTGCTAACTGGTCTTGTTGGTTTCCGACTCCTGATGCCTTCACATCAGCATGCAGACACACAGTAAAGCTATGACTTCTGTCCCCAGTCACGCACTGACTTCTGTGACAGGTCAGACACTGACTGGATCAGTTCCATCTCAATGAGCTTCTCTTCTGTATGTGCAGACAAGAAGAGCCCGACGGTACCGCTGAATGTGTCCGACCAGAGGCTACTGGAGGCCAGCCAGCAGTTCCAGCAGAAGCAGGGGAAGGGCACAGTGGATGTTTGGTGGCTGTTTGACGATGGAGGTGAGGCTGGGAGGAGGACAGGAAGTGTCCCCTTTTACTTGTGAATAGTCCCAATACAATGTTTTTGTGGGTCCTTATAACATCTTAGTTGTAGGGCAGTACAATTTTAGTAGCACTTAAGAAATTAAATTTGGTGATGATGTAATATTACACGTGAATTTGCAGCTCAGTCAGGGGAGGAAGCTCAGGTCTGTCCGTGGTGTGTTGACACTCTTTATCAGACTAAATGATTCGATGTCTCCATCAGCCAGCAGCCTGTAAGGAAATGACATGCGCTAAAGACACTGACATGTGACACTTCACATCTCATCAGCTGCTGCATTTTGGACAGCTGAGACACCGACATGCTGCGGTGCAGACAGACCCTGGCTTGGAGGGAATTTAACTGCTGCTAAAGAGCAGATGAAACCGATTTATGGGGGCCACTAATGTCCTCAAGTGTTTCATGTCCTCATGCAATCAAAATACTTTTTTGTCACATATTCATCAGGCTGAGTGTGTTTTTATTGTAATAATCTGGTTTACAAATGGGAAAACAGTTTAAAAATACCATCTATGGTATTGTGAGGTCCTTGCCGATGCTCAGCCCGAACTGATGTTATCTCAGACGCTGCTGCTTCCTCAAACCCAGGTATCCTGTACATGCATCATCCTGCTGCTGCTGCTGATAAATTATTTGACGATCTCAGCAACACTGGACAGAATCAACATGAATTCTGTGTTACTTTGAATATTTGCAGGAAAACACAAAAAGTTATGGAATCTTTTGGGATGATGGAATTTAGGTTGAAGAGCAAGTCACAAAGCTTGGAATTTGGAAGTGTATCAGGACAAGGACTTTATTTGTATTGCTCTTTTCATACCCAAAAGCACTAAGTCCAGCTGGTGTGCATGTGTGTGTGGTGTGTGTGTGTGTGTGTGTGTGTGTGTGTGTGTGTGTGTGTGTGTGTGTGTGTGTGTGTGTGTGTGTGTGTGTGTGTGTGTGTGTGTGTGTGTGTGTGTGTGTGTGTGTGTGTGTGTGTGTGTGTGTGCGTGTGTGCGCGCGCGCGCGCGTGAGCCAGGTTTGACCCTGCTGATCCCTTACCTGCTGACCAACAAGAAGAGATGGAAGGACTGCAAGATCCGTGTCTTCATTGGAGGCAAGATCAACAGGATTGACCATGACCGTCGAGCGTGAGTACTGCACACTGAACCCACCAACACCTTGGATCGAAATACACAACGCAGTGGATGAATTAGAAGAAGAGGTTACGACTAATGGAGTAACGTTAGTGAGTGTTTCACCATGATGGAGGGGGTTCTCAGAACCCCCTGGATGAGACCAGGGTGAAGCTCCATCAGGCCTTTACCATGATGTTGACAGGTCACTGCTGCTCCCCCCCTCAAATGTAGAAGGAGCCAATAAAGCATTGTCCTGTGAAGGGTACATCCATCTGCTATCCTTTGACTCCACTCTGCTTTGTTTCAGCTGCTACTGACAATAAATACACATCATCAATCACATGAAGCTCCAATAACAGAAGTTGCTGCAGGCATTTTGAGGATGATGTAGCAAAGGCATTTCAGTTCTCATTGGTGCACCTGGTGATATGGGGGCAGATTGGCTCTCAGTGCAGGTCTTAAAAGACAACATACTTAGCATCACCAGCACACACATTATTGACACAGTGCTCACAGGTCTGTCAGGGCAATACTGGCCTGCGTGGTTGCAGTTCATGTCAGTGTCCTCAGAAACATGGATGATTGTCAGAGCCAAACACAGCAGCCATGCAGGATCAAACATGGATGAACAAAATGTCTCTATATGATGTTTGGACAAGATGATGGCAATTTCACAGGTGATGAGGGGCAGCTCCACACGCAGCCAGTTCTTGTTTGTTTAGTTTTGTCTTTTGAAGCTAAAAACCCCAAATACCACGTTGTTCTCTTATTTACTCCAAAAGAAAACAGGAAAACACATGTTTTCCTGATGACAACTGAAGAATAAAGAACTCCAGACAAATGATGTCACTGTCATGTGACTCGTGGTGTATTCATGAACACTTTGACTGATAAGGTGATGTAGTCGAGGAGTCAAGGAATCTCAGAATTGATCCTGCCAGGGGTTCCTGCTCCCTGGATCCAGCCTGGATCAGCGCCGTTAGTGGTTGACCAGCAACAATCATGGTGTTGTTGTTGTCTGGAGAAACTTTCCTCATCACTCTCCCTTAACTGATGTCTTTGTAGATATAAAAAAACTTAGATTGGACAAACACCTGCCAGCAGGGTATCCAGACCCCACAAGAGTTGGAAGAAATCTGTGCTCCAGGGGGCTGCTGTGAACCAGACCTCCTTCACGATGCTGTTGTCCCTTTTCATGACTGACAGATTTTTTTCAGCATTGTTAAAAGAAATCAGTCAAAGACACTAAGTATGGGGCTAACGCGTTATCTAATTAGCGCCAAGCTAGCTGGTCCTTGCTGCTCTTGACGAGCATGAGAGTGATGACCTCACACCCCAAAATAAGAAGGAACGGACACCTTTTTCACCAAACTGTGACATTCACAGGCTTATCTGTGTCTGCATGATCCTACACCCTCCTACACACACACACACAAAAGCACACAGATAAAAGGCTCGGATGCTAGTAACAGGCTAATTTTATCCAACAAAAGGTGGGAGGCAGCTGGTTGAGACAATGAGAGAGAGGCAGACGACAGGAAAGTGTGTGTGTGTGTGTGTGTGTGTGTGTGTGTGTGTGTGTGTGTGTGTGTGTGTGTGTGTGTGTGTAGCTCTGCGCTTTATTCCCTTTGTGTATGTTTACTTGCATTAGCACCAACTGGCCATTTCAACACATGTCAGTGCTTCCCTCTCAGCAACATTCAAACTAAATTCACCTTGTGGAGATGGAAAGATTTTTCTTCCAACAGTAAAACATAACTGTTCACTTCCTAAGCTGTTGTTCTGCTAGCAGATAGTCTAGGTTTTATCTGTTGAGGCGTCTGTTAGTGCCACAGTACTTTACAGGGGAATGTGAGTGATCCTGTTGCTGCAGAACGTGGATGAGAGATTCTGCTCATAACTCTGTGTCTTTGAAGTTGAAGCTAAAGGAAATTACTGTGACTCCCGGTATGCTGCACTGCCCTGTCAGCAATATCTGCCCAGCCTCCAGGTGATGTCCAGCAGGCTGGCTGGCCTTCAGGATGGCTCTGGGACCTCATCTCCTCCACAGCTCCCAGAAGTTCAGATACCTGCAGCTGGTATCCAATATTGACCTCTAGTTTTTGTCATTTCCTGTACAGAATGGCCACTCTGCTGAGCAAGTTCAGGATAGACTTCTCGGACATCACGGTGCTGGGAGATGTCAACACCAAGCCCAAGAAGGAGCAGTAAGTCTTCCTCAATAGATATCTTGTGAGGTGAAGGGTCTCGTCATGTTTCCTCTCCTGTCTATAATAAGTTCCCCTCATCAGATGTTTTCTGCTCCTCTGGACCAGGAAACCCTCCTCATTCAAAGCTGATCACTTAAAGGCCGCTAGTCAGTAACACAGACAGCTAACGTGTTTGCTTGCTTCTACTTGGCTCCTCAGTTTGTGTTGCTGCAACATGCACATGATGTAAATGTGCAGGAAGTTTTAAATCAGACAAACCTCAAGGGAACATACGAAGGCATTGTTTCTGTGACGCTTGTATAGAACTCACCTGGAGAAACAGTAAACCAAGACTGTTTGGACTGATGGCAGGACAGAGGCAACAGACGTGAAGGCTTGTGTGTATTAGAAGCCTGAACACGGAGGCAGAGGCATGACGATACTCAGACAACCAGACAGATTTCCTTCAGTTATTATTATTGATAAATGAGCATTTTTCATGTCTCAGTATAAAATCATGTTTGTGGCTTTGCTGTAGAGATGCAGGTGTGCATCAGTTCACCCCGGAGGCTGTCGACTAGTTTCCAGCCCAGTGCTGCTGGCTATGTGTATTCTTGGGCTTTTCATTCACTCAAGGCTCTCATGGACATACGGGGAGTGAACTAGTCAACTAAAGTCCCCTTATAGGGCTTCGGGCTCCCTCTCCATTAGCTAGTTGAGGTTTTCCCGATCATGCTCCTGCTGCCTTCCCTTCTCTTCAAACCAAAATGGAGATCTGCTCTGTCTCTCCTTTGTTATTTTGACTCCTGTGTGCCCTATGTGTGTTTCAAACCGTCTGCTCCAGCAACGCCACTGCTGACAGCGTTTTGCTCTAGTAGGAATTAGGAAGACATTTGCATGCATGAATGATTAAAAGTAAAAATAAAAAATTCCCCAAATGCAACATTGCACTGCTCTGAATACTGTAATACATCCATACAATTTTAATATTTTAGCTGTACCGAGGTCCAGTATAAAGCATAGTTTTGACACAGAGCCATTACACACATGCACACACACATAAAGATGCAAACATACACACATTGTTGCATGCCAACACAAATTTCATGCTCTCATGGCAGTCTGGTGGGATCCATACAATGTTCAGAAAACAAGCATTTTAAAAATGCTTACCAAGTCAACTTGTGACGAAAACAAGCAAAACCAGGTCTGATGGGCTCTGAGCATCAGAACGCTACCACTACTACTACCAGGTGGTGCGTGTGAAGACGCTGATGTAGGTGTAACATCAACTCTGCAGCAGGATACTGTGTAGACTGTGGGACAGTGCTCCGTGTCAGCATGGTCTGTCACTTTGGGTGCTGCCCAAAAGCTTCTTTGTCAGTATTGACTGAGTCCTGTTGTTTCTGTCTCTTTTGAATCATTGAACCCAAACAGATGGAAGGTTCAAAAACACTCGAATCCTCATTTGACGTTCAAACAAACGTGGAACTTGTTCAGATGCATTTGTGTTGTCTCAAGAGACAGGCTGATAGTGACTTTAGAGCTGTTGCCATAGTAACATTAACGTGAGACAGCTGATCCTATACAGTCCATCTGTGGTATTCACCTCACATTACTGATCCAGGAGTGAGTGTGTATGTATGAAGAGAGAGAATCACGCCTCCTACAGGAGAAAAACACTCTTATCTTCCTCCACAGTGAAGCGTTAATGCACTGTTGATCAAATCCTTGATGATTTTAGCATCAAAGGTGACTTACAGTTCTCCTCTTATGAGAAGATAAAGCATCTTGTTGTTGTTGTTGTGCAGCGTGTTGGCCTTTGAGGAGATGATCGAGCCGTATCGGCTGAAGGAGGATGACATGGAGCAGGAGGCGGCCGAGAGGCTGAAGAACAGCGAACCCTGGAGGATCACTGACAACGAGCTGGAGCTCTACCGTGCCAAGGTCTCCTCACCCCTCTTCACTAAATTGACACCTGAGTGGAAACAATCAAGTGGACACATGTTCATCAAAATCCCAATATGGCGCAATGGAGCTTTCAAATCACTGGATAGATCAGTAGTTGTTAAGATATTCAAAATGCCATCCATCTATCCATCCATTTTCTTATCCTGTTAAGGGTCACGGGGGCTGGAGCCTATCCCAGCAGCTTTCGGGTGAGAGGTGGGGTTCACCCTGGACAGGTCGCCAGTCCATCACAGGACCGACACATAGAGACGAACAAACATTCACACTCACAGGCAATTTAGAGTATCAATCAGCCTCGTCCCCAAATTGATGTCTTTGGACTGTGGGAGGAAGCTGGAGTACCAGAGAGAACCCAGCAGGCACAGGGAGAACATGGAGACTCACACAGAAAGACCCCACGCCCGAGCCGGGACTCGAACCCAGAACCCTCTTGCTGTGAGGCCACAGTGCTGACCACTGCTCCATCGTGCCGCCTATTCAAAATACCATTTTCAATTAAAAATTGTGGTGCTCCAGAGACATCCTGCCCCCGTCTTTTACGAATATCACACCATCATTTGAATGGATTTTTCAATGAATTTGAGAATAATGATGTAAAATGACTGTTTCCTGTAAGACAGTGACTCCTAGACTTGACGGGGATGATGAACTCATTATGTATGTTTGTTCTCCAGACGAATCGTCAGATCAGACTCAACGAGCTGCTGCAGGAGCACTCAAACACAGCCAACCTCATCGTCATGTAAGCTGCTGTGTGTGTGTGTGTGTGTGTGTGTGTGTGTGTGTGTGTGTGTGTGTGTGTGTGTGTTTGTGAGTGAGTGTGTGATTTTGACTTGTTGTCAAAGCTCCCTTTCTGGAACCCTTCAGGGTTTAGACTTGGCTTTGAGGTTCAGGTTGGAACTAGTCTTAGGTTTAGTTTCAGTTGGGGGACTACAGATCCCAAAAGGCCTCAGGAAAGCTGTGACTCAGGTAAAATCTAAGAGGGGAACAAGTAAACAATTAAAGCTGAATAAGTTGAAGAAAAATTTGTTCAGAGAATCAGTAGTCAAAGAAATTAACCTGGTGGGCATGTTTATCTCTGCCAAGGATACGTGGGCTGATCAGTCCTCAGGATGCAGTGTCTACCTCCAGTAGAGAATCACTTGAAATATGATCCATCTTCCCAACAATGTCCCTCAGCTCTCATTAATATTTGAGAGTATCCTGAGAACACTCAAACCTGCTCGTGATCGCATGACTTCCAGATCGCTGCTGTTGCAGGATGTGCTTGCTCATGCAGAATTGTTTGGGGTAACTTCATTGATGGAGTGAGGTACTGGACCTGCTCTTCTTGTTAAGTATCATGAGATAACTTTTGTTGTGATTTGGCGCTATAGAAATGAAATTGACTTGACTTAATGGAGGTAAAAATGATAACAGCCATGATGATATTAGTCATCCTTTGGCGCCATCTGGTGTCTAATGTCTATAATGTCTAGACGTGCTTTATCCTCTATGTTCCGTGAGGGGTGGGTTAGCACAGTGGAGGTCCTCACAAATAGAGTGTGTGTGTTCTCAAACAATTTTCTAATGATTCATGGTTAAAGTTGCAGTATCTGTGCTCTGCTAATGTTGTGTGTAGCACCTGGAGAGAACACAAGGGATGCAAAAGAACTATTAGTCTGGCTGTGTTCAGTCTGAGCAGACTGTCCTCCAACAGAGGCTCGGGTTCTCTCAGGTGAGGGCAGGGCCCTTATGGCTGAGGGTGGGGTCTTTACATCAGAGGATGGGGTCTACACCTGAGGGTGGGGTCTTTACAGCTACACCAATATCAAGTAGTGCAGCTTCAGTGGTCAGTAATCCACTGGTACTTCAAAAGTAGCCATGTCAGACTATAAAGCATTCTGAAGCCACCAGATCAGTGTTGAGGTTCATGACAGGAGTCTCTGAGACCCCCCCACCCCTCCACTCACACCTGCGCTCTCTGTCCGCCCTCTTGCAGGAGCTTGCCGTTGGCCAGGAAGGGTGCGGTGTCCAGCGCTCTTTACATGGCCTGGCTGGAGGTGTTGTCTAAGGACCTGCCGCCCATCCTCCTGGTGCGTGGCAACCACCAGAGCGTCCTGACTTTCTACTCTTAGACACAGCCGAGGAGGACATCCAAGTCTCACATCCACTGTCTGCCTCTGGGAGCAGAGCCACTTATATATACATCCCAGTTCCAGTCCACCAGTCCTCAAGGTGCACCACATACACTCCAGAGACGCTAGAAAACACAGCCATTGGTGAAAACAAAGCTGGTAACCTGAATAAAGCTGAAGGAAGTGATATTTGAAGAAGCCCTACAAATGATGGAGGAATGTCAGGCTCGGGGTGGTTGTAACGTTGCCCACTCTGCTCCTTTCTTTGTTTATTTCTAAACATAGCTTTTCTCTCTTGTAGCTCTAGTTTCTTCATATTTCCTCATCAAAACTTCAATTTTGTCAAAAATGATTTCTCTCAGGCTTCAAAAGTGCACAATGTCCACGTTTCTCTCATGACATGAATACCTGGATGTCATACATGTTCATGAATTGGATCAGTCATCGTGTTTGTGATGCAGCAATAATCAACCTGTTGTTTTCCTGGAATATTGGGAGAGAACCATGCGGAATGCTTTGTAACACCTTTTCAAGCCTTATGGATGTGCCTTCCAGTTGAATCAGATGACATAATTAATCTCTATCTAGATGGATAATGTGACCTATTATATTGGCAGATAATAGTTAGTTTTATTGAGTTTTAAATTTGATTCCTTCTTAGTTGGAGCATTGTATTAATGCGAGTGAATTGCATGAATTGAATGAAGGGTGTCCCCTTGGTGGCATGAAGACTTTCTCACTCTGTTTTCTTTCCCTCCTTCTCCCTCATCAACCTGTGTTTAGGACCATAGTGTTTTTATTTTATTCACTTTTGAGTCTTCCTTTTTAAAGCTGTTGAATATTTACAATGCCTCAACTACTCAACACAAGACACAATTTAGCTTTTAGGCAAAGTGCCTAGAAAATGTGTATGTGGGTCTTAAGTTTAAGTTCTGGCTGTTTTTCAGACACGATGTGAACCTAGCTCCGTCGCTGCATCAGGTGGAAGCTCTCCCATCTCGCTGCTGTTAGACAAAATTAAGTGTTTCTTTCAATGACTTTATGTTTGTGTCCTCACTAATGGTTCTTCCCCTAAAAAGAAACTCTCCAAGAAGCTAGTAAACCTTGCCTTAATGCTAGAACTAACGATTGTCCTGAGTTATTCTTCTCTTGTAAGCCATACTGGCTGGATGGTTTGTGTGTAAATGCAGATAGCACTCCACTGGTAACAATTGTCTTCTGTACAGTAAATGCATCTTCGTTTCCTCGTCCCCGTCCACCTGTTAGTCTTTTCCATTGCTTACTGTAGGTCTGCAGTAAATCAAAGGATGAGAACACGTTCTACTCTGCCAGCAACGTAGCACCTCGGTATACTCCAGGTTTGCACTCCTGCTGGCTCACTTGCTCACTCACCCGGCTGGCTGCTTGTTTGCTGTCTGGATGTATGATGGACCACCAGTGTCCCATTCCCACAAAGCCTAGTAGGGCACCGAGAGTGACCGCAGTGCAAGTGTCCCGCTGGAGGACTTGCAGGCCGTAAGAATGTGACAGTAGAATGTGTGAAGGCTCAGTCAAGATTTCCCTCTGTACAGATGTGTCCATGTCCATTGCTCCCTCATTTGAAAGGACCTCCTTGCTCCAGTTGGTGTCAGCAACACTGTAGACTCTGCTCTAGCCTGTAATCGTTTCCCTCAGTGCACTGGCTTCACCCAAGAATGTGGAGCTTAAACCAGAGCAAAGATCTGTAGAGACTGGTGTGTTCCCCTGTTATCTGTGGAGAACCTGTCCCTTATTATTGGCCTGAGGGCGTGGAGGAGTTCACACAAACCACACATGGAAGCAGGCTATTTATTAGTCTATTCTATAGTGTGTTCAGGCTGAGCACAGCCATGTTCCAGTGAAATCAATGTAAAAATATGAATGTTAGTTAATGTGTTGAGGGACAGTAGGAGAGTTGGGTCAGCGGAGCGTTTCTGTCGTGTGGCTTCAGTAAGTTGGCTGTGTTCAGTCTGAACAGACTAAATCGCCCAGAATGATGCAAGTTCACCTACACTGTGATTCGGAGGCCACCCTGCTACCTGTACAGTGGATCAGAAAACTAAACTAGCGAGAGCGTTCCGATGGAGCAGCTAGCTGGCGCTACTGGTAATGAGGGTTCTAGTTTTAAAACTGCCACAATACGAATGGAATGAAACAGGGTCTCTGTATCTGTAACGTGCTGCTTTTTCTCTGCTTTCCCCAGAAAGTTTTAACCTTTAGTTTGTTGCTTTGGTTGTTTTTGGACATTTCCTGTATGCAAATTCAAAGAGAGGAATGTGATGCTCGGGTTAGTTGAATGTACTGTACAATAAGACACTCACAGATACTCTCACTTTGGTTGTGTTCCGATGTACACCTGTGCAACGAATCGGCTGCAGCCAGATACAACAACAGCAGTAGAGTCCTCCAGCTTCCCTTCACCACTGCAAGCTTCTGATTTCATAGTGAAGCTGTTGGCTTGTTTTCATGGTGGTTTTTGGGTTGTTGAGCTGTACTGGGCCACAGTGAGATGGTGGTCCTGGACTAGTGACCAGGACCAATTTTGTTTTAATACTGAGTAATTCCCAAGTGTGTGAAAAGCATGTACCAGTAAACTGTGAAGGCCCAGTCAAACCAGTAGAGGTCAGATGTGAGCGGTGTAGCACTGATGAGAAGTTGAGTCATCAGAGCAGAACCTGGATCCTCCTGGACAAATATAAAGTACTAATATGTATTTTAGCTGCAGACACACTCCTGTATATACCACATCCAGTTTGAATTGATTGGAGACTACATTTGATGCACCTCAGTGTGCTGGAAGGAGATTCTAACACTAGGTGGCGCTACTGTACAGTAACGGTCTGTTCATCTGTCTGCCTTGAAGCACACGTTCTCTAACGGTTCTAGAGCATCAGCATCACAAAAAAGAACACGGACTTCTCTATATTTGTATATTCAATACAAGATATATAAGCCTATACATATATATGTATAAATAAATATATACTCATCAATGTATCAGACGTGGAGATGACCTTTGATATTTCACATTAAATCAAAGAAAAAAAGACTGGTCAATATTTTACAGCCAAATAATAAATAGTGTTAGTGTGTTTCTCTTCATTATTTTCCTGACTGACTGCTGAAGAAGCCAAACGCCACCTGCACACACGCCGCCATGTCGTTCCCAACATCCTGACGCCTTTGTTTGTAGTCTGGTTTGTCCCAAAGCTCCTCCAGGCCCCACTGTGCAGCCCATGGTGTTCTCATGATGGTCGACCTTTGTCCACACTGCAAACATGAACTAACCTGTAACTAAACATCCTACTCTTCCTCTAATCTCATTATTATTCTGATCTAAATTAAGGGAGTGGAATATTGTCAAAATTCAACATGGAGAAATATATTTATTTTAGTTCTGAATGTTCTCCACTGTATTTTTTTTTTCTTTAATACTTTTCTGGTTTTGGATGTAAGTTAATTTGCATGTTTTGTTTTTTTTCATTGCTTTTTGATTTTAGAAATGGTCTTTTTCTCTTTTGGAGTCTGTATATTTCTATCTTTTTTGATGCCTTTGAAGACACAAGGACAGAAGCAGCAGCTGTTCTCCTGCTTTCACACTCACGCGTGGAGGGAATCGACCCAGCCAGTTAAAGCAGTAATGTTTTGATACACTGTACTGTTAACAGTCACAGATATGCTTTTTCTAACATTTTAACATTTATGATTACCAATACTTTGTACATCTTTATTGAAATAAATCAAATGAAATCAGCGACACCCGTCTCCTTTCATGCTATGCTTACCCATTTGATGCTGTCACAGTCAATGAATTTTAAATGCAATCTACAGGAATTTACCTTGTATTTATTAGGTACACCAAGATACTACTAATGTACACTACAACAGACCTCAAATGATGTGTGTGTGGGTGTGTGTGTGGTGGTGGTGGGGTGCTGTAACACAGCTGGCGACTAGATGAAGAGCAAATGTGCAGTTTAGAAACAAATACCAAATTGCTGTTATTCCGACCGATTTTTAGAGGGGTCCTTATTTTATCCATCCTTCCATTTTCTCTACTACTTATCCATTCAGGGTTGGGGGGGGGGGGGGGGGTAGCATGATCACTGGAGTCGACCCTTCGGTTGCTAGAAGGCCACCGCTGAGTCACGTCGCCCCAGTTCTCATTTCAAGTGTTTCTGGTGTAAGGTTTTTATTTTCTGTGGTCTGAAGAAGATGAAGTGTCAGCAGGGTGTCAGCACCACAATATTGGTCTAATGTGGTATTCTTACACATAATTAACCTTTTACACATATAAGTACTTTCCTGTGAGTTGATCGCCTCAGCAGGTGGTATTGTGAGCTCCTACCACTTCTATTACCTGACATGACCACAGAGTCTCTGGATGGCTGTGGCTCCACCTGTGTGACACTGACCTGGAGGTAATGAGGGGAGACGTGATGATAATCTCATCAAAAGGATGCTGAACCCACAACATGATGCCGATTGCTTCGTCAGGTCTGCCAGGATGAAAGGCGAACAATTTTGGAAGCAATGGTTTTGTCAGATCTGCATCACAAGTGTTTTTCTCGTCTGAGGTTTCATCATTTTCTTCCGCTTTTTCTGTTAAGGGTTGCGGGGGGGCTGGAGCCTATTGGGCGAGAGGCAGCCTTCCCCCTGGACAGGTCACCAGTCCATCTCAGGGCCAACACATAGAGACAGACAACCATTGGCTCTCCCAGTCACACCTACGGTCAATTTAGAGTCTGGATTAACCTGGTCCCCTCTTGATGTCTTTGGACTGTGGAGGAAGCTGGAGTACCAGAGAGAACCCACGCAGGAACAGGGAGAACATGGAGACTCACCCAGAAAGATCCCGTGCCCCAGCCCGGCACCTTCTTGCTGTGAAGCGACAGTGCTGACCACTGCATCACTGTGCTGCCTTTTTGTCATCACATTGCTCTTAATTACCAAACCCATCAGGTGATGAATCACTAATGAAACATATTACATTGCATCTCTGACAATAGTCCATCCTAAGTGTTAAATACTGAACTTTTTCACATTTGTGTTCTTATTTTTCACCATTCAGAGCTGAGGTGTAGTATATCACGGTGTAGTATATCACTGCTGGAATTGCTATGAAGTAGTTGTACTCATGGTCCTTAGCAAATACACCTCAGATCAGGATGGAAATTCAGATTTCCTCAGAGGTTGACCTACTTCCTCAGTGTAGGGTCCTGAACTAGACTTGACATCCCTCAGTCTTTCCTGTCTAGAACCACAACTGGCACAATGATGACTATCAGAACAGCACAAACTGACAAACTGATCAAAGAAAACAGTTTACAAAGTCTTTTCTGTCGCTGCTCAGCTTCTTTCTTCTTCAGTAATGAGTCAAATCCCGGAGTGTAGAGGTTCTCCAACCAGAAGTCCAGATCTTTGGGGGTCTTCTCCTCCTCCTGTGGAGACAGTGAGAGTACAGTCATCCGGCATCAAACTGCACTGGTCCCCAGTAACCGACCTGGTTATCATCAGCCAGCTGGGGAGGCATGTGAGAAGGCCTAAAGGCTGGCTAAAAGAGCCTTTAGATGTCACATCAGGAAATCCTCATGTGTCAGAGATGAGAACTCAGTTCAGTGCAACTTATTTATCTGCAAGGATGAATAAATAATTAACAAAAACAACAGAATACAACAAATAAGGTACTAAAAAAGGTAGGTTAAAAAGTCAACAAAGAAGTTAATAGTTACTATGAATGTCAGTATGTTGGTACCAGGCAGTTTATATTTCAAGTCAAGTTAGTATAAAACGTCATAAGCTGGTATCCATCCATCCATCTTTCGTCACCCCTGATCCTGTCTCTGGGTCCCAGGGGGGTGGAGTCTATCCCAGGTGTCATCGGGGGAGAGGCAGGGTCACCCTTGACAGGTCACTAGTCTGGGGCACTAACTAAATAATACATTGATAGGAAAGTGGCAATGTCTCCATGATGTCATAGGCTTTGTACCCAACTTCCTGTTCATAGCAGGAGTTCAGGCTTTGGAGGGCCACTCCAGTCAGTCTGGATCAGGGTTCCACAATTCTGGTTAGAGCTTTGAACAGTGAGTGAAGGACAAACTGAATTATACCTGGAGAAGGTCTGTAGTGGAAGTGGAATATTGGATCAGGAATATTACAATACTGGCGTATTACACAGATCAGATATTGGAACGATGGTGCTGATCCATGCACTAATCTTAAATCAAATTAATTGTTTTTTGGCTTTTAATGTGCAGAGCTATGGTTGCATATAGATCAAGCCTTATGTTGTAACCACAGCAAACAACAAAGAGATGAAGATGTGGATTCTGGAGGTCATATTGTCAGCTTAGCATCTGTCTTGGCCTCCATGTGTTTTTTACACTCATCCACAACATCTGTATGGTGGTTGTGTGTCAAGTCACAGGACTGGATCAGGTCTGGTATGGCACCAGTCTACCACAGGATGAAGGTCTTTCTCTGAGGCCTTCATGAGCAGAGGTGGTGGAGCCAGGGGCCAGTCCACCTCCAACAGCTTATCTACTGTCCACAAACACTAAACAGCAGGTGGCAGTAGTGCATCACTACCCTAGATATAGATTCAATATTAGAACTCCTAAATATGAGCCAGCAAGACATAAACAGGAGAATATCACTTCTTCATTTTCTATTTCTTTTTGGTTGATTGATGGATGTGAATCTTCAGATCATCATGAAATCAGAGGAAGTGCAGAATGTTGTCTTTTTATTTGTGTTAGTGGAGCTGCATATTTTTTCAATGCTGATTAATTTCTGATAAAGGAACTTAAATGCCTGTGAGAGTTAATCTCTTTCCCTCGCCTGCTCTCTTCTCTCCTGTCTGCTCTCACTTACAATTACATTTAGTTCCCCTAGTTGTGCCTGATATATTCTGCCAATAAAACCTTTGGGACCCTTTGCTTTAGTGATCCATCAACCCTCAAGCACTCGTCCATCCGTGATGTCACAAAGATGACACTGAGTGCACCAATCTGAGTCAAGGGAGAGAAAACAAACAGGTCTTCAGCCAGGGAAGGTCCAGTGTATGACTGCAATATTTGTCTTGGTCAGTATTTATGGAAGAAGATGTGATGTAGAGGACCACGTGTGTCACCCATTCATCCTGTCAATCATCCACTGCCCCTCCCTTTACCACCTTCAGATGGTCTGTGAGGTTGCCGTGGAGAGTTTGCTTGTCGTACTCCCTGACGGTCCAGGAAGGCTTGGACTTCTCAGTGTCCCCTGCGTCCGTCACACCGAGGCCAGCGTACAGAGGGTTCCTCTTGATGTTGGACTTCAGAGTGACTGGAGTGATGTGCTTCTCTAGATATCGGGCAACAAACACGACAGCGCCCTCTGCTGAGGAAGGTGACTCACCGCCAGTCTTTACCTTCTGCTCCAACACTTTCTACAGGCAGAAGAGAGACACACACACACATCCAGGCCTGAATGTTGGTAGAAGGTTATCATAATCATAATACCATAATCTGGCTGGGGGATGGTGAGGCCAATCAACTCACTTCCTTCTTAGGGGAGTATGAACGTTCACAACACAGCATGTGTCTACAAATCATTTAAACTGTTTTCACACCATGAAAGACACAATCATCTGATCTCTCAGTGGGTCTGTCTAGATGTGTCATGTGACCAAAGCTGGATCCATCCAAACCTGCATTAAAATGTGTCTCCACCCACGAAGAGCAAAGAAGTGGAGCACAATCATGGCAAAGCACAAATCCCTCAACACACCGCAGCCATTTTGACACGTCATTGCAGGGCTGAACACAGGTCTGACCGATCCTGATTAATTATGGTCTGGTTCTGTTCAGTGTAGCCCATTATCCATGCCAGTGCCTGACCTGCTAAATGTAACAGGGCCATAATTACTGTTATTGATTACATCTGCAATGATGTTTTGAAATGGCAGCTGTGATAGGGGCTATCAGAGGTTCAGTATCTTGGTCAAGGACACTCCGATGCAATCTCTGGGACCGGTCATTGAACCAGAAACCCTCTGATTGGAAGACAACCCCACATTCAATAAGTTAAGAGACTGTTGAGGAGTATATTACAATAGGATGTTCAACATGAGGTTCTGAGAAGGTTCCTGGATAGCCAAGAGGTTGAGCTCTTTGCCAGATGATCAGAGAACATAATAGCAACATAAGTAGCTGTAGCATGTGGATGTTCTGGAAGAGACTTTATTAAGGACTCATGCCAATTCAGTTTATTAAGGTTTACACTTGCTTAGAAAACTCCTCTCACTGAGGAGCTGATCCAGGGCTAGGACAAAGGGAGGGGCTAGCAGCTGGCACCAGCAGCAGTAAAAAGTTAGGCGAGTGAAAAACAAAACACACACACACACATATATATATATAGACAAAATAGATAAATATACCTCAGCATCAACATCCATAAGTCTGACGCTAACATCATTTGAAGTGGTAACAATGCATACTCATGTGCTCCAGCTACTTTTGACCCTTTTCCTGAAGTTTCTGGGCCTCACATTGAGAACAGCAGTCAGTGTGAGTAGTGTGTAGTAGTGTGTTCAATTCCCATGTGTAACATTCAGGACCATTAGTGGAGAGTTTAGAACAACTTACAGTCCATGTTCCTAATAGGTCTCCACACTATGTTCCTAGAATGTTTACAGAACCTATAGAGACAGTACCAGAACATTTAGGGGACCAGCTGATGATGTTTGGATATCCTGTTTAATTCCTTGCATCACCCTCCAAGAATATTTGCATAACACACACACACACACACACACACACACACACACACACACACACACACACACACACACACACACACACACACACACACACACACACACAAACTCCTTACCTGTGAGTAGACCCTGTTCTGCCAGTGTCTGTGGCTGGACATGGCTGCCTCGACCTGGAACATTCCGTGGGTGGCCGGCAGCATCCCCACCTCCAGCTGGAGGAACTTCTGGGGGTGGTTGTTGTTTGGGAGAGCAGAGATGTCCATCCTGCCTCCGTGGCTCCATCCACACTGAGGGACCATTCTCACTACAACATGCAGGCTGTGTAATAATTGATGAAGATATTTATGAGGCCGTATTACTTGCTAGTCTGTGTAATTTGAGCATTAAGAGGTTGTTGCTGGGCGCCGTCGGCGTCCACCATGGAGGGAGGTGGAAACATGACAACCTATGAATCTTGATCTTTAATGTCCTTTCTGCTGTGCTGCCAGAGAAGCTTTTTGTGTTCTGACATGAAGGGTACATGCTGATGACCTCTGACCTTTTATCTGTTATCAGGTCACTCTTTGACAGCTGATCAACATGTTAGAAAGTGGATGTGTGTTGATTTACTGTGGATTCTGCCAACAAATCAGGCCAGAGACACTCATCAACCTTTACAACTCATCCCATCAGGATAAATGAGGACACTGGAATTGAGCCTTACTCTCCTTTATACACACATTTAGAAATACTTTGAAGTTTTTCAACACATCTGATCTGTGTTCAGCTGAAGAAAAACACATTTGAAGGGATGATTTGTAAGAAGACACTGTTAACCTGATGAAGGCAGCGTCAGCCTGTCTGGTCTGGTGACATTTCTTTGTTCTCTACAGTGAATACCTGCAGCTGCACCTCTACGCTCCAGTTCAACCCAGTCTCATGTCAAAACGTGAAAAGGCTCCGTTTGTCCACAGGTCCAAACCTATCAGTTCTATGATAAAGGCCTAAAAATTGTGAAATGTGTATGTTTTTTTCCCCCCTGTTCTTTTCTATTGGATCGCTGGTAGGTCATGTGACTCTTTCATGCGGGCCTCTCCAAACAAAAACATGGCGGCCGCTCCTGTCATTGTCGGAGGAAAGTGCCTTATTCCAAGATAGTTTTGATTTAGTAAAGCATTCTGATGACATTTCTAGCGAGAAATATACATTTTTTCTCATAATATTCGCTCAGTTCTTGTGTATAATCTTTGGTTTGTTCGTTATTACGATGAATCTTTCGCCTCTCTGCTGTTGCTATGGTGGTTGCTAAGGACGCCATCACGGACGAGCGTCATTCCAAGATAAGTTTGATTTAAAAAGAAAAGCATTTTAAGGACATTTCTAGCGAGAAATATGCATTTTGTTTTCATAATCTTCGCTCAGTTCTTGTGTTTAATCTTTGGTTTGTTCGTTATTACGATGAATCTTTCACCTCTCGGAAGAGAGTCGTTACAGTGTCACGTTTTCTGAAGTTATGGTTCAAACACGGAAACCTAAATGGCGTTCATGTTGTATTTTGTCGTTCCATTGCGTCGTTATCTGAGTTGATAATATATTTGTGGGATTGTTGACTAATAAAAATAATATAAAACATATTGGCCCAGGAATTACCATCAAAATATGAAATAGCTACGCTTGTTTGTTGTTGTTTGTGTGATTGTTGACTACAGCTGTTCAATAAAAATAATTCCATATATCCGCTTCCGTGGAAGTCGGCCCCCGTTTCTCTGTGAGACAATCCGGAAGTTGTCGCTCACTCCAAGGAAGAAAAACAAACATTTTTAATACTTTATCTTTTGATTAATAAGACAATCTACAAATTCATTTAATTTCTTTTAAGAAGTAACAGAGAGAAAGTATTTTAAGAGGGCATACAGAATTTTTTTGACATTTCTTTCTGAGGCTGCAAGTTCCAACTAAATTGAGGGAACAAGTTACGGTAAATGGAGTTTATTGTGTGAGTGTGTGTGTGCATATGTGTGAGTGTATACATACATACATACATACTGTATATACATATACACACACACATACATACATATATATATGTATATATATATATATATGGACCACAGAGCACGCAACAACAATGATAATAATGAATAATAATAAGATTAGATAGCAATAGTAGAAGTGTTTAATGTTACAATATTCATTTATATATTTCAAGTTGAATTTATTATTTTATTTGACAAAAGCCCAAATCCTGTATCTAATACTGTATGTACAGTAGGCCTGCTTTGGGTATTACTAATAAAAGGTCAAAATAAATGGCATGTTGTATGGTCATTTTGTAGCTATGATATATTTGGGATGGGGAGAAATGTGTGTGTGTGGGGGGGGGGGGGGGGGGGCTCCGACTAAAATTTTACTTAGGGCCCCAATTTTGTCAGGGGCAGCCCTGAGTAAAGGCATGGCATGTACAGCTGATTGTAATTTGTAGACGTAAAGCTTCTTATAGTTATCCAAGAGGCATTCATATCTAGTGAGCTATAGACTGCTGTCGGATGCCAACAGCAGGTTGCTGAGGGCCCGGAGCTAAAGGTCGCGGACAGTCAGTCGGTCAGTGAGCGGAACAGCTGCGAGCTCGCATGTAGCAGCAACTGTCCTCGATGGGAATATGTTACAAACAGATGGAGACGATCCAGTCATTCTTGAGGGAGGTAGAAAGCCTGATGCTGCCGCTGCTGCAGGATCAGTGGAAAGGGAGGGGTGGGGGGGCGAGGGGGAGGAGGGTTGTGCTTGCAGCTACAGAGATGCGGATGGTGCAGCGAGGTTGCGCAGCAATCCACCAACGATGTAGGCCCACAGCTCGCGAGGAGGAGGAGGGGAAGCACGGTGGTCTGCACCTTTTTGTACATGTCCGATGTCGTCATTGGGAACCACTATAGCACTGCCTCGTAGTCTCACATCCCCGACGAACATGGACGAGCTCAGATTGGGACTCCGGACTGATGCGGTAAGATACCGATCGAGCTGCGCCCCGCACCGCTCACATCGATCACTGATACCGCCCAGATCCACTTTTGCTCCATCTGACACCGCTGCGACGGTCACAGATGGAAGCGTCCTGATTTTAGGAGTGTGTGTGCGTGCGTGCGTGCGTGCGTGCGTGTGTGTGTGTTTCGCGCGCGCATGCTGCAAAATCAGATTCGCTGTCCTCAGCTCGCTCAGCGTGTGTGTGTGGAGGATGCGGACGCTTATTTCACTCTGCTCGTTACTGTCCGGTGCAGTGGTTCGCTGCCCGGCTGGGTCTGGACCAGCGTGTTCCTGTCCTCAAGCACTGACATCATCCTCAGCAGGACGGACTGGAGCAGCGGCGGCAGGCAGGTTAAACGACGCAGCGTTCGCTAGCTCAGCGCATCTTTGCGACGGTCACTTGGACTAACCGAGGCTCCGCGACCTCAGTTCAATTCCGACCAAGTAAGACCGAACCTCGGCACTGCACTGTTGCAGCGTTACACAGATTGCATGGTTGGTTGTGGTTCTGTAAGGAGGAAACCGGCTGAGTAGCTTAGCCAGGTGCGGCAGAGTTGTGCAGGAGCTACTGGGCTCTCAGATAGATGGATGGATGGATGGATAGATAGATGATAGATAGATAGATAGATAGATAGATAGATGGATGATAGATGATAGATAGATAGATAGATGATAGATAGATAGATGGATAGATGATAGATAGATAGATAGACAGATAGATAGATGATAGATAGATAGATAGATAGATAGATAGACAGATAGATAGATGGATAGATGGATAGATAGATAGATGTGCAACAGTTAACTCTGACTGGTAAAATACTTATAACTTCATCTTCATCCACTTCGACCCCCGATTGTCTCTTGCTGAACTATCAATCATATATTGCCTATTTGACAGGACAAATGACTGTAAGCAACACAGCCTCTGCTGGTTGGTTCAGATGGATGTGAGGTGAGAATGAGGAGCAGCTGATGAAGACTGCAACTGCAGTCCTACCCCCCCCATAGCCCCCGCCACACACCCCACCCCCACCCCAAAGACACCGCCAAACATATCAACTAGTGAGCTACAACTGTGGGTTTTAATCCAATTACTATCAGCATAAACTTGCATTTTAACATTTGCACTCACGTATGTTTTAGTAGAAAGGACCGTCGTGCTAACTGCTAAGACACCCCTGAGTAGCGGCAGATCACCAGCGTGTGTTTCCTCCGAGCACATCACCAACGCGTCACTTCAGTGTTGGAGAGTGTTTCTTTATCATGGACTGTTTCCACATAATTCAACACAAATATGCAAATCTTTCACCAGGAACAGCAGCTAGTCCAGTTTCTGTGGTAAAGAACCGTAAAACCTGGAAGGAGGGAGTCCAGGTCCCTCTCCTCCACGTCGGCAGGGTTTAAGTTAAATGCCTGAAGTCAGATCTGTGGTAAGCCTGAACATGATGTTCTAGGGGGTACAAAACGTCAGTAATTGCCACACTCGTGAATATTGAAGCGTTTCTGTGTTTTCAGGATGGCAGTTGTTAACAAGTGGCTGAACAAGGTCATTAAAGGTCATCGGGGGAAATAAGAAGGCTGAAGTTTAGCTGTGATGACTTTGAAGTCATGTGACCTCATGTTGTTCCTCCATAGGCTAACATTATCTTAGCACTGCTGACGATTGCGTTCAGGCTTCCAGCATCATCAGAGTGGTTCATTAGTGAAGGCAATCTTGATGAAAGGGCTGATTTACTGATTCAATCGCCCACAATCACATGGAACAATCCCATTGGGTGCTGGTGGAGGAGCCAGGAGATGACCACTTCCTGTTGGTAGAGGAGCCAGGAGATGACCACTTCCTGTTGGTGGAGGAACCATGGAGATGACCACTTCCTGTTGGTAGAGGAGCCAGGAGATGACCACTTCCTGTTGGTAGAGGAGCCAGGAGATGACCACTTCCTGTTGGTAGAGGAGCCAGGAGATGACCACTTCCTGTTGGTGGAGGAGCCAGGAGATGACCACTTCCTGTTGGTAGAGGAACCAGGAGATGACCACTTCCTGTTGGTAGAGGAGCCAGGAGATGACCACTTCCTGTTGGTGGAGGAACCAGGAGATGTTCCTCTTTGACTACAAACACAGCTCTTCTCTGACATGATCACTTCCTGTTGGACTACAAACAGCCCTGAAGTACTGCTGTTGTTGAATCTGTCTGTCGTTCTATGGCAACTAAAATTACAGTTGTCATGTAGAAACCTCCATCGTAAATGAATCAAAATAACTATCACATAACCTGGTCTCCATGGCAACATTATCTCGGTCCCACACCTTCTGGTGGTCTTGCTCATAACTGCACTTGGCTTTAAGGTTTCGGCCCTCTAACCTGTTAAACCCAAACTAATGGAGGAGTTGTTTTTTTAAAGATATATATATATATATATATATATATATATATATATATATATATATATATATATATATATATATATATATGTATGTATATATATGTATATATATACATATATGTATATGTGTATATATATGTATGTATGTATATATACATATATGTATATGTATGTATGTATATATATACATATATACATATATATATATATATCGATTATGAAAAAATAGGTGATTAGTCTACTTTCAATCAAGTACTTAATTAATAGTCGCACTGTTATTATTGTCCTAATTCCATTAGAGTACATTAATGTGATATTTATCCTACCGAAAGCTACTCACACTCTACCACTGAACATAGATTATTTAAAATGTTGGTGTGGAGAGCAACGAGGGATATCACCATATCACACCCTCACACATGACACACTGCAGGTGCCAGTGTCTCCATATTCAGACTGAATAATGTCATCATGCAGAAGTGGTGATGACACCAAATGTTTTATATTTGTCTATGTATATTTTTGGTGTATACAATGTGCAGACAGGTGTAATCTGCAGGTCACGCTGTATGTGACTGATGTGTGGGATTTTCTCTGCAGCAAAGGTGGATTCAGCAGCTCTGAGCTCATCAGTCCTTGGTAATGACACTAAGAAGTCCATATGAGATGGAGGCAGCGGCTGCTGCTGCTTTCGGTCCAACATTATCACTGAAGCAACAAAATCAAAGACCTATGTACAGTAGCAGAGAAGACACGATATCCTCACAAGTCATCAAGCAATCCTGCAAATGGAGACAGGAAACCGAAGAGCGTTTATGGAATTGAAGAGACGACTCCCCAGCCGGCATCAAGTGTAATGGAATCCTTCAGTGAAGGAGGCTGGTCCTACAGATTCAGGGGCAAACAAAACCCTGTATCCTCATCGATGAGCAGTGCTGCTCCACTTAGACGGAACAGCAAACACTTGCTAGGAAGGTGGAGAAGTTTCCTGTTTTACAGATAAACTACTTATTGATAATGATATTTTCAAGGAGGAACCTACCACCAGTGAGGAAGCATCGCTCCCTCTGAGGAGCTGAATCTTGAGGCACATCAGCAAGAGCAGCAGGTCAAACCATGGGTGAATGTGGTGGTATAGATGAGGTGATGAACATGCAGACCCTCCAGCCTCAGTGCTGGACCATACGGGCCTTTCTTTACACACAACTGTCACGACCAGGACCAGCGTAGTTGCCATCCACACTATGTCCTGTCAAGCACTGTGGCCCCCCCCCCCCCCCCCCCCCATGATGATCCAATTCAAGCTACAGCCCTGATTAGACTGCAGTGTCTAACAAAGCAGAAGTACTTCAGAATAATGTGTCAGTGCTCTTTTACTACATCCGAGCCCATCAGACTCCCGGGGCACTGGGGCTGGTATCACCACTGATCTCCTGATCTGATTTAATATCGATTCACTCAGAGATATTTCAGTTTCAATTTGGTTTGGTTGTACAAGAGATTTTTTTTGTACTTGTGTCCCAAAGTGATGGTCAGGTATGGATCAGTTGCTGCTGATGTCCAGCCGTGAAGGTGACTCTCTCTGCCAGTTCACATACACTTGTGCATGCGTGTCACCGATAACTACTTCACTTGTTTGATTGTGATAAGTCAGCACATAGTCTGGTTGGAGTGTCTTAACAGGTTGTGGAAAGGCATCATTTTAAGCAACGCGTATGTAAATCCTCACATAGGAACATCAAGACAGACTCGTGGGGCGTTTGCCACGTTCTCCAGTACGATTTGGTTTAGCTTGGACGTCTCTGCTAACAGATAGAGTTTTTGTATTTCCACAATATCTGACCTCTCGTTTGAAGATCTTTCACATTGCTACGCTTTTGTCATGCTTGTCTCTGTCGTCATTTTTTAAAATCAGAATCTTGCCAGATGTTGGCGGTGTCAGCCATGTTTTGGTTCTAGTGTCACAGAAGAGACAGGAATTAGCACATATTCCAATTTCCGTTGAAGATGGATATTACCTGAGAAATCGATTTTTTTTAGACCCAGCCCTGATCACATGTGCTGGTGTGACTTGGGAGACGAGTTTTCTCATCCTTGCATCCATCTTGAGTCACCTTTTGCAAGCTGTGTCACCTTAACAGAGAACTGCAGGGAGAGATGTTTTATAGTCCAACAGGAAGTGATCATGTCAGGGTTGAACTGTGTTTATAGTCCAACACATTTCCCCATTGTGGGATCAATAAAGTCCTATCTATCTATCTAACAGGAAGTGGTCATCTCCTGGTTCCTCCACCAGCAGCCAATGGGATTGTTCCACGTGATTGTGGGTGATTGAATCAGAAAGTCAGCTCTGTTCATCAAGATCATCTTCACTAATGAACCACTCTGATGATGCTGGGAGCCTGAATGCAATTATTAGCGGTGCTAAGTTACCAGTGCAGTAACTGATGAGGTGTTTTATTCTGTAGAATAAAGCAGTAAAATACACTGAGTAGACCACAGACATTCAGGACCAGTGAGCCAAAACTCCACTGCTGTAGAGACAAAGGAGCAGACGTTCAACAATGCTCACTGACTCACAGGTCCTTTTTTCTATGACATCATCTTGACCCTGCTTGATTGCAAGCAGTACATTTTCTTGATGCACATTTGTGTTTAGCACCATACGTGTGGTTTTCACTGGCGTTAATCTGGTGATAGTACTGAAGTCATGGGAGTTTCTTAGCTCAGCTTCTGCCATGAACTCTGATCACTCCATGCAGTTGATACCTGCTGGTGTGTCAAGTTGCTCCATCATACCAACCTCCAGTACAGTCTACCTGAACCTGTTCAGGACATTTCACCTAATTTCACCTAAACTTTGAGCTCCATCGTCTTGTAAAACTACTGTGAGGACGAAGCAGATGAGCAACAGCAGAGAGACGATTGTACAAGCAGAGGTGATGCTGAGGTCACGCATGCTTTCAAATCTCATCATCGTAAATCGAGGGGGACTCTGTGTGTGCTTATTAATCTGTGTTGTACTTCGGCGCTCTCATCTTTGGCAGATGTGTTGTAGATTGTGGACTACAGTTAATGTCACTGAGGTTATAATCTGAGTGAATGAATGAGGGACATGTTTGTAAAAAGATAAAACTGCTTATAGCACTTCAATAACTTCAATCAGAACATTGTCATGCAGTATCACTCTGGGAGACACACTGGCCCTGTTGAGTCCCTGTGAAATGCCAGTGCCTGGGGGGTGTCCCAGCCAGTCACATGATCCAGACGGATGCATAATCAGAGTCTAAGTCAGGCGCTTGGTGCAGTAAGCTGTCATTTACCTCTCAATTAATCACAGGTGGGTTTCGGGGAAAACATGAATTCAACCAAAGTATCGTTTTCAGGTGCAGCTAATGAATATTACAATAACATTTAGTAAGTTGGTGAAGTGAAGAGTTTTCTGCTGAGTCTGTTTAAAGGAGTAGATGAAAATAAAGCTTACTTAATTATATTTCTCCTGGAGTGCTGCTTGGGTCCTGCTTGGTTTGTAACAGCTGTGTAGCGTTACTACACACAGGAATATTCATGAAGACTAAAAGGAGCCTCTGTAAGCTCTAAAGGAAATAGTTTAAGAACTGTAATACTTCAATATATCACATAAAAAGGGAATCATCTGCCAGAGATTTAAATCCTCAATGACTTTACAACGCTGGAGGAGACACAATACTCTTCTAATCTCTGCTGGGAGGGTTCGCTTTAGTTATTCAATAAATGTGTCATGTATATTGGTTTACCCTGTTATCAGAATATCTGAGCTCAGCTCTCGACACAAACCATCAGCAGGAATCCACGACGCCCCCTTAGGCGAAGGACACCATAAATATCTTTTACATGGGAACATTATGGATTTTTTTTTTTTAATATTCGTGCTACCTATAGGTGGCGCTTTCTGTCTGAACACTTAAATAGCAGGAATAATACCGCACCACTGACCTGAGTACCTGTTTTTGTTGGTCATCGGCGCCAAGTCTTTTTGCGGCAGGAAACAATACACGCCAAAAAAAGACTGACACAAGACATTGAACTTAAACACGAATTCGACAAATTCCACAATGAGAAACAGGTTAGAGGTCACGAGAGCAGGGAAGGAGCTGACAGGAGCAGAACTGAGGCAGACGGAGACCGAAACACTGACAACACACAGGTGACTCAAAAAAGGCAGGAAAATGACAGACAGGAAGTGTCAAGTGCTTAAAAACACAGGAGATAAGATTTTCAAAATAAAACAGGATCTACAAAATCTAAATCCACAGTGAGCAGACGCTCCTCCAGTGCCTCAGCACCACGCTGGCACACTGACCTGTCCGACCGAGCCTGGGAGATTACTGTCTGATGATGGCTGGAGTGAGGCTGGGACAAAACACTTGGTAGCAATTTTGAGAGTAACTGGAAGTTGTGTTGGTAGCAGGTTAGAGAGGTTGGGTTGTCTTAGGCTAGAGGTCAGGTCGTAGTGGATCTCCCTCAGGAGCATGACAACATTTGTGTTTAGGGTTGACGTAGACGGCAAGGACACTGAAATGAGTTTCCATAGCTCACCAGAGAAACAGCCTGAGACAAGACAGCTCTCTCTCGTGAGCGACAGTGAATGTACTGAGATAGAATTAAGAAGATGAGCTAAGAGGCAAAATGGCCCTGAGGTCAGGGGGTGGGGGTGGTGGTGAGGCGATGAGTCGTTCAGAGTGATGATGGATGCACCATCTATTATACCCTTTTATTCCCTGGCTTAAGAACATGGCTCCAATTTATTTAATCATTGATTGAATAGTGAAAAATTCTGGCTATAATTTCTTAGAAGGTCTTTAAATATCTTATCATCTGGACACGGAGACTGACAATTTTTTTTTGTCAGTCACCTGGTCATCTGAGAGGGTTGCAGCTCCGCCTGCTCCTGTGCACCAGCTTGGATCACGACCGGCACATCTATGGATCTACTGGTTCCGGTACTTGGTGTGTTGTTCGCAGTACCAGATATGTTTCATCCGGGAATCAATCTTGAGGCAGTGGAGATCCTCTGGTCCTGCTGGGGATGACGGCGCCAGCAGGCTTTCAGGTGTGTTACCTTCCATAAGGAGGTCATGTGATCACAACTGAAGAACAGAAGAGGTTGAGGACGGATTTGGAGCATAGAACAACAGAGCTTAGGTGGTAGGAACAATCAGTTAAATTTTGGAGTTGATCCAGAACCAGCTGTGATGACTGTCAGCACGCCATCGGCAGACATCACCTGTATGTGCGTCAGAGCAGTGGCTGGTATTAACATCAACCCAGCAAAACCCCATTGGTGTCTTCATTGTTGCCTCATCACAAACTGCAACTACATTTATGGGCTTTTCCAAATATTTTGTTGATAAATAAAACCCCACTCTTTCAAATTCAATTCTAGTTCTTAACAGTATAAACAAAATATGGATATTTTATTGTTTTTATATCAACACTAAAGTTATTGGCCAATCAGTTGTAAAACATCGGCAAATGTCCATCATCCTGCGTCGCTACTGTGTGAAAGCAGCAGTTGTTGCTGTGTAACTGTCTTGATTTCAGTTGTCACATGAAGAGATTTTTATATTTTCAGCTGCTGTAGAGTAATAACTCGTTTTCTTTTGTTGTCATTGGGAGGGGTGAGTGAAGGTTGATGGGGGGGATTAGTTCTGCTCTGGGAGCTATTAAATGCCTCTAGTGCAGTGAAGCCCCATCGAAAATACCCACAATGCATCATCAAACACTGCTCACTATGCTCACTGACCAGAAGTAAAACCGCTTCATTTCCTCTGGAGAAGAGATATCCTCACACCCCAGGTCTTACTGGGCGTACTGGGGTGTGACTGACTAGAGGATGGACATGAGTAGCAGGTCCCCTCCAGTCCCCAGCTGACTAGTATATTTAGAAGTTGGACTGAAGGAGAGACAAATACTCATGCTTCCCTTCAGGAGCCCCACCCCCCAAAGGCACAGACAGGCACCATCATGACAGCAACAATAACAATCGGGTTCGCTGACCTGCACAGCAACTCTGAGTGTCCACGTTCGTCAGCTGGGACTGATCATGGCACTTTTATAAGAACCGAAGAGAAAAGACCAGGGACACATCTGATGAGAGATGAGACAGAGAGACAACACCACCACTACAACTGCATGATGAGTTCAGAAAGCCTCGAGTACTCAGCTGAAGTGCTCAGGTGTAATACTCAGGTTAAGTACTAAGGTGTATTACTCAGGTGTAATACTCAGGTTAAGTACTAAGGTGTATTACTCAGGTGTAATACTCAGGTTAAGTACTAAGGTGTATTACTCAGGTGTAATACTCAGGTGAAGTACTCAGTTGTAATAATAAGGTGTAGTACCCCGGTGTATTACTCAGGTGAAGTACTCGTGTAATACTTAAGTACTCAGGTGTACTTCTCAGATGAAGTACTCAGCTAACTACTCAGGTGTAATACTCAGATGACGTATTCAGATATAATACTCAGGTGTAATACTCAGATGACGTATTCAGATATAATACTCAGGTGTAATACTCAGATGACGTATTCAGATATAATACTCAGGTGTAATACTCAGATGACGTATTCAGATATAATACTCAGGTGTAATATTTAGGCGTAATTCTTTAGTGTGATATTCAAGTGTAATGCTCACGTGCACTGAAGGTTAGTACTCAGGTTTAATTCTGAGGTGTGATACAGTGGAGCAGTACTCAGGTTCAGTATACAAGGGCAGTAGTCTGAGATAGTACTTTGGTGTAATACTCAGTGTGCAAATAATAAATATCAGCAATACAAGAGAGTGTAAAGAAGGATAGTACCAGTAGTACCGAGTGACTGCCGTGTGCTCTGTGTGAGTGTGAGTGATCCCAATCACCCGGCTGGTTTATGTTTCTGCTTACATTCAAACACAAGGTGATTTTATGAAGGTGGATAGTTAAGGGTCACAGTTTCATTGTTATTTGTGGGCGGAGCCAACATGATCACAAGGAATGACATCACACAGGTGAACAAGGGTGAAACATGCCAAACACGAGTAGAGCAAGTGTGTTAACTGCTATACAATAAGCAATGGTTCAGAGCAGAAGTCAAGCAGGTTACTCAGCGTGCAATTGACACAGTGTGGTACTCAGCATGGTACTCAGTATGGTACTCAGCATGGTACTCAGTGTGATACTCAGCATGGTACTCAGTGTGATACACAGTGTGATACTCAGCATGGTACTCAGCGTGGTACTCAGCATGGTACTCAGTGTGATACACAGTGTGATACTCAGCATGGTACTCAGTGTGGTACTCAGCATGGTACTCAGTGTGGTACTCAGCATGGTACTCAGTGTGATACTCAGCATGGTACTCAGCGTGGTACTCAGCATGGTACTCTGTGTGATACTCAGCATGGTACTCAGCGTGGTACTCAGCATGGTACTCAGCGTGGTACTCAGCATGGTACTCAGTGTGATACTCAGCATGGTACTCAGTATGGTACTCAGCATGGTACTCAGTATGGTACTCAGCATGGTACTCAGCGTGGTACTCAGCATGGTACTCAGTGTGATACACAGTGTGATACTCAGCATGGTACTCAGTGTGGTACTCAGCATGGTACTCAGTGTGATACTCAGCGTGGTACTCTGTGTTCAGTACAGTGTTCATGGCAGCCATGATCAGCTCCTCTGACTCTACCAGACTGATGGTTCTATCTTCAGGATCATGGAAGCACAGAGATTCTATTGTGATGGTTTTGTACAGTTCTGTTTTAGTTTGTTGTTGTTGTTGATTCACATGATGGCGGCTGTCGTTATAGTAGCAGCTCCAGTTTTTACAATAGAATCACACTGTCACAGCACTTGTGTGTGCCACACACTGTGCTGGAGGATGTTCCAGCATAGAATGTGAAGTCAGCTTGTGAAATGTTGTAACCGTGGTAGTTATCTGGTGTCACCCTGCAGCTCTGAAGCTTAGCGCCTGATCGCCCCTGTAGCTGCGAGCCTCTTGGTTTGCTTTCATTTACTGAGCTGTGGGTGTGTATGAGGCAGCACACACAGAGGAGACAGCTAGCGCACCCCAGGGAGACGTTCAGAGAAAAAGTGTATTGGATTACAATCACTGACTCCACCTTCAAGTGCAATAAAAGCCAAAGCAGGATGTGCACTGAGGCAATAACTACAGTTAGTAGGAAGTCCTTCCTCATGCCTTCGTATTGACCTACATCAGCTGTTTTAGTCGCGTGACCTTCAACCTCCCTCTGGAAAGTAGCTACTGTTAAACAACTGAACAACACAACAGACACTCAGTGATCTGTGACTGTTCATCAGAGCGGCCAATTAAAATGGAGTCTGCGACGCTGCATCTTGTAACACGCCTGACTCAGGATGGAAGAAGCAGCGGGAGTTGCTGTGGCATCCAGCTGTCACCGGTGTCATGTACAGCCGCGGAAATGTCTGCAAGCTGCTGTGGAAGCAGAGTAACTCTCAGAGATCAGAAGCTGAATGGCTCCAGCCAATCAAGGCCCAGCCTAAAAACAGACACACTATTTTCAACCCTGTCATCCCAATGCTTTTCTTTTCTTTTCTTTTCTTTTCTTTCTTTTGGTTCCTTTTTACATATTGGCCTTCAGAACACAGACAGCAGAACAGTGAAAGTAGTCTTGTTGTTGGGCTTTGGGGCCATTATTAAAGAATCAGGGAAGGTGAAGTGCAGTAGTAGTAGTAGTAGTAGTAATAGTAGTTCTTAACTGGGAATATCTAGTATTACAAGTATCTGTGATCCTTCATGGTGTGCTCTATCTTAGATGGGTTACATAGAAAATACATTGACTGATGCTCTGAAATTAAACCAATAATTATTGAAAATGTGTAAAATGATGGGCTGCATGGTGGTGCAGTGGTCAGCACTGTCGCCTCACTGTAAGAAGGTTCCGGGTTCCAGTCCTGGCTCTGGCACAGGATCTTTCTGTGTGAGTCTCCATGTTCTCCCTGTTCCTGCTGGGTTCTCTCTGGTACTCCAGCTTCCTCCACAGTCCAAAGACATCAAGAGGGGACCAGGTTAATCCAGACTCTAAATTGACCGTAGGTATGAATGTGAGTGTGAATGGTTGTTCGTCTCTGTATGTTGGCCCTGTGATGGACTGGTGACCTGTCCAGGGTGAACCCTGCCTCTCACCTGTAGATGCTGGGATAGGCTCCACCCCCATGTGACCCTTACTAGTAAGGAATAAGCGGAAGATGACGATGGATGGATGGATGGTGCAAAATGATTTCATAATCTAACTCCATATGCTTTGGAATGTTCATACTTTTGTTATTTCTTTCTGTTTTTAAATTCTAACCTTAAACGTGTCAATGAGGTTGATGCAGAATTGAACCTGTCTGGAGGCAGTTTGTCTCTAGTCTGTGTGTCTCTGTCTCTAAGACATATATGAGGAAGACGTGTAAGGTTGAGGTTACACAGGAGGAACAAGGATCGTTGGGAAACGTCCACCAGCTTAACTGTGATGCACCGATAACGTGTGTGGTGGAGGTCATTAAATATGAGTACGAGCTTCTCTCTGCTGCTCTCTGACAGCTGTGCTGGACATTTGGCTTGAACTTTTATTATCTACACTGCTGTTCATAACTGGTCACTTCAGTTTGACCCTTCAAAACTCTGACTCAAAATATATTCAGTCGTTTTTTTTTTTAGTTAAATACATTTTAGCACGTATGATTTAAACATCTGCTGTGTTTCTAATATTTTTGCCACTTATGTACAGAGGAGCACAATGAAACTAATGAAGTCGCCAGAGGGTGCACACATCTTGATGATACAATCTCTTATGTAAATGCGGATATCCAAACTTGCATTTACAAGTCACTGAGACAGCTCGCCGTGAATGTCCACATGGCTGCAGTTGCCGCAGGAATTGAGAAGACATCAGCCATGTCAACACCATCATCATCCTCCGTCTGCTCAAGTCAAAGCATTTGCTAGACCAGTTGCTCGATCTGGGTCAGCTTCTTCTCTTCGCTGGGCACGCAGGCTGCACTCTTCGTGCTTTAATTGTTCCGCAAGATCTTTGCAATACTGCTCTTTTATTTCTATTAAGAACATGTGTGTTCATTAACAACTGTCTGTTTTAAGTAACAGACAGCAAATAACTTTAAATTTAGTGACATCGGGTTGTCTTAAAACTGTTATTTCTGTTTGTTAGATTAGTGCATTGGTTTTGTGTCTGGCTGCAGCCATGCTGAGTGATTGTTTCTTTGTCGGACAGTTTTAAAATGTACTTGGATAAACTGGGACTGAACAGAGGTGTAGCAATAGTGACGAGCTTCCTGTGTAACTGACCAGATGTTGGATATTCTCACCAAGCTATTGTCATGCATGCCTGCTACCCTGAAGAGTTTCACTGCACTCAGCCATCTACCTCTGTTCTCAGGGGTAGTACAACAATAACGGAGATTGTCTCAGCTTTCTGAACTGATCTAATCTATTAGCACCAACGCAAAACATCTGCCAGTTTCCAGCAGACTGTGCAACACTGCCTTCTAGGGTCAGTCCGCTGTCCTGGAGGATGCTTGTAGGCTGGGAGCTGTGGGCTGAAGCTGAGGCATGCACAGTTCGATCTTAGTCAGAGAAAGACCTACAGTCACTCAAACGTAACAACTTCAGGTTTCTCAGCTCTTCCAGTCAGTTTCTCCCTGACTGCTTCACATTAGCACGTCCACACTAGAAGGGGTCAAGGTACGTAAGAGTCATGCACCTCTCTAACAAGAGTGTGATGCTACCACAAAGGTCAGACATTTCACACAGTAATGGCAGCAGCTCTCTTAAATAATCAATAATCAATTGCTGCTTGAGGCTGACCTTATCACTATGACAAGCTGTGGTTTATAATGAGAAGCAACTGGAAGTGTGAAATAACGCCACTGTAAATGTTGGCGAAGCCAAGCTGTGTGCCTGCTCACTGGGCAAGGCTAAATCCTGAAACTCTCACATTTATTATGAAGGTATGTCAGAAACACAACACAGCCAGAGTGCAAAAACAAGTTGTTTACAGCCACCGAACACTTTTAACTGCGCATAGAAACATTTGGGTTTGAGTTTATGATTGATTTTAAAAGAGAATCTTCTTAAAAGATCTTAAAAATGAGACGGCATAGTGTCACAGACGTTAGGTGGAGGTGACGAAGTTTCAGTCCTCCATGTTTGTGGTTATCATCAATGCCGATCACAGCCGATAAATACTGGTGTCTACCAACCGGAAGTGACTGACATTTAAACTTGGTCCCACTGCAGACAGAAGCCAGATGTCAGCGGGTATTAGCAGGTCCTGTGTCCAGTGGGAAAGAAGCTTCAGATTGTTGCAGACTGACAAGAAGGGTGCACTGGAATGCATGATGATATTAAAATGTGAGGTAGTGGGGGAGTTTTGAGTTGAACAAAAAGGTGACATTTTGCTGTGAAAGATCCCTAACTTGAATCTGTCCTCTTCCAACTGCACACTCAGTAAACTCTCCAAAGAGCAGTTTGACCTCTGACCTTAGGTATAAAAGCTACAGAGCATCTGGGCCTAAAATGAAAGAGACGAATCCACCATAGAAAGAGGTTTTTCAGCCTGGCCTCAGCTGTTGTAAACGGATTCAACATTGGTGACAACTTGTCACTGTTGGGACGCTCCACTGAAGAGTCTCTAGAACCATCTTGGAGCTTCCCATTCTGTTCAGCTGATTTATGGTAGCAAGGCAGAGCAACATTCTCAGTCTACACAGCAGCCGACACAGATGTGAATGAGCTACGCCTTTGAAAGATTCCCTCTGTGTGATCAGTTCACATATACTGTATATACAGCCTAAATAACAGCTAGTCTGCATGTTGTGTTTCAATCAGATAACAACATGGTCATTCAGTCAGCCAGTGAGCATTTGCTGAGTCACTGTGAGATGCAGCAGGACCATCCAAATGGTTGCTGACAGGAAAAAAAACTAACTCTGTTGCTCAGAACTTCCCTGAGTGATAATTTTCCGTGTAAATACAGCCAAAATCACTGATTTGATGTTTTTATCATTAATCACGTTGTCATATAGCATATTACTAATGCTACAATTTGGATTTAGTGCTGTGCGTCAGCAGAGTTTGCTGATGGAGGCCACCTTTTGATTTGCAAAACTGGGTCAGACAGGTGCTTGTTCAGCCATTTGCCATGTAATCTAACCAGTTTAAAGTGTCACCCCAAAAAATGGGAATTGACTTTTAATTACTTACAGTTAAGCATCTTGAAAATAAGCCCCTCTCACATGAACTCATGGTGAGAAATCAGAAAATGGCAGCCACAAAATATTAGCTTGAAGCTAACAGACCTACTGGAAAATTAAGCAGCTTAAATGTTATTTCAACTCACCTAACTGAGCTGAAAGGCAAATTAAACTTTTTTTCATAAAGTAATGCTTTAAGCTCTTAAATGGGTGAAACCAGAGATCAACGCAACTCAACATACAAGCATTAGTATTCCCCCGTCTGCAGCTCTGCAAGGTTGGATCAACTTGATGTTTTATTGCTTCTGCCAGTGTTAAGTCTCAGGCTACTCTTGTAGTAAGTAACTCCACGCACAGTCGTTTGAGCTCGTCACTAACTGAAATTCTTTATTTCCTTCCCCAGACAACATCAACATTCAAGCAACTTAATGGGGGAAACTAGAGGAATCCTTCTAAGATGACACGCACAGGCCCACCTGACATACTGGTATCAACTGTGCATCGAGATATAAAAGTCATTCCCATTTCTTCACACCACAAGTCCTTGCAACTCTCCAAACAATGTAATTCTTTAAATTGCAGCAAACTGGAGGACAGTAAAAGCAAAGTCAATAAGAGGCACTGTCGTACCTTTGACTATAAGTCATTAGAGTACCCAAAATCTCACAAATATTCAATGGAGTCCCCATACAGGAAGGCTGATAGGCATGCAAACCACCCAGACGCTGCCTGGAATGCCCTTGGCCGCCAGCAGAGGTATCGCTTCTCTGCTCCAGACATTTTCAGCCATAGGCTAACTCCTCAGCCAATGGCTGCCGAAATGGGCAGTGAGGTAGTTGTCCCTGAACAAAAACGACGGACCAGGTCAAAAAGTGCCCCTCGGGTACAGACCAGTCTCACCCCGGTGTCCATTGAAGGTTCCTCTTCTTCAGGAAGGAAGGGCAGGGAGTCCCAAAGGGCTCCAAGAGACTCTCGCTGGAGACCTGAAATATCACCACGTAGGGAGTCCTCCTATGCAGCAACTAGGGCTCACATGCATGAAGTACATCCCATTAAGTTGCAGCCTCAAATGACAGACAGCAGTAGATATCCTACTCACTATGTTGGTGATAATTCTGAGGATGTAGGGCTGGATAAACCTGCAACCAGCCCTCATGTCAGATGTCGGGTGGACATCAAACCTGATGATGCAGCATTACATGACTCTGGGCACAGTCAGCCTACTCCTCACATGGACATACCCTGGCAGAGGCACCACAGTGGGGGGAGTAGGAGCCTGACTGTGCCGCGCCATTTCTCCTACTCTAGGACACCAACTCCAACTGATTCATTAGGTACAGAGAGTAGACAAGCTTATCAGTACTCCCGCAGCATGCCAAATACCTACATACAACCCATGGAGATTCCTTTGCAAAGAATGCCTTCATCAGGTGATTACTACGGAAGGGAACGCAGAGCTCATTCCAGTCCTAATGTGCCAACCAAGTTCTTTTATGCAGATGACCCAGGGAGATATGTCACCACAGCTCCTCCTCAACCAAGTTCTTACTTTCCCGATCAACGTTACACACCAGGGCAGGCATATACTCCCAAAGTGCAATATGTGCAAGATCCAAGGACTCGAATGGTGCATGCTGTTGCTACAAGAGCTTATTATCCTGAGATGGAGCCCTATCCATACTCGGTTCAGCCCGGCTATCCAAAACCATACACAGCAAGTGAGCCAGGGCCATACATCATACAGACACCTCCAACAAGGATATTCTATGGGGATGATCCCAGGACTTATCAAATCCAGACCGCTCCACCAAGGTTTTATTACTCCAGTGACATGTATGCCATGCCACCAGAGCACCATATTCCATCAAGGGCATATTACACAGAGGGACGAAAGCATGCTAGAGTCATTCAGGCACAATCAGATGACTGGTATGGTTCAGATGCTTCAGGCTACTCCACCAATCCTGTTTCTTACGTATCCCAAGTTACTCCAACCAGAGGTCGACAAGAGCCTGTGTTAACATCCTGGTATGCCAACCCATGTGTAGAACCACAAAGAATCGGCACAGATTCTAAATCTTACTCAAGGTCCTGGGACAACATTCTCAACTCTCGCGTAGAGAGGGAACAACCTCTTCCTGTTCAGCGTGGTCAGAGCTATGATGACCTTCTTGAATCCAGGAAGGCTGCTGGGGTCACAGGTGAGAAACCGCAACCAGTGGTAGTCAATCTCTCCACTTCACCCAGGCGTTATGCAGCCTTATCAATGTCTGATAACTCTCTGATTGACAAAAGCCCAACAGAGACATCAAAGAGCACTACCAGTAAACTCTGGTTCGTCACCCCCGAGATTACAATCACTGATAATGACATTCGAACTGGGAACCTTAGTAAGGCTGAAGGACGGTCTGCCAGTTGGGACATTCTTGATTCCAGAAGCACTGAAGGTCCAGAATTGTGTCAACATGACTTTGAAAGATCAACCAAAGAGAAGACACACGATAATGCGTCACTACAACAAAGCCTTGAACAACTTGATGAGCTGTTGGCAGATCTTGTGACGGACTACAAGCCTCCCAGTAGGAGGGCAAGTGAAGACATCCTGGATCAGCTGAAGAAGCTGATTGATGAGGAAGAAGCAGTATCTCTGTCCAGGAAGAGCTCCATGGCCGGTACAGAAGAACCAGCTCCTCTTGACAAGCAGCCAACCTCAATAAGAATGAATCCTGATGCTTTTCAAGATATGGATGTTACCAGTGACGCAATGAAGAGCGCAGATGAGTGCTCGCCAGATCAGAGCCCAGATGAGGATGATACAATGATGTGTTCTAACAACAAATGCCGTAGGACAGAGACTCTGTTCAATGCTTGCCTGTATTTTAAATCCTGCCACAGCTGCTACACGTACTACTGCTCTCGCAACTGTCGCAGGGAGGACTGGGACATTCATAAAGAAAGCTGTGTGTACGGAAGAATTGGCAGCTCATGTCGTCATATCATCAAACACTGCCGGGAGACTGTTGAAGTCCACAAAGCCTTCTCCCGTATTGCCAAAGTTGGCTACCTGTCTCGAGGCAGAGGAGTTCTCTTCCTTGGTTTTCCAAATCCAGCGTCGTCCAGTAACTTTCTGCAGTATGGCCTGAATAGTTTACCCATGTCACCAACATACCTGTCCCTCAGAGAGCTGGAGAGCTTTAGGGACAACTTAGGGGAGTACTGTAAGGAGCTGCAGGAAGCTGGGAAAGAGTATGATCCAAATGAATGTTTCATCTTGAATGTATCCATTGCTGTTGGTGAGCAACTGCCAGAAGGGCCATCACCAAGGAACCAGGCACCAACTGTCAGAAAATATGCAAAGGTGGCACTGGCTTCCTTCAGCCCTGAGAGAAAGGTCCACAAGAAAGAGGGTGACATGGAAACACTGATCCTCACCCCACCGCCAGGAACAGCAGACATCGACAAAGAGGGCGAGGAGGGCAGGAAGGCCAGGGAAATCTGTTTCATCAATATACAACGGGAGTTAAGGATTCGAGGAGTTTTCTTACGCCACGAGTATCCCCAGGTGTATCAGCAGCTGTGTGAATTTGTAGAGAGTAACAGAAGGTTCACACCAACAACTATTTATCCTATTGACAAGAGGACCGGTAAACAGTTCATGTGCATGATTATGGCTGCGTCCGAGCCCAGGACTTTGGACTGGGTCGGGACTCCACATCTCCTTGATGACATTATTTAAATGCACCTCTTGCTGTAAATATATATGTATAGAAATACATATATATTGTTACACATATTTATATATTAATCCAATTACAAACATTTGTAGATACGTATTTTGTTATCAAAATGATATATATTCATGTCGGCTTGGTCAGTATTATTCTTTATCAGAATATTTCCTGTCAGGTGCAGAACAAGTACAAGTACATTATTTATTTTATTCTTTGTAACAAGGATATAATTTTTATCCACCACAAGTAATTTATCTCTATCTTGGCCATTTACTGTTATAACAGAATCTCTGTAGTAGGGCTAACCTCAGATTCTGGTATTTAGAGTTTTTTCCAAATTTTAAATACTACTGTATGTACTATGAAACTTGTTTAAATGAAGTTCAGTTTCAGTTAGTACATGACTATTTTTCATACGTGACTTTTAATGGTATATCATGCAGAAAATATTATACATTATTTTCTTAGCTACAAATATACTTCCTATGCAAAGTTGCTTCATGAATATCACATTTCTGTAGGGAGTTCTTTCACTATATTATATTATATTATATTATATTATATTATATTATATTATATTATATTATATTATATACACAGATTTTGTCAAAATTGAGAAATATGAAACAATTGTTGATGGCAACGTAGATCTTCATCAGAAGGAAACAGTGAAATGTGACAAATTTGTGCTGATATATGTGTGACAAAAAATACAAAAAAATAGAGGCACAAAGTCTTATTGTGGCTTAGGGTAGGAGTAATATACAGAAAGTTAATGTTTTCCTTTTAACTGAATCTGAAGGTGTACTTTGAAGACAGATAATTCTGCTCTACAGAATTACGGGAGTGATACTGGATTTGAAAGCTTCCTCCACTATGAATATTCAAATATACCAGTTACCAACTACACAGTAGGTGTGGGTCTGTACTGTTCAGTTTGAAACACTGTGAATAGTGAGTTATCAACGATAAAAATAAAACTTGGCATAAGACCAAGACGTCATGCAATTTCCTATAATGCTAAAGTTGATAAGTTGTATTTTTTAGATATATTTACAAATGAAAATATATGAAATAGCAGCAGGAGTTCTTAGAACAAGGTGTGCCAGATGTGGCACAGTAGATGTACGGTCCATTAATGCTTGAAGAAGACATTAGTTGTGTATTTGTGCTGCACTAGGTTTACTACATGTGTGATTTATATTCTACTTTTTTTACTTTAGATAATTAAACCTTTATGTTGTGCTCACACCACACGCAAAGTGAATTTTTGCCTTACAAACATGTTTTGACATCCAAATGAATATTCGCCTTTACCATTCAGAAAAAAAGAGGAACAGGGCCTTACTGCTATGAAGCCTCCATGTTTCTGTCTTTCAGTCATCAACCACATTACTGCCGAACAAAAAAAGTTGGGAAACCAAATAGACTCGTATGTGGTTCCGTAACATCACCTAGAGGCACACACACCTCACTCACTCTCCGTCATTCTCCAGAAACAGCAAGCTTGAACTGAGATGTGACGATAGGATCAGACTGGCGTTGGTAAATTTGTCTTTAAGTCCTGATTCAGTGAAGAATCTCAACACTGATCAGTCAGTCACACAAGTTCAGGTCAGTTCACGGGAAAAATTTGCTTCACATTTGGTCTGAACACAACATGAAACATTGATCGATGTTCTTAGCCATGTTGCCTCCTTCTTTTTTAAGATACAGTGCATCAACATGCTTGGTTTTGATTTTGTCATAGCTCCCTCAATCCCACGTTTCCTGACAGTGCACTGATGATGACTTTAAACCCACAGTTGAGTTAAAAACAATTAAAGAATTTATTGTGTGTTTGAAATGCTAACATCCAAACAAATTAAAAAGGGTCTCTGGTCTGGAAGGTATGACAGAGCAGCTCAGAGTCAAAGGTTGAATAAGCTGTTTCCTCCCGAAACATTACTCCTTTCTTCCACCCCCACCCCCATGAAATTATAAGAGTTTTTAAGACGAAGTGCAATGAAACTTGAAGCACATGTGTATTAATAGATCTGTTTCACTGAGTTCCTCCTGTGTGGCTGACATTATGTACTGTAAAGAGTCAGTGAAACTTTGCCAGCTGCATGTGATTCTGTTTTCTATCCTCTGATCTCATTTAACATGAAATTGAAGTTAGTGACTTGCTTGATGAATGAACTTGTGCAAGTGAAGACTATGACTCTATGTAAGAAAAAAGTTTTTGTCAGCAATTCGAGTTGAAATAACTTGTCAAAAGTGATGAAGAAGAGACCTCACTAAAATGTCTAGAAGATCCAGTACTCTTGTATTTTTTATACTTTCAACATGTGTCTGGGTGTGTCTATTTATAAACCATATCTAATAAATGGAGTGGGAACTCTGACTGCTGCTGCCTACTTTACCATTAAAGTTCCACCATGACATCAGTCTGTCTTGTTCAGTTTCACGATATCTGCTTTAACTCAATATCATTAATATTCTAAATGAATAAATATACATATGTGGAGTTGCAGTGTAACCATGAGCACCGTATAAAGCCTTGTGACTCCGCCCACCATCAGTGACCAGCATCGTCTTCTGTGGCGGCCCCATGCAGCTCCTGTGGGTCAATGGCAGGAGCTGAATAGGGTCCATGATGCTATTTGATAGCTGGACCCATGTGGAATCCAGGAGCAACAGACCCATGAGAGTTTGAGCTGACTGCAATGTTAATGTTTACTTCATCCTTCTCCCTGTTCCTGTGTCGGTTCTCTCTGGTACTCCGGCTTCATCCCACAGTCCAAAGACATGCAAATGTGGACTCAGCTGATTGAATTCTCTAAATTGACTGTAACTATGACTGTGAGTGTGAATGGTTGTCTCTATGTGTTGGCCCTGCGATGAACTGGCTCCAGCCCCCCCCCCCCCCCCCACTGCAACCCTTAACAGGATAATGGATGAAGTGGATGGAGATCCAACATTCCCACAATAGCAAGCACTCAGTGATGGTGGTGAGAAGAAACTCCCTTTAAAGTTCAAAACACCTTTTATCTTACCTGTAGTACTGTTAATAACATCCTCATCCTCTTTGTCAATACAAGTCAATTTTATTTCTATAGCGCCAAATCACAACAAAGTTCTCTCATGACTCTTTCCAAGTAGAGCAGGTCCAGTACCAAACTCCTTCAATGAACCTCCACCCAACAATTCTCCATCAGCAGCACATCCTGCAACAGCGGCGACGAAAACCTTCCTTTTAACAGGCAGGATCATCGAGCAGACCCAGGATCAGTGGGGACGGCCTTCTGCTTTGACCGGTTGGGGGGAAAGAGAGCAGGAGAGCGGGGCAGAGACAAAGACAGATAATGGAGGAAGACAGATATACAGAAGGAAAGAGTGGGACAGAGATAAAGAGAGAGAGAAAGGAGGAGAGACTGACGGACAGAGACAAAGACAGATAATGGAGGAAGACAGATATACAGAAGGAAAGAGAGGGACAGAGATAAAGCGAGAGGGAGAAGGGAAGAGACTGATGGACAGACAGGGACGTGAGCAGGTGGAGCTACAGGTGGCAGCTGGAGCCTCTTCAGGTCTGCAGCCTCCTCCAGCTGCACCCGGGATCTGGGATGAGGGGAGCCCGAAGGCTCCAGAGAAGAAGATGAGTTAGTAATACGTATGAGTATGATTTATGTATGACACATATAGGAGGACAGAGAGGAGTAGAGAGAAGCCCAGTGCACCATGGGAGATCCCCCAGCAGTCTAAGCCTATAACAGCAGATCTAAGGGCCAGCCTAAGCAGTCCTGACTATAAGCCTGATCAACAAGGAAGGTCTTTAGTCTGCTCTTAAAGGTTGAGAGGGTGTCTGCATCCCGGACCAAAACTGGGAGACGGTTCCACAGGAGGGGAGCCTGATAGCTGAAGGCTCTGGCTCCCAGTCTACTTTTAGAAACTCTAGGAACCACCAGGAACCCTGCATCCTGGGAGTGAAGGGTTCCAGCTGGATCATAGGGAACTAGGAGCTCTGTCAGGGATGAAGGAGCCTGACTGTTGAGGACTTTGATGGTAATAGGAGAATTTTGAATTCTGTTCTGAATTTGACAGGGAGCCATGCAGAGAAGCAGTCCAGGAGAGACCTGGTCTCTGCTACCAGTTCTAGTCAACACGCAGCAGCGTTCTGGACCAGCTGGAGAGTCTTTAGGGACCTACTGGTGCAGCCTGATAGGAGGGAATTGCAGTAATCCAGCCTGGAAGTGACAAAAGCAGGGACTAATTTTTCTGCATCTTTTTGAGACAGGATGTGTCTGATCTTTGCAATGTTACGTAAATGAAAGAAAGCAGTTCTAGAAATTTGCTTAATGTGGGCATTAAAGGACAGATCCTGATCGAAAAGAACTCCTAGGTTCCTTACGGTCGTGCTGGGGCCCAAGGTAATACCTTCCAGGGTACCTGTCTCATTAGATAGGGTGTCTCTAAGGTGTTTTGGGCCCAGGACAATGACTTCAGTTTATCAGAGTTTAATGAAAGGAAATTATGGGTCATCCAAGTTTTTATCTCCTTTAGACGGCCTCCAGTTTAGTCAGCTGATTTATTTCATGTGGATGCATTGATAAGTACAGCTGAGTGTCGTCAGCATAGCAGTGAAAATTAATTGAGTGTTTCCTAATAATGTGACCGAGAGCAAGCAGATAAAGGATGAAGAGGACTGGTCCAAGCACAGAGCCTTGTGGAACACCATAAGTGACTGCAGTGGTTTCCGATGGTTTATCATTAGTTTGTAGTTAGTAGTACAAACTGAGATCGCCCTAGTAAATATGACCTGAACCAGTTAAGTGCGGTTCCTTTAATACCAGTGACAGGTTCCAGTCTCTGTAGAAGGATATGGTGATCAATGGTATCAAAAGCTGCACTAAGATCTAATCAGACCAGCACAGAGACCAGTCCCTCATCTGGTGCCAGAAGGAGGTCATTGGTAACTTTGACTAGTCCTGTTTCTGTACTAGGATGAACCTGAAACCTGACTGGAAATCCTCTAATAGGCTGTTGCTATGGAGACGTCACAGAGCTGTTTAGCAACTGCTTTCTCCAGAATTTTGGAGAGGAATGGAAGATTTGATGTTGGTCTGTAGTTGGTGGAACTTCTGGATCCAGGGTTGCTTTTTTGAGAAGGGGTGTAATTACTGCTCCTTTAAAGGACTGAGGGACATAACCAGATACCAGCGACACATTGATCATGTCCAAGAGAGAGGGGCTAACGAGGGGTAGAGAGTCCTTTAGCAGCTTAGTTGGGATGGAGTGTAGGAGACAGGTGGAGGTTTAGAGGAGGAAATTATTGTACTGAGCTCATGAAAGCTAATGGGAGAAAAACTGTCAAAGTGTACGTCTGGTCCTCCAGCAGCGTCTAAGGCCTCTGAGGCTATAGGTGCCATGTTGTCAGCTGATGGCAGGAGGAGGTGAATTTTGTCTCTAATAAGGACAATTTTGTCATTAAAGAAGTCCATGAAGTCTTTGCTGCCCAGGGAAACAGGAATGCTAGGTTCAGTAGAGCTGTGGCTCTCTGTCAGTCTGGCTCCAGGACTGAAGAGGAACCTGGGTTGTTCTTGTGTTCCTCTATTAGTGCTGAGTAGTCGGCTGCTCTCGCTATACGAAGGGCTTTCTTATAACTTTTAAGGCTGTCTTGCCAGACTACATGTGACTCCTCCAGTTTGGAGGAGTGCCATATTCTCTCTAACTTCTGGGGTTTTTGTTTAAGATGTCTGGTTTCTGAATTGTACCAAGGTGCTTGTTTCCTTGGATTTATAGTTTTCTTTTTTAATGGGGCAAATGAGTCCAAAGTTGTTCTTAAGGTGCCTGTTGCACTATCGATAAAATTATCAATTTGGGAGGGACTAAGGTGGACAACACAACATCGTTAAGATCAGACACATCCTGTCTCAAAAAGATGCAGAAAAACTAGTCCCTGCTTTTGTCACTTCCAGGCTGGATTACTGCAATTCCCTCCTATCAGGCTGCACCAGTAGGTCCCTTAAGACTCTCCAGCTGGTCCAGAATGCTGCTGCCCGCGTGTTGACTAGAACTGGTAGAAGAGACCAGGTCTCTCCTGGACTGGCTTCTCTGCATGGCTCTGTGTCAAATTCAGAACAGAATTCAAAATTCTCCTATTACCATCAAAGTCCTCAACAATCAGGCTCCTTCATCCCTGACAGAGCTCCTAGTCTCCTATTATCCAGCTGGAACCCTTCACTCCCAGGATGCAGGGTTCCTGGTGGTTCCTAGAGTTTCTAAAAGTAGACTGGGAGCCAGAGCCTTCAGCTATCAGGCTCCCCTCCTGTGGAACTGTCTCCCAGTTTTGGTCCGGGACCCAGACCCCCTCTCTAGGTTTAAGAGCAGACTTAAGACCTTCCTTGTTGATCAGGCTTATAGTCAGGACTGCTTGGGCTGGCCCTTAGATCTGCTGCTATAGGCTCAGACTGCTGGGGGATCTCCCATGGTGCACTGGGCTTCTCTCTACTCCTCTCTGTCCTCCTATATGTGTCATACATAAATCATACTCATACGTATTACTAACTCATCTTCTTCTCTGGAGCCTTTGGGCTCCCCACATCCCAGATCCCGGGTGCAGCTGGAGGAGGCTACAGACCTGAAGAGGCTCCAGCTGCCACCCGTAGCTCCACCTGCTCACGTCCCTGTCTGTCCATCAGTCTCTTCCCTTCTCTCTCTCTTTCTCTCTGTCCCACTCTTTCCTTCTGTCTCTCTGTCTTCCTCCATTATCTGTCTTTGTCTCTGCCCCGCTCTCCTGCTCTCTTTCCCCCCCAACCGGTCAAAGCAGAAGGCCGTCCTCACTGATCCTGGGTCTGCTCGACGTTCCTGCCTGTTAAAAGGAAGGTTTTCGTCGCCGCTGTTGCAGGATGTGCTGCTGATGGAGAATTGTTGGGTGGAGGTTCATTGAAGGAGTGAGGTACTGGACCTGCTCTACTTGGACAGAGTCATGAGAGAACTTTGTTGTGATTTGACGCTATACAAATAAAATTGACTTGACTTGACAACATTTTCCTCTGTAACAATGGGACATGACACTGAATTTAGCACCAATGGAATCGCTTCCTTAAATCCAGCTGTGGCCTGATCAGACAAACATCTGGAAACCACCGTTTTCCTGAGTGGAGTGTAGTTGATTAGTGCAAATTCAAAAGTGATGAACTGATGGTCTGATAAAAGCGTTCTGTGGAAATACAACCAGATGTTCAGCTTCAGTTCCACATGTTAGGAGGAGGTGGAGGGTGTGGTTGTGACAGTGAGTCGGTTCATGGACAGACTGATGGAAACCAACTGAGTCTAGAAGAGAGAGAAATGCAGCACCAGACTGTGGTTATCAACATCCTCATGAACATTGAAGTCTCCTACAATCATGACTTGATCTGATTTAGAACTAAACTGATAGAAACTCTGAGAATTCAGATCAGAATTCAGAGTCAGGACCAGGAGGGCGGGACACAATGATAAATAAGAGTGGCTGTAGAGTTTTCCAGGTTGGATGAGACAAACTGAGAATCAGGCTTTCAGATGAATTGAAACTTATTTTGGGTTTGGGATTTATTACTAAACTTCAAAAATGGCACCAACTCCACCTCCTGGGCCAGAGCCTCGGGGAATGTGAGTGTTAATGTGACTGGAGGAGTGGGTTCATTCAGACTAGCATCCTCATCATCATGCAGCCAGGTTTCAGTGAGACTCAGCAGGTCAACACAACTGTCAGATATCAATTCATTCACCAATTCAGTTTTTGGCGTCAGAGATCTGATATTTAAAAGTCCACATCTAATTTGTAGATTTTTTTGAGTTAATTTAGTGGTTGTGTTCATGTTGATCAGGTTTTTCTGATTGACTCCTCTACAGTAGAATTGAAGTGAGTTAACTGACGTGGTCGGGGTCTCTATGGAGTTTTGGGTGGGTAACTGCCCCCTAGTGGACACGCAGAGAAGTGAGTAAGACGGCAGCTCTGCTTCCTGGTCTCAACTCTTGGTTCTCAGGGTTTTGGTTCTATTATAAACTGGGCCATATTTCTAGAAATGAGAGCAGCTCCGTCCAACGTGGGATGGATGTGATCCTAATCAGACCAGGTCTCCCGTTTTCCAATTATCTATGAAGCCCACTTGGTTTGCTGGACACCACCTCGACAGCCAGCAACATTGGTGAGATACATCTGGACTTTTGGTTCTTCCTCTTGAAAAGTGATATATCTTGGCTAATCCACGTGTTGTTTCAACTGGTGGATGACAAATACTAAGAACTGGCTCAGCAGTTTGGTTACATCTGATATCATTATTATTATTCAATAGAATAGACAGATGCTGTACCTGCACTCATAGAATCCAGAAACATGGACCTGGACCTTTACAGGTCTTGGACCCCTCATGAAGACCTCTACCTCAGGGTGCCAACTCATATATACAGATGAACAATGAAGCAAAATGAAACACAAGGTCAGGCGGCACGGTGGTGCAGTGGTCAGCACTGTCGCCTCACAGCAAGAAGGTTCCAGGTTCCAGTCCCGGTTCAGGCACGGGATCTTTCTGTGTGAGTCTCCATGTTCTCCCTGTTCCTGCTGGGTTCTCTCTGGTACTCCAGCTTCCTCCACAGTCCAAAGACATCAAGAGAGGACGAGGCTGATTGATACTCTAAATTGACTGTAGGTGTGACTGTGAGAGCCAATGGTTGTCTGTCTCTATGTGTTGGATGGATGGATGGAAACACAAGGTCACATACTGTACAGGGTTAATGTATTCTACTGACAGCAAAATTAATTTCGTTTGTCATTCAATGTTTGAGGTACATAAAAATGAGTAATTTGTTCTCTAATGTGATGGTTGGCATAGTTGCGGGACAACTACAGGTCACGTGCACTGCTGGTCCTGCCTGCTCCTCTGCTAATCAGGATCACCCAGGATGCACTGCTGCATGTGGCCTCATTCTTGTATTTTAATGTGACTGGGGTCACACTGGAGTGCCATCTACTAAACTGGCTGCACTTACTCACGAGTATTCTGTCATTCACAAACCAACAGAATCACTAATAGCATTTCAGAACATCGGAATATTTCCAAACCCTGTTCATGGACTCAACAGCTCCGCTTTGAAGACCTGTGAACACTCTGGGGTGTGAACAGTAAATCCGGGGTCCTGAGAACTGCACCAGGCCATTGGCAGAATGTAGCTGCTAGCAGAAACTAACTGAGAGGGAACCGGCTCTGAAAAATGTTACTTTATGAAACACTTCATTTTACAGAGTGAGACAACAAACCCTCCATCTCTGTCCCCACCACTGCAGCCCCTGCAGCTCTTCCAGGCATCGACCTCCATCAGCTCAGCAATCCCTCTGGCTCCTCCTTCAATTTCACAATCAATAAGTCATTTAATTCCTCAGGCATGGTCTTTGTTACAGCTGCATTTGTGTTACCAGTGAATGTAGGCCACACCAGTGAGTGAATGTAAAGCAGCGAGGGTCAAATGTAAACTAGAGCATGCCTCATCCCTCTGGGCGCTCAGCTCAGCATCTTTTGTGACTGCTGGCAGTCTGACAGGACTGTGGAGGCTCAGATAAGTGCAGCACATTAGTGCACTGTACTTCATTCAAGACTGCAGGCCCAGTCAATACCCGAGCTCTGACAACTCACCAGTGTGTATTCATGCAGAATGTAGGCCACAAGAGAGGAGGACCAGAGGGGGACTGGTCTTTTGGCAGTGCTTCAAGCTGCTCCCTTTACTAAACACTGGGACCAGTGTGGACAGAGTGGGAATCAGATTCACCCAATGACCTTGGCTCCAAAAATATGAAATTTAACATTGATCTGATTTCCATCCATTTTCTTCCGTTTATCCTGTTTAGGGCCACCGGGGGTGGAGCCTATCCCAGCATCTACAGGCGAGAGGCAGGGTTCACCCTGGACAGGTCGCCAGTCCATCGCAGGGCCAACACACAGAGACTAACAACCATTCACTCTCACATTCATACCTACGGTCAATTTAGAGAATCAGTCAGCCTCGTCCCCTCTTGATGTCTTTGGACTGTGGGAGGAAGCTGGAGTACCAGAGAGAACCCACACAGGAACAGGGAGAACATGGAGACTCACACAGAAAGATCCCGTGCCCGAGCCGGGACTCGAACCTTGAACCTTCTTGCTGTGAGGCAACAGTGAGGACCACTGCACCACCGTGCTGCTAGTAGGTGGATATCCCCTCCTGATGTTCTGAACCCATCACATTTGACTAGAAATATCACCCAAAGTATTTGGAATATGCTTTGTAATATTTCCTTAGGATGTGGAAACTTTTACATGTGGAATTGGAGGTGGTGGAGTCTCATGATCATCAAAACAATGAAGAGATACCCAAGAAAACAGGTCTTCAATAAACTTTCTGCCAATACCAACGCAGTTCTGGTTCTGGCCCGGTTCTAGTCCTGGTTCAACATGCTTACCCTTTAAGAAAAAACTTGGTTTTCCTCAGACTAGAGAGTCACGTCAGTGTGTCACTGCAATGGTCTGCACTTCCACAGTAAACCCTCATCAATGATGGTGGACCAATTTATCCTGTCACTCTGGAGTTACTTTTATATCTTTAATGTGCAATCAAAAGGGTGTTTGGTATTTTGTTGCATTTAAACCTAATTCTTGATATTTTTCTATATGCCCCTTATTTAGACTGATTAAAAATGTGATATGAAAAAAACACTTTTCTTTCCAAGACCTCCAACAAGCCTCTGGAAAAACAAAAAGGCTGGAGATAGGAAGTTCCAGGATGTCTGTTCCATAGAGCCCTGTGTTGCTGGGGGGGGGGGGGGGGCACTTACTGGCAAACAAGCTGATCATCCTCTCCAGCTTGTTGACCTTTGAGATTTGGGCCTCACATTGATGGAATACGGCCTCAGCAGCTGGGATATGAGACTAAATTGCAGACACCAGTTTCAACCTACCGGGAAAAAGGGACTTTTGATCGTCCGGAGTCTACTCATAGTGTCCTGCTGAGGCTGGTTCACTGGGTCCATGTCTGAGAGGTTTCCACAGCACCAGCCTCCCAGGCTTTTGACAAGCCCTCCATCACCGTTTATACAGGCTCATCACCAATGAGTGAGCATTGATCTGACAGCTTCCCCTTGATCGGCTTCACCTTCATCATCATGGTGAGTGTGGTCCATCTATGCCAGTCTAGTTGAAGCTGCTCCTACCCACCACCCACCATGATGCCTGAATGACAGTCTAGTGAAGGCTAGCAGGGAGAGGGTACATCATGTCATGTTGTGGTGTTCTCTGGAGTGGCCGGGCATCTGAACAGACTGACAGTCAGGCAGTCTCTAGTTTAACGTAGCCCAAAGGAGGTTGTGAGGATCTGACCCAGAAGCACTGGTGAGGCTCAGGAACACAGCATGGAGACGTCCAATGTAGCTTCTGCTTGGATGTAACGTCAGATCATTCTTCAACGTGCAGACGGATGTAGCTCACCTCCTGATCTTGGACATTTGTGGGTTGAGCCTCCAGGTCTTTCTTCCATGTTGTGAGTTTGCTACTTTTTTCCTTTATTAACAGACCGTGAAGGGGAACCGAACTTGAAGGGGTCTTTGAAGAAGCTTCAACGTGTCCGTTCTTTCTTCCTGCACCTCTTCCTCAGGTTCTCAGCTCTCCTCAGTCTGAGTTGATTTGTGATCCCTGCCTGTCACAGATCTGTTTCTCCCTTCTCTTCTGAGGCTTTCCTATTCTGCTTCTCCAGCTGTCCAACATATGACGCAGGACCAGAACTGACCAACACTGGGACTCTAAAACACATCCTGTCTATGATGCTCAGTATACAGTCACCAGGGAGAAAGCCACTCATGTTACATTCGGTAGATTAATATTATTAATATGAGGAAACTATGAAACCAGTTCAGTTTGGGTCGGTCACATGGACAATTTTGGAGTCCGTCATTTCTTGGTTTTTCATGGGTCCCAGAACCAGTCATCAAATAATAAGATGGATCCAGGTTGGGTCCAACATGACACTGAGGAGTTTTTGTTGGAATTTGAGCCAATAAATGTTCCACAACAGTTATATTTACACAAAATACTGAAACGTGCAGGTATCAGAGGAGTTGGTGTAGAAATCCATCTGGAAATGTGTAGCTACTCGCAAGCAAGAGACGTTCCCACCTGAACCAGTCCCACGTTAGCCTGTGTCACTGCAACATGCAGTTGTGTGTTTGCTGAACAATTTTGGCTGCTGATACCGAACCAAAGCAGAAATATTAACAGGCCTAAGAGCACAGAAGTCCATGTTGTACCCAACTCAAGAAGAATATGAATACAAATATAGGTTTTGGGAGATTCTTTCCCCTTATATTTTTCAAAACTTACAGAGGAATAAACGTTCTTTCTTACATCCTAGTTACTGTAACCAAAAAAATGCAGTTTATGTTTGTGAGGGATCTTTTAAGAGTTGTTAAAGTTGCAGGCATGATAACAACAAACTATTGTGATTACAATCCTCAAAGTTTGTTTGAAACTAATGTTTTTAGAACCAGTTTCATTCAAGACAGACATTGAGGCAACAGGGCAGCAACCTTCTGCTCCAAATGGACACTCATTAAACGCTGCTTGAAAAACAGGATACAATCTTCAGGCTCATGAAAGACAGGTCCAGCTTTGTCTCCGTACATGTAGATGCACTGTAAGCTGTTTCTGAATACTTTCCAACCCGCATTAGACGAGCAGGAGACTGTCAGCAGGAATGTGTGTATTGTACCTGGCGTGTGCTTTTCTTTACTCTTTAATTTGTGATACAAAGACTTGTCAAAAACTCAGCTGCGTACCTTAAAGGCCCAAAGGTACAATTTGCAAGTAATCTGAGCAAGCGAGCGCTTCAAAATTCCACATTTCAAGCCACCAGGGGGCAGCCCATTAAAAGAAATTCGGGGAGTCCACTTTTAACGTAAGATGCAAGGAAATACTCATGTCCTTAGCAAGAGCCAGAGGGGGAAACTTTCAATTTATGCTCCAACAGTTACAAGTTCTGAGTCATGGCTGAAAGAACATGCGTTGAAAATGAGTTTGGACTGCAGCAAGATTAATACGGATGTTGAGGCCAGGCTCTTCTGGTTAGAGACTCACTGTCTTTTCCTCAAGGGTGCGCTAGCTTGTTCAGGTGCTCAACATCAGTTGTGTTGCTGGAAGCATTGTTTTGACCCACAGTGGTAATCAACATTCACACTCAACTGTATGCTGAACAGCTTGGTCACATTTGGAGCTTCCAGTTTGAAGGTGATGACAAGGTGACTTTGAACCTGGTGAGTGATGACGAGCACAGCAGGCGTCCAGTAGACTGGAGTCTGTATGGCTGAAGACTGACACCCCCCCCCCCCCCCCCCCCAACAATCATTCCTCTCAGCTGATGCCATCTCTACAAAGCTCTTCTGGTTTAAAGACCAATTACCTGCCGCGATAATCCAACCCATGCTGAATTAACACGAGCAAAGTCATTGATTTGCTATCTAGGTTCAAGGCAGGAAAGAAAGGATTTGTTCGGAAATCCAAGCATTACCTACTTCAACTTTGCGTCAGAATGTCACAGTATGAATGTGACGTCATTAAATTTAATTAAATTACATTTGTTTCTGAGCCTTCTTCGATGAAGGTTGTTCAAGGACAGAAGTCTTAGTTTCGAGGCTTGTCTGGTATATCTAAGCACCCGAATCAATCCTAGTAGACAAAAATTCAGATGCAGTGAATGAACAGAAACTGATTGCATCATCACCCCCCAAACTTTGTTCCAAAATTCTTCTTTTTTTTAGAAATGAGGGTTTTTTTTGTTGAACAGCTGGTGGAGTTTCACAGGCTCCCCACTGAGTCAGCTGATACAGACACATAGGAACCTCTGATGTGACTCGCCAAAGTCACTCTCCATGCACTTCAAGCCTGACACCTTTGATGGAGGAGACTTTCCAGCCTTCTCTGTCTGTCCATCCATCTACAGACGGACTGGTGGCTCAGCAGCTCCAGTCTCTCTACTGGCCAGTCTTCTTTTCCTTCTGGAAACTGAAACTGGTCCGGCGGCTCAGTTTCCGCTGCTTCTGGGCTATGTAATCAGCCCTTGAGGTGCTGGCCCGCGACTCAAGGATGTAGTTGACCTGTTGAGAAGAACTCTTTTTATTATTTGTGAAATGTTGATACATTCAGCTTCATGTCTGACATTCAGAACAGCCTAAACAGTTCAATATCCTCAGAATAGTCATCTGGCGTTTGCTCTTATTGTTTCATCAGTTTGAGCGTGAGAGCAGCTTCATCTGTGGAGGCAAATACATAATGTATCCTTGCAAGCTAATGTTGCTCTCTGATGTCACCCAATACACAATAATTTGGGGTCTCTGGAGGGTAGAAGTCTGACTGTTTAAAGTCTCTATTGCAAAGAAAGTGGACCTTTTTACTGTCGATGAGCACAACCCTCCTTCCATTAATGAAGGAAAAGACTTCAGGGAACAAAAAGTCTCTGATGACTTCAAAACATCATTCTCCGCTGCTCTCTGACCAGAGAGAAGCGTTCTATCTGCTGGTCTGGCACGGAAAACAACCCACAATAAGCAATGTTTCTTTTAACATAACTAGCCATTACTCACCTTTAGTACTATCTCACTGACAGTTGTAGCATCCGACTCAAAGTAGAGAGGCTTGTAGTCGTGGTTGCTCAGATAAGTGATCTTAAATATTGCATGATCTGTGAGGGACAGGGGAGCAAAAGGGTTAAAGAGACAGAAGAGCATGAAGCAGGACACCTCGTGTGCTCTGAGAGGTGAACTAGTCATCTCAGTCGACAGGAAACACTGGTTCGATTGTCTCAAGCGGTTCTTAATGCCTTGCTGCGGTGTTAGTCAGGTGTGCTTTTTGGAAACATATAAAGCGATGTAGGTGTTTACGAGACTTTACAAGACCCAACATGGATGCACCGTGATGTCACTTGTTTACAGTTTACAGTGCTGGAGAGGCACAACGGATCTAGTTCTTTTGAGAGGAAATAGTGTGAGTTCACCCCAGTGCAGCTGGTGTGTCCTGCAGGACAGAAGAGGAAACTGTGATTTCAGGTGTTTGTGAATGGTTATGGTGCTAGTATGTCCACTCCCACACAGGTGTGTATCAGTATGGGAACGAAGACAGCCTGCAGCCTGGGGATGATCTGTGGCTGGAGATCCTTCACCTGATCAGACTGCCCCAATCCCTTCATCAGTTTTGTTTAGATGTGATCATTACAGTTCTATATTTGATTACTATTCTGGTTCAAAAATGTACCTGCCAGAGACACAGACGCTCAACAGGATATCTACCCGCATTTGACGCCGTTCATTTTGGACCCCACCCAGTGAAGAGTAGAGGGGGGGTGATTCTGGACACAGCCTTGGTCTGCATCTTCCATGTGGGTGAGGCAATAATAAGTATCGCTGCTAGGATTAATGTAATCATTAGATTTACTAAATGTGTAGATGTAATAGCTGCGTAGATGTACTAGCTGCGTAGATGTACTAGCTGTGTAGATGTACTAGCTGCGTAGATGTACTAGCTGCGTAGATGTACTAGCTGCGTAGATGTACTAGCTGTGTACATGTAATAGCTGCGTAGATGTACTAGCTGTGTAGATGTACTAGCTGTGTAGATGTACTAGCTGTGTACATGTAATAGCTGCGTAGATGTACTAGCTGTGTAGATGTACTAGCTGTGTAGATGTACTAGCTGTGTAGATGAACTAGCTGCATAGATGTACTAGCTGTGTAGATGTACTAGCTGTGTAGATGTAATAGCTGCGTAGATGTACTAGCTGTGTAGATGTACTAGCTGCATAGATGTACTAGCTGTGTAGATGTACTAGCTGCATAGATGTACTAGCTGTGTAGATGTACTAGCTGCGTAGATGTAATAGCTGCGTAGATGTACTAGCTGTGTAGATGTACTAGCTGCATACATGTAAAAACCTTGTACATGTATTAGCTACGTTGTGCTGGTGCAGCCCTCAATGAAGCATTCTGCTACAATGGTAACTGCGGTCCTGTGCACAAAGCTGCTCACTGGCGAACGTCCAGTGAAGACGGGACAGCGTGTGGAAGAGGAGGAGGAGGAAGTTTCTCCTCCAAGTGTAATTGCACAGATGTGACAAGTGCGCTGACTTACTGGGGCTTCTCTCCTCTACCAGGTCACAGGCACAGAGGTGATCCGAGTCAATGGAGATGGGTTTCTGCCGAATCCAGAACTTGGTACTAGCCTTCTGATTGGTGACAGGATCAATCTCCACTTTTTCCCCTGAAATGCCTGAAGAGAACAATTTATGTTCAGTTCACGGACAGAAAGTGGGCCTCATACGTGACTGTTTCTAATTCTCCTACATTCGTGGCACTCATGAATAGTACGCTGACGGTCAAATCTGCTCTCATTACATCAGTAAGTTGCGGAATCATTTGATTTTATATACAGCCGGGGTAAAGAGTCAGAACTACGTTTTTTTAAGATGTCCAAGTGAAGCGCTGAGAAGGCTGTGGGATCCTGCAGCAGCTCTTTGTCAGTTTCATCTGTAGAGTTCAACTAGATGTTAGCAGAAACCTGTCAGCTGTGGCTTCAGTCTTTCCACATCAACACAGACCCCTGAGTAGGGTATCACATGTAGATCACCATGCAGACATATTTAAAACTCTGCAATGAGACTTTTCCCATTTTCAAATGAGATTCCAATCAATGCGGTTCTTTATTAACCAAGTGCAGCCAATCTTTTTGATTGTGGACTCATTTCTGTTGTTTCAAACATTACTGTCAGCTCGGTAAACTGAATGTGTAAACTAGAGCAGTAAGAACAGGTGAATGAGTTGATTAACATCACATTAAACCCCAGCAATTTTGCTAAGTAACTGTCAGCGCAACAGGAGAATAAATTACAAACAGATAGTGGGTGCAGCATCTTAAATATGTGGATTTGCAGTTTTTCTGTGTGACACTGAATTCATTTAGCTTTGTAGCCTGATTTGATTGTAATTATGTGCAACTTCACAGTAAATGTGTGTAAAGCAGCATGTACCGAGTTGAACATCTGTGGTGAAGCGCAGCTTGTGTATCATACTGATCTTGAAGGACTTATAGTGGTGACTGCTCAGCATGTCCTGGACAGTGGTGATGTCAATAGGAGGGTCTTCCTCGGAGCTCTCCTCACCCCGGGAGCCTGGAGACAAAGAGAAAGTTTAATTAGGGAGGTCATTAAAAATACGCGACTCGTAAATCAGCCTGAATGCTTCTTGTCACCCATCACCAAAAAAAAAAAAAACAACCCAAAAAACACATGCAGTTGATCCTCTGGTGTCTGCGCTGTGCTGTGTAAAGGGATCCTGCCTCCCACCTTGTTCACTGCATCAGTGCGCAACACGCAGCCAAATTAAACATGTTGGTTATGGAATTTATACAACGCGCACAAGCATGGTGAGTTTGTTGAGCAAGCAGCAGTGAAAGCCAAAAATACTGATGAGTCTCAGCTAACAGCCGACGTTAGAGAATGCCCTCCACCAGGACGTTCCACGTCATTCCGGGCACAAACTCAACATTTCTGCACTCAACCTTCAGTCAGCACAGAGATTGCAAAAAATACAACAGTGACCGAGTCGCTGTCCTCCATGGTGCTTTTACTACAGCTACCAACGCTTGTATACAAGCTCAAGATGCTCCACTCTGCTCTGCTTTGATAGCAATAATTTTCTTTCCATTGTAGTGACTGAGAAAATAAACAGAAAGTTAGCTCCTATATAGTTTTCATAATGAAACTGAGTTGTTGGTCTGAGATATACTGCCTTTTATCTATGAGACTACTTGCTCTCACAGATGATCATATCATATCAGCAGCAAAAAAAATGGGATCAGGGCATCATTAATTCTAATCTAGAATCAGTGTCACATTCCTTCAGCCCAAACCATGAGAGGAGAAATTAAACAGCTTTGTGAAGAAGCACTGTGATACCAGAGATTAAGTACAGCCTGAAGAGCTTTGAGAAGATAAAGCAAAGAACCTACTGTTCTCCCTGACCAAGCAGAACTCCAGGGTGCTCTGGCTCTCCAGCGTGGAGTCCAGGTCTACTGCAACGTTCGGCTCCGTCTGCTTCTCCAGACGATACATGGGGCCTGTTGGTGAAGCATTCTGGTTTAGTTTTGAAAGACTCATGCTCATATGAACAGGATGTGTCATACTGCCTCTTCCCTCAGCTACTTAACGTGTAGGTGTAGCACACAGAAGAGCAATAAACCATAAGTTATGGAATCTCTGAACTTATTTCAGTCTAAACTTGCTCAGTATAAAGACAATTTTAAAATTACTTCATGTCATATCAACATGCCACAGCCACTCATGAGGCCTCACCACCTTCCCGAAGGCCTAACAGTCAGCCTGACTCTGAGCACAAGTGCCAGTCAATAGTCCTGCATCTGCTGGCACCGACCACACTTCAGTAACCCCCCCGCAGCTTTACTGCTCATCCTATTTCACAGTCGCTTCCAATCTGCCATGCCTGTTTTTTCATCACTGTGCCAGGGCCTGATTCTAGATTGGCCCTCTTTCTTTCTGGGGTCGGCTTGATGATATCAGAATTGTATTTTGTGCACTTTCCAGTGTTTAAAAATATCCTGAATTCATCATCTGTAGGCATTAGAAGTGAGAGAGAAGAAAGCACTCAAGAAAAATAGGTTATCGACATCCTGTGACTGTATACTCCGTATGTACACTAAATAGCTAGCTAGAGCAAACACAATCATTTGGCAGTTCATGAGATGCACAGAGTGGTGGTGAGCCTGCGGGTGCTACGGCCACTCAGTATTCACTGGATCACCGGACACTGAAATAGGCATTTACAGATGTGCATTACATCTGCCCTTCCCATGGTGTTTATGTTATAACGGAGTTTCACAGAATTCTATATGTCAACTATCAAAACCACAAATAGACACAAACTAAACATCCATCAGTGGTTTGGCATGGCGTGTAACACAGTGACTAAATGCATCTACAGCAGATAATAAATAGAGTCTATTATTAAAGGAAATTCCTTCAAAGCTAACACTTGGAGAAAGCGTTCAGGTTACTGAACGAATAAATTCCAACAGCAAACACAGATTACAGGAGATCTGTCAATAAAAACCTATTTAATTCCATTTCTTTGCATCAAATCTTTTCAATGATTTCAAATGTTGCCTTGGTTGTTCCTGCAGGGACATGCTGGGAGCAATAAAGGATACATCTGAGATCTGATCACAGCCCACTCATCTCCTCTCACTGGGTGGCAACATTGCCAGCTATGCAGCGTTGCACTTTGTGTCAGTTACTACATGGTTGCAGTACAGACTGGCACTACTCACATCAGGAGAGTTCGTTACAGAAAGTGTGAAAGTGAGAGAGGAGGAAGTCTTGAGTGAATACAGCAAATAATCAATACTACTCTGTGAACAAGACGACCAGAGGAGGTCCACATTTGAATCTTCGTGTCAAGGGAGAAGATAGCAAACAGACATTAATATGACTCATCGAGCATGAAGTCTCACAGGTCAGACTAAAATGAACTTGGACAAGTTCTATATGTTGTCCAGGGTGTGAAGAGGGAACTTAAAGGAGGGGTAGGCTCCCAGATTTCTGTTATAGTCCCTGAATTTGTCATGATGTCTCAATTGGTAATCAATAAACATTGATGTTTAAAAGAGGGAGCATCAAAATCCCAAATACATAATGGGTGCAGGGCCAAATTTACCTCCAACCAGTCAATAACCACTACCAGTTAGATTGGTTGACCCGTTTGGCTGTCCATCAACACCCGAAAACCAGACTGCACCTGATTGGGCAGCTTAGCTGTCCATCAAAAGGATGAGACCAGGAAGCCTAAAGCAAGTATCAACCCCTTGTTGAATCGGTGTTGGGTGAGCAGCATCAAGGAGGATAAGCATGGATCCAGAAGAAAACACAGCAAAAAGAAAAAGGTCTTTTGTAAAACAAGCAACAGATAAGAGGGAGAACGATAAAAGGCTCGGTGCAACGTGAGGGATTCTTGGGGGTTCATTTGCTCGCTGGAGGAGTTTAAATGAATCAGAAGGTTCAGCTATTGACGCACGAGTAACAGCCTTTCTTTGGACAGGTAAGAAACCCATTTGCCGACTATGCTAGCTGGCTATAGAGGCTGTGTTTGCTGTAATTTATTGTCAATGTAGGTTGTGAGCTAGAACAAAACACTATGTAACGGTCGTGATCCATTTAGTGACATAGTTTACCAATTTATCATATTTTGCAGCACTGCTGGAAATGCCTCTATAGTTATTGACCATAACGTTGCTGGTGACACATGTGAACTAGCAGTATGTTATGTAGCTTGGTATGTTAGATACGTGTGGTCGAATTGGTTGCTAGAAGAAGGAATATGATCATACATCTGTAGCAATGCTTCCTATTCTGGTTCACTAAAGGGTTTTGGGGGGAGGGAGTGTAGGAGCGAGGAGGAAGGGTTCATGATCAGAGTATGATTCAAAAAACTATTTAGACAGATTTATGCCATATTGTTTGTATATCATGTTTCTTTTGTTAAATCAAATAAAGAAAATAAAAGAACACGTAAAAAAAAAAAAAGAAAAAAAAAAGCCCAAAACAGGCAGTGCCTACGCCTCCTTTAAAGTCCCCTGTGTTAACTGTCAGTGATCAGACCTGCATTGAGAGTGATGTAACCAGTTGTTTACCTGATCCTTTCTGTGAGCCCTTTCTCTTCTTGAGTGCTTTTTGAAGAATTTCCTTCATGGTAACCTTCACACTGTCCACGGGGATCAGAGAGAAACCATGTGCAGCATTTCTAAAAGAATAACAAAGAAGCACCTCAATCATTCGGACAGAGGAGAGCGGCACCTGAGACACCTTGTAGAATTTACAGCTGGGAGGTTGAGCTGGAACACATCAGATAATCAAGTGGCAGGTGGGTGTATGTTGTCTGCTTGGAGCTGCAGCAGAAAATAGCTTGACCTCTTTTTTTATAGGCACCAATTATGTTTTGGCCTTAAAAACCTTCTCTGTGATGATATTACATCAACAGGAACATCCATCGATGATAATGAGGTCTTTTCACAACAGCAATTTCCACGTTAAAGCAGGGAAAATGCAGGTCTAACCGATCCAACTAAAAATAGTGTCTTTATGTTGAGTGTCACAATCATTCCAGTAAACCAGCAAGCACAATATACACAAGGCCCTGGCCAGCTAAATGGAACAGGACCATAATTCATGTTAACTGTACCTGTCTTTCTGCAACAGCACATCAAAATGGCTGCTGTGAAAAGGGAATATTGTGGTATTTGGTCCTATATTGAGTGAGTGAAAGCTGTCAACCCTGCAGCAATTAATGCACAGCTTCCTGAAATAAAGATGCATCCAAGATGATGGGGCTTCACATGGTATGGCACACAGTCTGTTACAACACCAACACAAACTCCCGTCATGAGCAAAAGGAATTGCTTGTATCGTCATTCTAAGAGTTATTTACTTTCATATCCTGTTGATCTCTGAAAAAAATCTTTCCCAAAACTTTGGTGCTGTACCGTTTATGGTTATGACAGGAGCTGAACTGCTTCATTTTCAATATATACTTTAGAAATCTTTTCCAACCCTTTGACTGTAGGTGAAATCATAAATGTTTATTTTCATACTTACATTCTGACAAAGAGCGACTGTCTGGAGCCGAGGCCAGGGGATGAATACTTCTCCACCAGGGCCAGAGTGCTGAAGCCAAACTTATGAATTGGTTCATTGGAGTCCAGTGGAGGGAAGTCCGTGTCCACCTCGCCATCATCCTCAGCAATATGGAGGCAGTAGGCGTTCACATTCTCACTGAGGGAAGACGAGAGATACATCCAGAAAAAGCATGTCACACAGAAACAGACTACATAAGAGGTGCTGAAATGTGTTCATACTTGAGTTTGGGCTCCCGTCCTTCACTCGTGTACTGCCAACAGATGAGCCCGATCAGATCGTGAACACGAGCATTCGCAATGGTTACCACCATCATTGGATGGACTTTCTCCTGAGTCATCTGCATTGAGAGGTAGACGTCTATCTTTTTGGTAGCGGTTGTGCCAATGTGGCCCTAGGACAGGAGAGAGGGCATTGTGCAGATGAAGCCGTGCAGTACAGAGAGGACACGAGACACAATATTTGGTATTTAGAAATGCTCGTATGACCCAAAAGTCAGGGTATGTATGTGCTTTATAACTGATCACAATCATCATATTTGAGTCCACTCTTACCGGAGGGCCAGACAAGTCATCTGGCCAGTTAGACATTTTTCTAACACCTCCCCTTTTTCCCCCTCAATGTTTGTATTTTTCAGTTCCACACAATGGTTTGATACATGGGCTCAACTTGACATCACAAAGGCTTCAGGAGCTGACAGGTTAAAGTGTGTTTAATATCCTGTCATTGCCATACACACTGAGAAAACTGTGCTAGAAGTGCCACAACACGGAAACCCTACTTGTACTGCAGATGTGTATAACCAAAGTAACGGAGGTACTAGTCCAGCAGAGGCCACAACATGAAGGAGTGTGAGCTGTGCTTTGACTGGAGGAGCAGCAGCAAGTTAGTACTATCACTATGCTTCCACCAGGCGCATCTATAATGACACACGTGTCCCATCCTCCATGCAGCTTCATACCCCACAAGGAGTGTTTGAGAAGCACTGTTGTGCCTTTGTTGACCATGATTTATGTGCTTCTACCAGTGTTGTCACGATATTGGATTTCACACTTCGATACGATATTTTAAAAAATATTGATATTCGACTTGATTTTTGATATAACGCAACCACTCAGAATCTTGTGCAAAAATGTTTTTTATTTAAAGAAAAATAAAGAACTTTATTCTTGAGGTAGAGCTCTTTTTCAAGTTATTCTTTACAAATTAACAGTATGCAAATAAGTTAATGTTTGTAACCTACCGTCGATTAGCTTTAGCTCGCACTCGCTAACAAGACAAAACGTCAAAGTAAACACCGATAGATGTGATAACTCTAAGCAACACATACTCCAAGTTATACGGTTATCAACCTCTATACCTCTAAATCTGCACAGATCCCAGTGTCCGTCTAGAGGTGCTTTGCTACATTCGTCGTGTTCGCTCCTTTTTTCGGCACAGTTCTGTTGCATCACTTGCATATTGGCTTGCTACTGTCTTTGGTTTTCCTTGTTCATGCAACTCAAATCCAAAGAACCTCCAAACTGCACTTCACACACTCTTGTGTGTGTTTGTCTGTGTGTGTTGGCAGCGGCGGGGCATATGTAAACCAAGTAGGCAGCGCTATGGAAAAGTCATTTTGTACCATTTTTATTTTTCAAAATCGATATTTAATCGATAGGTCGATATTTTTGACAACCCTAGCTTCTGCCATGGCTAAAAGAGGCAACATAGTTGTTGTTTTTTTTGTTCTTTTTATTCACTTGTTTTTGCCTCCTCTTCAATCGTGAATTGAAGACAAGTGGCATACTGTTTCATGCATGGAAGTTGAACACACTCTACACGCGGTGTTTTATTTTGAAAATTTTCTGGATTCTCAGCTGTTCCTGTGTCTGATTTTCTGTATGACTGGACTTGCTCTGTAAGACTTGACACAGCTTCCCCAAGTAGATTTGGCTCCTCGAGGCAGAGCGGCGAGGCCCTTCTGGGCCTGCTCCAGAGGCACCCATCAGTCCCCGCTGGAGTCACAAGCATCATCTAGGGGGCCACGATCAACTTTGTCGGCCATATAAAAGCCTAATTTGCAGTACTAGATTCTGCTCAAGATGAAACTGGAAGACACAACAGAACGCACAGCAACAACAGGTAGAATAACTCACCTTGCCATCAAATTTAGAGTATTCATTGAAGGGGTTGTTGAGCTGCTGGGGACACTGCTCCAGCCGAAGTGAGAGTGTTGATTTGGTACCTGCTGTCCGCGGCCTGTCTTTATAGTCCCGTTTTTCAAACAAAGACCCCAGATCCTCTACTGAACATAGAAACAAAACATGCAGCATATATCTAGTTATTATCAGTTACATCGATAACTGATGATCATATCTATTCTTGAGACTAAACAATACACACACAAATAGATGGGCTAACTTGTTAACAGTTGTGGTACTTGTGTTATCAACTAACCATGATGGGGAAACCATCAGCTTTGAAGCTGCTTCAGCAACTCTTCAGGCTTGGCTTGAAGAACCTCTTCTTACATGACTGCAGGGAAATCCTTACTTGAGCCGAGCCTTCCAAACCTGACCTGACTTGCTGGCTGGAGGCTGGGCTCCTTCCAGCCGGCAAGTCAACATGTATGTGGATATGAGCTTGAGGTCACAATAAATGGAGGTTTGGAAAACATTGTCTATTGTGAAGATTTTGAAAACATCTCTTTTGTCTGTCTTCATGGGGAAAGCTGAAACAGAGGTTTTGGGGGAGTGCTGACATCATTACCTCAATTTTCGCAAGTGTTGTTCAGAGGCATTTTGCAAGCCCCAAGATGGCAGGCTAATGGTTTGTTTACATCTGTACGATACTATTAGGGTTAATTACATGTTTACGGGGGGCTTAACATCAACATCATGTTCCAGGGTAACGTGAAGCAGTAACTCCACCTCGTCATCATAAATCTCCTTTATTGTTTGATTATGCCGTTTTGGTGTTGTTACAGTTGCCACCAATCTCTCAAGAAGAAGCTCAGTGCGAATGGACTCAATCTTCTTCCCCAATGTTTGATGGACAGACTAGATATACATCAGCACTAACTACTGGCCTGGCATGTTATATGTCTCAATCAGGTCTGTATCCACCTGGAACCGTCACCTTATCTTGGTGGAGGAGTTTGAGTGCCCTAATGACCCTAGGAGCTATGCTGTCGGGGGCATTTTGCCCCTGATAGGGTCACCAAAGGCAGACTGGTGAAGGGCCAGACAAAGAACAGTTCAAAAGACTCTTCATGGAAACAACATCTAGGAGTTTGTGTACCCAGCCTGGAGGGGTTACTGGGGCCCCGCCCTGGAGCCAGGCCAGTTGCAAGCGCCTGGTGGTTGGGCCTTAGCCCATGGGGTCCGGCTGGACCCAGACCAAAATGGTAACATGGACTCGACGACCGTGGATCTACCACTCATAAAAGGGTCAAGTGCATTGTGGTTTGGGAAGCAGACCAAGGCGGGGGCCTCAGCTGACTGATCCCCAGACATGGAAGCTGGCTTTTGGGACGTGGAATGTCACCTCTCTGGCGGGGAAGGAGCTGGAGCTGTGGTGGAGGAGGTTGAGTAACAGCTAGAAACAGTCAGCTTCACCTCAACACATAGCTCTGGGTCCGGAACTGGACTCTTCTTTTGCTAAAGTTGCTCCTGGTGAGAGGCGGAGGGCCGGGTGGGCTTTTTGATAGCCCCCAGGCTCTCTGCCTGTACATTGGGGTTTACCCCGATGCACAAAAGGGTTGCTTCCTTGCGCCTTTGGCTCGGGAACGGGTCCTGACTGTTGTCTGCGCTTTTGTGCGGAACAGCAGTTCAGAATACCCACCCTTTTTGGAGTCCCTGGGAAGGGTGCTGGATGGCCCCCCAACTGGGGACTTCATTGTCCTACGGGGGGACTTCAATGTTCACGTGGGCATGACAGCGTGACCTGAAGGGGCGTGATTGGGAGTAACGGCAGGCCCGACCTGAATCTGAGTGGCGTGTCTTTATTGGACTTCTGTGCCAGTCGCAGTTTGTCTACCACTAACACCATGTTCATAAGGATGTCCATCGGTGCACGTGGCACCAGGACATCCTTGGTCATTGGTCTATGATTGATTTTATAGTTTTATAATCTAACCTGTGGTCATATGTTCTGGACACACGGGTGAAGACAGGAGCTGAGCTGTCAACTGATCACCATCTGGTGGTGAGTTGATCAGGTGGTAGGGGAAGATGCCACGCAGACCTGGTATGCCCAAACAACTTGTGAGGGTTTGCTGGGAATGCCTGGTGGAAGAACCTGTCAGGATGATCTTCAAGTCCCACCTCTGGCAGAGCTTTTGGGGGACAATGGGGGACATTGAGTCTGAATGGACCATGTTCTGCTCTGCCATTGTCAAGGTAGCTGTTGTGAGCTGGGGCCGTAATGCTGCTGGGGCCGGTTGTGGCGGTGATCCCCAAACCCGCTGGTGGACACCAGAGATGAGGGAAGCTGTCAGGCTGAAGAAGGAGGCCTACAGGGCATGGCTGGTCTGTTGTCCTCCAGAAGAAGCCGACCAGTACCAGTAGGCCAGGCATTGTACAGCCATTGCGGTCGCCAAGGCAAAAACTCAGGCGCGGAAGGAATTTGGTGAGAATGACTATTGGTTGGCTCCGAAAAAGGATTATTGCCTCAGGGGGGAAGGCGGCAACTTGCCCACACTGTTTACAGTGGAGACGGGAGGCTGCTGATGTCAACTGGGGAGATAATTGGACGGTGGAAGGAATACTTTGAGGAACTCCTCAATCCCACCAACCCGTATTCCATGGAGGAAATGGAGTTAGGGGAGTACGTGTGTGTGTGTGTGTGTGTGTTGGGGGGGGGGGGGTGTCCAATCTCCAGGGCAGAAGTCACTGAGGCAGTGAAGCAACTCCACGGTGGCAGAGCTCCAGGGGTGGATGAGATCCACCCTGGGTATCTCAAGGCTCTGGATGCTGTAGGGCTGTCTTGGTTGACACGTCTCTGCAACATTGTGTGGACATCGGGGGTTGTGCCTTTGGAGTGGCAGACTGGGGTGGTGGTCCCCATCTTTAAGAAAGGGGACCAGAGGGTGTGTTCCAACTATCTGGGGATCACACTCCTCAGTCTTCCTGGAAAGGTCCACGCCAGGGCACTGGAGAGTAGGGTAAAGGCGATAGTCGAACCTCAGATCAAGGAGGACCAATGTGGTTTTTGTCTCAGCCGTGGAACCGTGGATCAGCTCTTCAACCTCGCTAGGGTGCTGGAGGGGGCATGGGAGTTTACCCAACCAGTCCACATGTGTTTTGTGGATTTGGAGAAGGCTTATGACCGTTTACCCAGGAGCACTTTATGGGGGGTACTCTGGGAGAATGGGGTGGATGGCCCCTGACATAGACCCGTTCAGTCTTTCTACCAGAGGAGTGAGAGTCTGGTTCACATTGCCAGCAGTAAGTCGGACCTGTTCCCAGTGAGGGTTGGACTCCAGCAAGGCTGCCCTTTGTCACAGGGTCTCTTCATAACTTTTATGGACAGAATTTCTTGGTGCAGCCGGGTGGTGGAGGGGGTCAAGTTTGGTGGCGGGAGGAGGATGTGGTCTCTGCTTTATGCGGATGATGTGGTCCTCTTGGCTCCATCAAGCCATGACTTCCAGCTCTTGCTGGGACAGTTTGCAGCCGAATGTGAAGCGGCTGGGATTAGAATAAGTACCTCCAAGTCTGAGGCCATGGTCCTCAGCCAGTAAAGGGTGGCCTGCCCACTCTAGGTCGGGGGGGAGGTCCTGCCCCAGGTGGAGGGCTTTAAGTATCTTGGGGTCCTGTTTACGAGTGAGGGTAGGATGGGGCGTGAGATTAACAGGCAGATTGGGGTGGCATCCACAGTGATGTGGGTGCTAAACCAGTGTGTTGTGGTAAAGAGGAAGCTTACCCAAAAGGCGAGGCTCTCGATTTACCAGTTAATCTACGTTCCAACCCTCACCTATGTTCATGAGCTTTGGGGAATGAGTTTCCTCAGCAGGGTGGCTGGGCTCTCCCTTAGAGATAAAGTGAGAAGCTCAGTCATTCGGGAGGCACTCAGAGTAGAGCTGCTGCTCCTCCATGTTGAGAGGAGTCAGTTGAGGTGGTTTGGCCAGCTGATGAGGATGCCTCCTGGACGCCTCCCTTGGGTGGTTTTCCAGGCATGTCCAACCAGGAGGAGGCCTCAGAACCGACCCAGGACACACTGGAGGGATTAAATCTCTTGGCTGACCTGGGAATGCCTAGGGATTCCCCTGGAAGAGCTGGTAGAAGTGGCTAAGGAGAGGACAGTGGGCTTCCTTGCTGAGGCTGCTGCCCCCACAACCCGGACCAACCGGACAAACAGAAGACAACAATAACGACGACCTCTATGGTGGAGAAGATTTTTGCAAACACAGTAAAAAATCTGCTAAGAAAGAAGAGCAAGCCAGGTTTTTCACTATGAGGATGCAGCAGCAGGTTCTTCAAAAAACGAGAAGCCATGAATTCATTTTTATTTGAGATGAAGGAAGAAAACAGAGAGATGTTGTCGAGATAATACTGTCACAGAGGAACCCAGAGATAAAACCAGACAAATGCTCATCCACTGAACACATCCATGCTCTGTATGTGAGGACCATCCCAGAGATTCCACCAGTAGACACTGACCGCTGGTGTTCTGTGCAGCATCTCGAGTATCAGTTTGAGAGACATGCGAGCGTCTGACAGCATCAAGATCAGGCCCTCTGGCTTTCTTCCGCCCTGCGATTGCAGGCATATCTGATTTGTTCCTCAAATCAGATTTTCTCAAACCATAACATTTTCTGTCCACACTTATTTGCAAGTGATGAGACCATATTTGTCATGTCCAGATCTACAAGACTAAAATCTAAGGCAACCAATATCTGTGGAGAAATGGGTTGCTGATGATACAGACTGAGACACATCTGTAGAAATCTGACTGGAGTAATTTTTCAGACCTTTGCAAGCTTGAGTTAGATCAGATTTGCAAAAAAAGAATCAAATTTTTGGTGGTTGGTTTTGGTGGAAATGTGTGGTGGGGATCCATTCCTAGAATGACATTCTATTTTTGTAAGACTATTTTTCTATACAATACAGTCAATCATTGGAAGTTCAAGTCCAGTTCTCAGTATAATGATCTAGCTGTGCTGTGAACATTACCTCAGCTCTGTAAGGTTCATAGTGACAGAATCACATTCAGCTGCTGGCTCTTCCTGCCGACAAAGCTGATGCTCAAAGCAAACTGTGAAGACACCGCAAGCAGATGCTAGCCAAGGCGGTCAACGCATCTAACTTGATGACATAACTCACTGTTCAAAATTGTTCCAAGACTAAGGTCCTATCTTAAGCAAAGTGCACGCTGGCGCTTAGTCAAACACAAGCATCATTACTAATTTTAAGCCCACACAAATGACGTTTTCGTTTTTGAAATGTGTCTGTCAATGAAGCAGCACCACACCAAGTCCATGTGCAATTTGGACTTTATAGGGAAGGCTCTCTGATTGGTTTGACTGACAACACACCTATGAATGATTCGGTATCCAATGACGGCCTTTCGGGGTCACATGACATGGTGTTTGGTCTGATTACGTGTCCTTGAAATACCGAAATGAGGCTGAACAAACAAAACAAATGCAAATGCACAGCACTGAAGTAGCAGCATCTACAAGCCTGCAGATCAACACACACACTTAGTAATAACGTACCAATGATGAATAGGTGCAAGTAATGGTAATCATAGCAAATTTTTTTTCCAGTAATTATTTAAACTACTTGCCATCCATCCATTTTCTTCCGCTTATCCTATGAAGGGTCACAAGAGGGCTGGAGCCTATCCCAGCGGCTTTCGGGCGAGAGGCAGGGTTCACTCTGGACAGGTCGCCAGTCCATCGCAGGGCCAACACATAGAGACAGACAACCATTCACACTCACATTCATACCTACGGTCAATTTAGAGCAGGGGTCACCAACCTTTCTGGAACTGAGAGCTACTTCCTGGGTACTGAGTCGTACGAAGGGCTACCAATTTTAAAGGCTCTCCTGAAATAACACATTTGCTCAGTTTGCCTTTAGTTATACATTATTAATAATGATTAATGACACTCATCTATGTGAAGACACTGGTCACGTTAATGATTTGTCACAAAAATGAACAATGACAAAAGGTGGGAAACATATCAATATTCAGCACTTTATTAATCTCAGTAATTGTTACATTTTCAGACGATCACCTACATCACTACACATAACGAGGCTTCGGTTGCTTTTTGTGACTTTTTCGCCGGCCTCATGAAAAAAGACTGTTGCTTACCCAAAGCTGCCTTCAGCTCACGGGCTTTTTCTGCCTGTAGTGCGCTTCCCGGTGGGTAGTTAGCATGGTAGCTTTTATGACAAGTAGTGAAGTGCCTCTCTATGTTGTGCCGCTTTGACGTCGCCACACTCGCCCCGCAAATGAGACACATGCAGGTTTCTTTCACAGTTGTAAAAAAGAACTCCTCCTCTTCCCATTCGTTGTGAAAGTGATACGTTTTCTCACGTTTTTCTGCCATGTTTTTGGGGTAGGAAACACCATCCAGCGTCCATCCGTGCTGCGCCCGCTAGCTTACTCTCCACTAGCACTGGTTTTGTCACGCGCTCAATCCTGACTTTTGAACTAGAGCAGGTCGGAGTTCACCTAAACTGATCTAAAGTTCACGTATAATGAACATATTTTTAAGATATTGTCATTTTTAAATTTATATAAATGCAAGTGTGATTAAAAAAAGAATAGCAAAAAAATAAAATAAAATTTTAGACGCAGCTCACGAGTGAGTTGTGCTATTTTTAGAAGAGGCCTGCGGACGACTCATGTGGTCCTTGGGGGCGACCTGGTGCTCGCGGGCACCGTGTTGGTGACCCCTGATTTAGAGTATCAATCAGCCTAGTCCCCATTTGCATGTCTTTGGACTGTGAGAGGAAGCTGGAGTACCAGAGAGAATCCACACAGGAACAGGGAGAACATGGAGACTCACACAGAAAGATTCCATGCCCGAGCCGGGACTCGAACCTTGAACCTTCTTGCTGTGAGGCCACAGTGCTGACCACTGCACCATTGAGCCATATTTAAACTACTAGAAAATAAAAAAAATAAATGAAGTTGATTTAGTACTGGTTTACTGCCTTTCCAAGCTGTTAATGACCCATATAGGACCTGCCACTTCATGTCAGACTGGACTTCCGCCACTGACCTCAGGTGTGGAGGCATTAGTGAGTATCTAGTGAAATGCAACTAGTTGCAAATGCAGGCTTTAATCACTTTGAGATTGAAATGTGTGTTAAAAATGGGAGGTAACGGTACCTGACTGGGAGGACGTCCGCTCTTTCCACTGAATGTTTTTGCATTTGATTTGGTTCTGCCGTTCTTTCCTCAGACGTTCAAGTCTTTGGGCTGAAAAAAATAGGATTGTTACATTTCAGTCACACTCAGCCATGTCAAAAATACTCTTTTAATCTGGAGACTGGTGACAATGAAAAGTCAGCACTGAGTATGCCACACCTTTCCAATACCAGTTTAGTGTACATGGTGGTTAGAAGATATTCACATCTTTCTCTGGACTTAAAAAAAAATGTGGATCCCTCTATCTTACCAGCAGCCCCGGGTTTCTCACGGCTGTCTTGTTGGAGTCCTGATGAGACAGCCATAACAGATCAGTTCTCTTGCTCTCAGTCTGGAGGGATTGCAGCTTTCTACCCTGAAGCCAGAACCATGACCACCACCCTCCCAATTCAGTGCAGGAACCCAGAGAGCCAAAAGGAGGCACAATGTCCACCTTTGGACTCCCTCAGAGCCAAAGACTCTGATCAGTAGATGCTATCTTTCAAAAGCAAGACTCAAATTCACCTATTAGCCATTTTGGTTTTTAAATTAGTGCAACCAACAGGCAGCAGGACCTACATGAAATAATTTCCAATTTAGCAAAGCTATAGTTCAGTTTCATTTTAAAGCAGTATTTAAAATGAAAACGTTCCCTGTCCTGATGAGCAGGGTTTTTCCTCATCTCATTAAATGAGGCAAGAGCCCATTCAGAAAGAGAATGTGTGTGTCTGCGTCATCGCCTCAGAATGTCTGAATGTCTCCCTGTCCAGACAAACATACTCCCAGAATTTATAGGTGTTCCAGGCTCAAATATCTACATTGTGTCTTGTAGTGATATACTTTCATCACCCAACCCTACTGCTTATGTATACACACCACATCCCAGCATTCACACAGAAAACAAATATGATGTTGATTTGATGTTGATTAGGACACAAATCTTCAGATTTATGGAGCTACCACAGGAGCAATGGGTGCAGGATTGAAGCTACTGGGATTGAAGGGATTATTTCTCTTCTCCTTGACCTGACATGGAGGGCACACCATGCAAGAGATTTGGCACACAATCATGACAACAGACATCTTTTGCATGTTTTAGTTTTACAGTCCACCAGCAGGGGCACTATAATCAATGTAGGTGTCTATAAATCCGATGAACATAATTAAAAAAATTACATGCAAGATACTTCAATTGGGCTCAATCTACTGTTTTAGGCCAAGTCCATTTCTGCCAATGATTTTTGTCAATTCATTTGCAATATTGCGTGTATAATCAATACACGCATGCATAAAAGCAAACATTTAAATAAGAAAAATTATGAGGAATTGACATATCTGGAGAGCTGCCCTCACAGCGCTGCCAGGCCTGAGCAGCTACAGATCTGTCATCATCTGTTGTCATGTGGATGTTTTTGTGCCACGCTTACACACTCAGCACTGTCCAGGTGAAGATGTTCAAATTAACCATCCTGCTTGGTGTCTGACCTGAAGAATTCTGAGTAACTGACAGAGTATTTGTTTTCCTCCTTCTTGTGAACATTGAAGGTTTTGTGTCACTGAAATCACAATGAGCTGCTTGAATCAATACCGAGATGCTCATAACGATGATGCTCGATTGAATCAATCTCCCAAAATGAATCAGTCAAATGTTTCCTCATCTGATCACATTAGAGGGTGACAGCACAAACAATGATGCCACGCAGTCTTCAGCTGTGTGTTGCAGCACTACTGCTGGTTTACCCTGCATAGTTGGGTGGAATATTGAAATTCATTCATAAATGTAATGTTCAAGTGTCCTTGAGTCCTGGGGAGCATGGCAGCCTGTATGTGAAGGTGAAAGAGTGAACACTGTAAAGCTCCTGTTAAAGTAGCCATGGTTCTATTGAGGAAGCCTAGTCACTGTTTCCCTTCAGAGCAGCTACACTAGCAGGAAGAAGAGAGCCGTCCTCTGCTTTGACCATCAATTTCACAGAGAAAAACAGAACATTTGAAAAGACTACGATTTCTTCTTCCTCAGCCACATCTCCTAGGCGTGACAACACACCCCCTAGGCGTGACAACACACCCCCTAGGCGTGACAACACACCCCCTGTGTGAGATCAGACGGCATTACAGTTTCTCTTGAAACTTACTTTCAGTAGTTGACTTACTCTTAAACAATGGCTGCTTTTGAACATGGTTACTTGTATTGTATCATCTTTACTATGTATTCTCATATTCACAACAGTATTTTACATCATACACTTGAACTTCTCTTTCACCTTCTATTATCTAATTGAGTTTGTACTAATGTTTCACTAAATTGTACTGCTTGATCTTTTTTGGGGACAGGGGGGTTGTGGTGTCTGCAACAAAATGTCGTTGCTGTTATATTTGTGCAGATTTTAAATTAGAAAGCACTTTGTTCTTAAGCTTGAAAAGGGAAATGTAAATAAAATTATTATTATTATCATTATTATTATTATTATCATTTAGCAAAATAAGTATAGAAATTTGAACATGGTGACAAAATTATCAAAAGCATTTATTGATCACATAGATGTATGAATCAAGATTAAGATTAGCTCATTGATAATTGTGCAGCCCTGATTCTGATACACGTCTGCTGATTCCCGGAGCCTATTTTCTGGAATACTATCATGGCGTGAGAGGCGGGGTACACCCTGAGCCGGTCACCAGATCATTGCTGTTGTTGTTAACATTATGTTAATGCTCACACCACTTCTTGTTTGCACAGCCAGAAATATACAAAAATGCATTAAAATTTAAATGTATTCCAAATAAATGTATTTCAACTGTAACTCTGGATTGCTGACATGTCTCATGTAACATCATGGAGGATTCATGGTTCAAAGCGAGCTGCAGAATGAAATCTGGATCCGCACCATGAGCCCAGTATCTGTGAATGATGGCAGTATCAGCACACAAGATCCCATTCCGAAATGAAAACCTTCACCAAGGCTGAAAAGTTCTTTAAAATGTCTGACTCCCATAGACACAGTACATCATAGAAGTGTGTTCAAACCAAACAAAAATAAATATTTCCAATAAATTACTTGCATATCATGTCAAAAAATTTGTACCAGAAAAATCTGTGACCGTGATCTCTGCTGCTCACCTGGTGGCGATCAAAACGACGCAATGAACCGCAGTCTGAACCCAAGCCTACCACCTGCTCGACCACAGCCTTCAACAGCACACAATTTGGATTGAGCCTAATTTCCTCCGTGCCCAGATTAGCAACACAAACCCAGAAAAAAGCAGCAGGACAGGCTTCCTGGCCGCCCTCACCTGGAGGTGTTTCCGCAGAAAGCCTGCCCTGCAAACCAGGGAGATTAGATGAGCCTACCTGTGTTGGATCGCCGGCGGATGCCAAAGTCCCAGCTGGAGGTGATGTCCATAGACTGAGAGAGGTCACACGCGTGACTGTCTGCCACATTGCTTCCCCCATCACTCTGGGAGCCTGATCCCATTGACCCAAAGCTGCTGCCGGGCACCAGAGCCAGGTGGCACTTCTCCAGATCCACATCCTGGTCTATTAGTACCATCTCACACATTCCTGTATCATCACTGGTCACATGGGACTGTCTAATATGGGCCAGAATAATGGCTGGATTGTCTAAGAAAGCCATCACTTCTCCTTTACAAAGACCGTCTGAGAGCAGTTTGTCCGTCTGTCTCACCCTCTCGATCTCCCTGTCAGCCTCTCAGGAGACTGATGGAGCAGCGAGTGCTGACAAGTGCAGAGCAGTCATCTTTTCCATCATTTCTCTTGATTATTCCTCTGTGCCAAGGTAGTGTAAGTACCTGTTTGAGGAGAATTTGGAGTCATTTCATCATGCAGGTTGGAAAAGGTGAATGAAAGTCTTAATTTTACAGGGACGTGACAAAAAAAAGTGAAATATGCGCCTGCAAAAATCTTGTGAAATACCAGAAGTTTTCAATCTGGCAGTGATACAAATTTGTAATAGTTGCAACAATTGATCAATACATAACAGGAATAGATTTACACCAACTCATTCTCCAGAGAAAAAAACAAATCAACATCATCCAGTCATGATGAAGTCATCCTCCTCGTCACTCAGCAACTGAAACGTTGCACTTGGTTCCATCCCAGTTTACAAGGCAGAGAGAGACGATGCTCTGCCACGTCAGGTTAACACTCCATGCTAAAATATTAAGGTAAAAGTCACAGAAATATCAAAAATGAAAATAAACCGCATTTACGTTCATGGCAGAAGCTGAGAAAAGAACAAACTTGTAATTTATTTTTCAGTGCCGTTATTTCCTGGAACAGGTTCATTCATCCTATCACAAGAAAACTGACATTATCTCGACACAACATATTTAGATGCACGTCTGTGGTCTGGTTTTTATGGTGCATTGGAAACGGTTGCATCTGTGTCTGCAGGCACGTGCTGCTCCACCATCAGCCAATTTGGTGGGTGGTGCTGTTGTGAAAAAATAAAAACACATAAAACCAGGGTTCTGCAAAGGTAGCCAAAGAGCTGTGGTTCTGCAGGCGCTGTCTCCAGGCCTGCAGCTACCCCCTAGGAGGAGAGGTCACATGATAATCTTAGCACGGCTGTGTTCTTGGGCCATATGGATCAGCTTGGAGTCAAAAGCAACTGGATCCGGCGTCATATGTCAATAGGACTGGTATACGCTGCTGGATCTGAGCTGGTATGTTGATAGGATGCAACATTACGGCTTTGGCGCTACTGTTAATAGTTACTGGTCAGAGGTAGCAGCCTGGGGTCACACAAGAAAACATGATGTGCTGTTCTGAAGAGGCCATTGTGTCAGTGACAATGCCATTGATGGGCACTTGTCCAGGTAAATGAGCACAATTCGTTTTTCAAAAAACAATCTGAAGCAGCTGTGTGACGTTATTGACATTAAACACAAGTCTGTTGATGATGTCAACAAGGTCGACAAATTAAACCAACGTTAGCACAGGAAATACAGGTTCTCTGCCATACTTAAGAACCAGCAAGACCACGCAGAATGCTACAACTACATATCGATGTGATAATGATTAAGACTTCTCTTCCTCTGCTGCGCTTTATTTCATGCTGAGAGGGTTTCTCTGACGGAGGCTAACTGCAGCTAATATCGACCATACTCAGTCACCTGAGATGAACCATAACAATTTCATAGTCAAAGACAAAATATTAAGAATAGATGACACTCAAAAATACCTCCACACAACAATAACAAAAAAATCCCTTTATCTCGTGGTTATTTCCGGAAAATTACGTTAGCTTAAATGATGCGTTTCCTTCTCTGGACCTCACTACGGGTTTAGCTTGAAACACCAGCACATCGAAGAGACGCCCGTTTAAAGAGAGGAGATCATGGAAGCCTGGTACTCAGGCTGTGGACACATCTGACCACGAAGGTCAGTGAACATCACATTGATTGTGTCGTCTGAGCCTGTTCATGCTAGCTGAGTGTGGCTAACTGCTGCCCTAGCTTCCAACAGTAATGTAGCTTTTAGACGGTGTCCAACCTTCAAAAGTCACAGCCGATGAGGGACAGAAATGTCCCACCGGATCCTCGTCCACTCCGAGTAGTGGCATTTACTCTTTTCATAGTGAATATAACCAACATGCACTACAGCAAGATCACAATAAGACAACAAGCCCATGCACTACTTTGTTGTATTTAGCTAACAGTGTCAGCCACATATCACTTCCGGATCCTTTTCTTCAGAATAAAACACGACGAGTCCACAGAGAGACAGCATCGTTCATGGCAGTACTTCATTCAAATAAATGAATATAAAATTACTCACTAAATTCATAAATAAAATGATAGATAGATGATAGATAGATAGATAGACAGATAGATAGATAGATAGATAGATAGATAGATAGATAGATAGATAGATAGATAGATAGACAGATAGATAGATAGATGATAGATGATAGATATAGATAGATGATAGATAGATAGATAGATGATAGATAGATGATAGATAGATGATAGATATAGATAGATAGATGATAGATAAATAGATAGATGATAGATTGATGACAGATTGATGATAGATAGATAGATAGATGGATAGATGATAGATAGATATAGATAGATAGATAGATAGATAGATAGATGATAGATAGATAGATATAGATAGATAGATAGATAGATAGATAGATAGATGATAGATGGATGATAGATAGATATAGATAGATAGATAGATAGATGGATAGATAGATGGATAGACAGATAGATAGATGATAGATAGATAAATAGATAGATGATATAGATGATAGATAGATATAGATAGATTTTAGATAGATGATAGATAGATAGATAGATAGATGATAGATAGATGATAGATGGATAGATAGATAGATGATAGATAGATGATAGATAGATGATAGATAGATAGATAGATGATAGATAGATGATAGATAGATGATAGATGATAGATAGATGATAGATAGATAGATAGATGATAGATAGATAGATAGATGATAGATAGATGGATAGATAGATAGATAGATGATAGATAGATTGGCTGATGACGATCAATCAACAATGTTTGCTGGGTAGTGATACAAAAAACAATGTTAAATAACATCTAAGTTCTTATAACAAATCTATCATTATGTTTTTAGAGTGTAATTTCCAATTCGTGAATGTCATTTCATTCATGCTTCCTGCTACACAAGCTACGCTCTCGTCCAGATGTGTACCAGAGGGAATACTGGGATTTAGCGACTGGAGGAAAAACATCAAACTGAATAGAAAACTTTACCGTAGGAATTGAATACAAATCACTCTGCTAATTTTTAGTAGTTAATGTACCATAATCCAAACACTGGAACTGGAATTACTGAGGATCACTAAAATAATGGTGGGGTGAGAAAACATTACATTTCTACAAGATGTTATTGTCATTACACAAATTGCTCTAGAATGCAAGGTTTTCATTCATTTTGGTAGATCTCTCATGACGCATTGTCATTAACACAAAAAGTGACGAATTTCCTACACAAGTCATCTAAGTGGAACCTTTGATCTACGCCTTGATAGATATTAAAAATATCCCGAGCGATAACTCGGTCTGTTGTGTCCAACCCTATCGTCCTGCAGTAAAAGTGTTGAGCAGCGCGGCTTCATCCGCGTCGAACTCGGGAGAAATTAACTGACGGAGGCAGTGATGCTCCTTCTTGGCATATTTATTTTTCAGCACACTTCTCTCCCTGAGCATGAGGAGGGTTCATCTCAGAGAGAACTTTGAACAAGCCCCCCCACACAGGCATCGCCCACAAACCATGCGCCACCCTGTGGCTGCTTAACGAAACAGCACCATCAAAATGCAACTGCTGAGTCCACTCAAAAGAATCTCTTTTAACACCCCCACTTGTACTCAGCTTACAAAAATTTGAAAACAAAAATTACACACAATCAGATACAATACAGATGTGGAACGCTTATGTTCTTTTACACACCAAACATAACACCAGCAAACTTCTTCAGTTTTGATTTGGTGGCAGGCTTGGTCATAGCATCTGCAACCATCTCTCAGTAGTGCAATCTACCAGAGTGACTTTCCCCTCGTTTACAGTGGATCTTATAAAGTGACACTTAATGTCCACATGTCTGCATCTCTGTCTGCTCACAGGGTTTTCAGCTAAGGCACTCGTTCCCTGGTTCTCTTCATACACCACTGTTTGTGTGTATTTGTAGTCATCAATACTTTCCAATAGCTGCTCTAGGTGCAGCGTGGAGGCCAGAGCCATATATTCTGCCTCACAGGTTGAGAGCGCTACTGTAGGCTGTTTCTTAGTTTTCCATGAAACTAAAGAGCTGTTCTTACTCAGGCTTCCACAGTAACCTGTGGTGCCGCGTCTGTCAGTGGTATCAGCTGCCCAGTCTGCATCACTATAGGCAGCTCGGCCTGGCTCTTCACTCTCATTCTTCCTGAAACACAACTCCCTGTTAGCAGTGCCTCTGAGGTATCTCAGTCCATGCTTCACAGTTACCCACTGTTCCTCTGCTGGTTCACAAAAACGCTGCGATAGCTTGCTCACCACAAACCTTAAGTCTGGACGTGTACATGTTGTTAAATATATCAGGCTTCCCACAGCCTCTGTACATTTTACCATCACACATCTTAACAGCTTCATCTGTGTAGCACAGTTTTTGATCACAAGGAGTTTCCCTCGGTTTGCAGTTTCCCATATTAAACTTTTTCAATACCCCGTTGACATCAGTCTCCTGTGCCATCTTTACACATCCATCAGACTGAGTGACATTGATACCCAGAAAATGTTTCAGCTCGCCTGAATCTTTCATCTTCAATTTTTCTGACAGCATCTCTTTCACCTCCATCATTACTTCTTTGTTGCTGGCGGCAATTATCAAATCATCCAGCCATATCATCATAACCACCTTTCCATGTTTGGTCTCTTTGGCATAGACAGTCATGTAAAACCTTATTCCAGTTGCGGCCCGATTGCTTCAGACCATCCAAAGATTTCTCCAGCTTACACACTAGACCTTCCCCTTCTTCATAACCTTCTGGCTGATCTGTGTAGATCTCATGATCAATGGGAGTGTGTAAATACGCAGTTTTGACATCCATTTGGTGAACGATCAGGTTCTCCTGTGCTGCTTTTTGAAGCAACACCCTGACACTTGTCAGATTTGCTGTTGGGGAGAAAGTTTCACCATAATGGATCCCCATCTTTTGGCTGTAAGCCTTCGCTACACACCTTGCTTTGTGTTCTTCTTTACCCTCAATGTCACTCTTAACAGAATGAACCCATTTACCCCCAGTTTTCTTTCCCTTTGGCAGAGTAGTCAGAGTCGACGGGTTGTTTTCTTTTAATGACTGAATCTCTTCGTCCATTGCTTTAACCCACTGTTTTGAGTGAGGTGACTCCATAGCTTCCTTAAATGTGTGTGGGACAGCACACATTGCCCTGTAGCAGTAATTGATGGTAACATGTGCCCCATCGCCATCACTGTTGTCTGTTACAAAATCCCTTAAGTGACTTGGTTTTCTCCTCTCTCTAACAGGATACCTCCCGCCAGCAGATTCACTACCCGTCACACGACTCTTCTTTGTCACCCTCATCAGATGGACTACCTTTCAGCTGTTTGTTTCTCACCAGTGACTCATGAGGCTTCTCTGTGCTGTCGTGGACCTCCTTTGTAACTTTATCTGCCCCGGAATGTCCCACACTGTCCTCGTCATCGTTTGGTTTTGTTTCGACTGTCTGTGTTTGTTTTTCCACGTTTAGCTTGTTCACAAATTTAACAAGTCTGTGTTTCTGAACCTTCTCAGCGTCAGGATTGTAAACCAAGTGAGCGGGGCTGCTCTTGTCGTAACCGACAAAGAATCCTCGGTCATATCTGGACTCAAGCTTTCCCTTGTTCTGTTTGGAGGTGGAACACACAGACCCAAATTTCTGCATTTTGGACAAATTTGGCTTTTTACCTGTTAGCATCTCGAAAGGGGTCTTCCCAGCTCGCTTGTTAAAACATCTGTTTCGTACTACGGCAGCCGTTTGAACAGCGTAGTTCCAGAGACATTTGGGTAGCTCACCTTCAATTAGCACGCACCTGCCCATTTCAAGAGGAGTACGCCAGCCCCTCTCAGCGGTCCCGTTTTGGCGAGGTGAATATGGGGCTGATGTCTCGTGCTTGATGCCATTCTTTCTCAAAAGGGTCTGGAAGTCCTTGCACATAAACTCTGAGCCGTTGTCAGATCTGATACACTTGACCTTTCCGTAAGGGGCAGTATCAGCCAGGAACTTTTCAGTCGCCTGCACTGTAGCCCTCTTTGTCTTGAGAAAGTATACAAGCACGGCACTTGAATAATCATCGGTGAATGACTGCACATATTTGTACCCATCAATAGACTCATTAGCTACTGGACCTGCTAGGTCTGTGTGCACCATCTAAGGGAGCCCCTGCTCTTGTATCAGGATCTCTATTACGGGTTTGCACAAACTTCCCATGAATCCGTATCTCCCACTCTTGATCAGGCTTACCAGCCTTCCCTTTGATATGCATACCATCAACCCCATTGTGCAATCTCAGCACATCTTCATAGTTGCAGTGGCCTAATATTTCATGCCACGTTTGAACGTCGTGACAAGTATTACACTCATCACTATCCTCAACCTCAGTGTGCAAGTAATACAACAACTTGCCATACACATGCATGTTAAACTTGGTACCGTCTTTATGTGTCCACATGTCCTGTCCTTGCTTGAACGTGACTGTTGCTCCATTCTCGGTGGCTGACTTCACCGAAAAGATGTCCTGGAGGTGAGACGGTATAAACAACGCACCTGTCAGCGTTGCTCGTGGTTGTCCAGTACTATCGATCAGGTCCACCTCTGCGTTCCCCTTCCGTTGAGCGACGCCTCTGCATAGAGCGCCGTCTGCCAACTCCACACAGTGCGTCAAACGTGAACGTGTTGCCAAAGCGTGTAAACTTTTCTATATCAACACCGATGTGGGAAGTTGCTCCACAATCAACCGTCAAGCCCTTCTCCTTGATGTTGTGCGCCGGCCGCTGCTGAACTCCGACGTCTGGGTCTTTGATCTTGAAGGCATAATCCGTTGTTCCTGCTGTTCCGGATCCGTTGCAGCTCTCATCTGCGGCTTTCCTCGCTCCATCTTGTTGTTTATCTTTACGTCTACAAGTGGCATCGCTGTGGGTGTCACTCTTACAAAGACTGCACCATGTCTTTCGCCGACACGCTCTTGCGCGGTGACCCTTCATGCCACACTTGTGACACACCATGTCCGCATCCTCATGACTCCTGTCCCGTGTACTTGACTTGGCGGGCCTCCGTCCGGCTCTCGCTACAGTCCTCATCACATTGTCCCTGGACTCCGCTGCGGTTCGTCGCTCTGGGGCTTCGAAACTACGCAGCTTTGTTTTGAACTCTGCGAACGTCATATTGTCCTCATTATTTGCTACATGAACTGCAAATGGTTTAAACATTTCAGGCAGGCCTTTTAGGACCATAGCAATAAGCAGACCTTCTCCAAAGGTTTCGCAGCGCCGTAATGACGGTCTCTGCCTTGCTGATACGGTCCGTTACCGTCTCGCCGTTTGTTTTCTGAAGCGAGGTCAGCATCGTGTAAAGGTTGATAATGCGGGGCTTCCCTCTCCCGGCACAATAATCGCTCAAAATCTTCAATGCTTTTCTTGCACTATCTGTCGCTTGTCTCATAATTGAGGAGAGGCTCTTGTCATCCAGAAGTTGAATCAACTCGGCGTACGCCTCAGCGTTCTTCTTACCGTCGGCCGCTACTTCAGCTTCGCCTTTAGGTTCTGTCAGAACCGTATTTTTCAATCCCAATAGATGCAAATGTCCCAAAATTTTAGTCTCCCACTGTTCATACTTTGTCTCATCTCCGTCAAACATAAGTCGCGATAGCCTGCTTGCTCCTCGTGACTCCACGATGCACTCTGTTGACGTTAGCCGTTAGCACGCTGTCCGTCGCGACTTCCTATCGGCGTTTACAACATCTCCCCGAGATACTCCGGGGCCCATAACCTGATGAGCAGCGCGGCTTCATCCGCGTCGAACTCGGGAGAAATTAACTGACGGAGGCAGTGATGCTCCTCAGCCCTTCTTGGCATATTTATTTTTCAGCACACTTCTCTCCCTGAGCATGAGGAGGGTTCATCTCAGAGAGAACTTTGAACAAGCCCCCCCACACGGGCATCGCCCACAAACCATGCGCCACCTTGTGGCTGCTTAACGAAACAGCACCATCAAAATGCAACTGCTGAGTACTCAAAAGAATCTGAACAAAAAGTCCTCCACCACCAGCAGAACAACCGTCATGCTACTCTGATATTTTTAATCTGGAGCAAAAAAACATTAAAAACAGATGTCCGTTTGACTTACTTGCATTTATTATCTACAACAGATACTCTTAGTAAGGATGGATTCCAACTTTGCAGTATTAGTACCATGATAACTCATGTTGTTGACTAACGGTTAACAACTGATCATAATTAATGTTCATTAACATCAGGGGTGAAAGTGGTTTAAAAATCTTGCCGGAACTGTATGCGCGTTAAAAAAAGCGCCTAAAGCGTGCGCACCGCCGCCGCCGCTTTACGGTTTTAAATGGGTTTTGAATGATTTTTATTAGTTTTCGGGTGTCTGTTCCCCTCACAACTGCACCCTCATAGCCCCGCCCTTCCCGCGCGACCCCTGGAAATGCTTTGTAAACTTCTTTGTACAGTCACTGCCCACCACAGTGCTGACAGCAGGGAGCAGGCAGACATGAAGAAACAGATCATCAACATCACTCAGTGATTCATTTAGCAAAATATCAGTTTACACTTTACAGTGAGAGACAACACAAAACATGAGGAACATTTCAAGGACAATCACTAGTTTGATTTTGCCCTGTTTTGTTTTCGTTCTTTTTTTCGTTCCATGAAAGCAGAACGCGTGTGGTTTTAACCAATCAACACGAACAATGCTGGTAACGTGACCCACGTGTCCGTCTGTCAGCCAACCAGAAACGCCTCGCATGCGGAGATGCGCTCATGCGCACGACTCCCGCTGCGTCCGAATTGCCAAGTAGGTCTGATCGTAGGTCTCAGAGCAGGTCGGAGGCTGTCCGAAACCACAACTGGTGCGAGTAGCGACTTACTTTGCAACCTAAATTCCAGCCTAAACACGCCCACATTGTAGGTCGGTTCAGGTGCATCCTACGGAGCAACCTATGGCCCACAATGCACCGCGGACTCCTTCTTCGTCCCCTAAAAACTTGTGGACCTCCAAGCCAAGTTTGCGCCACCAACAGTCTCCATTCTTATGCAACACCAATATTTATAGTCGTTGTTGATGACTAAAGGTGCGTTAATGTGCTTAATAATAGAAAATGAATGAAGAGTGCGCTCAGTGTGGACTGCAGTACGACAGCCAGGCCAGCAGGTGGGGCTTTCGTTGGTGCTGTCTACCCAATTGCGGTATCTGTGCTCTGCCAGCAGAGGTCGTGCTTCACCACCAATCTTCTAGGGTGTCCGAATGATGCCGCCGTGTTTAGGTTGTAGCGGTAGGCTGTAGCGGTAGGTCGTAGCAGGAGGACGTAGGTTGCTCCTTGGCAATTCGGACGCAACCTCCGTGTCAAGGCGCAAGGCGCAGGCTTGTGTATGTGGGCGCGCTGTGACGTCACATGAGCGCGAACCAAGCCCAGCAACTCGGTAGCGCGACCGTCAGACGTCGTTTTCTTTATTTAATATGGGATTTTGACAGCTCCCTTCTCCTCCTTTTTTTTAATGGAACTCCGTTCCGGCTCACTTTCACCCCTGATTAACACACCTTCATTGTAAAGGCTTCCACATTCAGCACACAAGTGCCCCTGACATCTATTCCAGTAGCTGTCAATCATCAAGGCCAAGACTTTATTGTTACAGGAGTTACACAATAAAAGGAGGGTCAAAGGAGTTACAAATATCCATCAGGCTTTGCTTCCTGTCTGCAAGTCAAGAAGTTCCACATTATGGAAGAAAATATTTGTGCGTGAGAACATTTAATGAATGATGCCTGCTGCTCTTCCATGCCTTTTACTACTTTGCATGCTGCCATCTAGCCCATGCTCGTATTACATCCAGAATCATCTACTCTTTCCTCTGTACTTCCACTTCATCCAGAAGTCTGACCCCGTTTCCTCCTCCCATCACCATATTACTCCTGTCATCCAGAGCATCCACAGTACCTTGTCCAATAACAGACTCAGTTCAAGTTCCCTCTGAATCTCTTATCTCTCTGTGAACTCTCTCCCTTTTAGAAATCCTTCACTGCTCAAAACCATTTGTTTAGAATGACTTTGACTGGGTGACCACTGTGAAATTTCCCATATGTTTTTAGCATGTTTCAGTTATAATTTCAATCAATGTAAAGTTCATTTCAAACACTATTATTGGTATTTATATGTTCAGTTACATTTCACATCCTGATTATGTAAAATCAGCTCATTTGCATACATTGCTGAAGGTACTCTGTCGTACTATAAATACAGGGTTGTTTACAACGTTGAGAACTGTAGAACAAACTCAGTCCATGCTTGGACTGAGCCTGATACACTTAAAATCCCACCTAAACTTCAACTCTCTGTATATGGACACAACGGTTGAGAAGGTTATTTGTGTTTGTTGCTGGTTCTTTGAGGGGAGATGTTTTTGTTTAGGTCTTCCCTTCAGCTCCTGAGGTTATGCTTGCAGTGGTATTTGACACACAAATTCATAGTTTACGTTGAGGTTCTTTTCAGGCATCTCATAAAATGTACACACAACAGCAGCAGCATCTGGTGGCTGTGAAAGGCATTACATTCCTGCTTGCTGCATGGTGGGCAGTGCCTTGCCAGACAACCTCACAACCTGTCCTGTATCTGCAGCATTTGTTGGCTCAGACACACACATTTTACAAAATTTTAACCTCTGGTTGGAACAGACAAGAACAGTTTGCGCAGCAGAGACATGGACTGACCCTCCATCTGCATTTATACATATATATACAGTATATCTTGATTTCTTTTCAGAGGTAGAGTATCTCCTTCAGTATTAACATACTGTATGAGGTCATTGTAGTTGTGTGAGACTGCAGTGAATAAGCAACATAAGATTAACAGTGTATTTATACTGTACATAAATATGGATGGAATACAAGGAAATATGGTAGAAAATGAATATCAAAACTAAAAGTTGAAAATGGTGCCACAGTCTCTAAAAAAAGAAATCTGCATATGATCCTGACTCTGTAGGGGAAGTGAGTGCGAACGTTCTGTCTGGCTTGTCTGAATCGTAGTGAGCGACCACATCTGGGTGGTGTTCATAAACAATCGTGTGGGGAACATTAGAGGTGGTATGCACAACCCATCTACTTCTTCTGCCAGTTATTCAGGTATTCCGCGGTGCATTGTGGGCCATAGGTTGCTCCGTAGGATGCTCCTGAACCGACCTACAATGTGGGCGTGTTTAGGCTGGAATTTAGGTTGCAAAGTAGGTCGCTACTCGCGCCAGTTGTGGTTTCGGACAGCCTCCGACCTGCTCTGAGACCTAGGATCAGACCTACTTGGCAATTCGGTATATGTGTTGGTGGTCATGGTGTAGTGGGGGAAAACAGGACCCAAATGCAAGGAGCATTCAACAAAAGGGTATTTAATAGAAAAAAGACAAATTTACAAAAGGAACTCAAAATACCAACTGAAGAGAAAATACAACGCAGCAAACAAAACCAAAACTTGCGCTGGAGTGTTGAGGAGCTGGGAACACAAGGGAGCTTTAAACTTAAACTTTAAACTGAGACTGACAGCAACACTAACAACCAGAATCTGACAATAACTGACAATGATCCCACACAGACAAATGGAAACACAGAGGTTAAATAGGTTGGGGAAATGATGCAGGCGGTGCAGTCAATGCAGGTGAGACACATAAGGTAATCACAGGAAGGAGCACAGGAAGACAGGACACTAACTAAGAAGTAAAACAGGAACTCGAGACAGGGATCGGGACATTGGCCCTGCGATGGACTGGCAACTCGTCCAGGGTGAACCCCGCCTATCGCCGATGGCTGCTGGAATAAGCTCCACCCCCCGTGACCCCTTAACAGGATAAGCGGTAGTAAATTAATGGATGGATGGATGTTTACATTTATGTGTATGAAATATTTTAAGACCTAAACATGAACTGAGTGTACATACACTCACACACACACACACACACACACACACACACACACACACACACACACACACACACACACACACACATATATGAATAATATAATCTGTGTAGGCTGTGGATTTATGTTTTTTTATGTTTTTTTTCTGACTGACATGATACTACATTGTACTTATTATTTATTTGTTAACTCACAGGTTTCTGTACATTTTCTGACAAAGAGCTTTGGGCAAGCCCTTTGGTGGGCCTGTATATTTTCCCCCTTTGTCGTATGTGTAGGCAAAAAATATCCTCAAAATGGGCCTCATGAGCCATGGGCCCTAGCTGATGATGGCCTCTTCAAACTCACCCAGTTCTCACAACATTGTGACATTTATCACTGTTCTCATAGGATTTGATCTACAAAACAAATGGGAGTGTTGGTGTTGGTATTAGAAATTATTTATTGTGTTTCCCTCCATGAAACAGTTGTATAACAATATAGACTACATAAGTCTTGTATACATTTTTATACTGGTTGCACTCATACATGGAGATGCATTTTACCTTGCAGCCTCCAACATTTGATGAAGAGGTGGCTGGAAATGTAGAAGGCAGCATCCATTTGCATGAAGTGGTTGTCTATATTAGCAGTGGGGACATTCGTGAAGTTCACATTTGCTGAAATCCATCCATCGTCATCTTCCGCTTATTCCTTTCTATTAAGGGTTGCGGGGGGGGGGGGGGGCTGCAGCCTATCCCAGCGTCTACGGGCGAGAGGCGGGGTTCCCCCTGGACAGGTCACCAGTCCATCACAGGGCCAACATACAGAGACAGACAACCATTCACTCTCACATTCACACCTACGGTCAATTTAGAGTATCAATCAGCCTCGTCCCCTCTTGATGTCTTTGGACTGTGGAGGAAGCTGGAGTACCAGAGAGAACCCAGCAGGAACAGGGAGAACATGGAGACTCCACACAGAAAGATCCCGTGCCCGAGCCGGGACTGGAACCTGGAACCTTCTTGCTGTGAGGCCACAGTGCTGACCACTGCACCACCGTGCAGCCCATTCGCTGAAATTTGAAAGTTAATTTGGCAAAATGCAAGCAAAATTGTTGGTTGGTTGAGAGGTTTCTCCTCCCACACACATAGAAAGATCAAGCTTGCATTTGTATGACTCACTAAATAAACTGATAGGCACCGCAGTTCAGAAGCTGTTGCAGGCTCATCTACCTACATAGGACCTACATTATGTACTTAATACTGCTGAAGACTACTCACACCGGTGCAGCATTTTCTTTAAACTACATGGTTACTTTCGCTACTGAGTGAGTGAAAGAGGGAGGGAGGGTGTGAGGTTGCTCCGTTGCCTCAGGTGTAAAATGTCAGGAAGGTGCTGCACTTGTTGAGCTACAACTCAGATATAACAACAGTACGGAGACTGTGTGAGGAAAAACCTTTACAAAACCCATTTGAAGGCAGCACAAGACTACAGTACCACCCACCAAAAGGGGGTGGGGGGTTAATTCACACCTCAGACAATCAGCTACTCAGCAGACAAAGAAAGATTTGGCTCAGCTCAGCAGCTTCCCAGCTGCAGGTCTAAGCCGTTTTCTGAGGAGATTTCAGTAAAAATAGCCTATTCTCCTGCTGTGTATACGCATTCATGACCAGCTTCACACTGATTTATAAGCGTATTAATACAGGATAAGTTATGGACATCAATTTCAGTGATCAGTTTTAATGTGGAAGAGTAAGGTTGCCGTCGTGCAACATGTCCCCTCCCATGCGTTAGGTGTTCGTTTTAATTACAGACCATTTTCAGGTGTGTAGAACACACAGAGCAGGTGGAACAGGTTAAAAATAAAAAGACCCTCCACCTTGCTGACATTGCACATTATCCCTGGTGTGCTAAAAGTGATAAAAAAAACCTCAGTTGTGGACAGTGTTCGCCAACAAACAGTATATCCCTGCTTGCAGTGAGTCCAGCTCAACCAGACTTGCCTTGTTTGACATTTGCCGTGTTTTTTCACGCCGTCAACTTAATGTTTATGTTTGTGTAAAACAATCTGGATCCTTTTTATGTGCAGCATCACTTTGTAGCCTCAGTATGAATAAATGCAGTTTGGGGGACTGAGTCAGTTTGGGTCTGTTGGGTTCTGGTTAAAAACACAGCAGGTTAAAATACAGTGTATATGGTTCTGGATAATTATCAGCTATGTCAGTGGGTTTGCAGCCAACCTGCTCTGGTAGTATTCATGGGATGATATCTAAGAATTTACAATTATTTCACAAAGTAATTGATACATGGTGATCCTGCAGTCTTTGGGCCCACGGGATGTAGTATGTTTGAAAAGCGGAGATAAATATTTCTGGCTCGGAATTCCCTGATTAAATTCTCCAAACGAAGCTGGGAAACGGAAGGCAGCTCTCGGCTGATAATCGAGAGAGAGGAAAGAGGCTTGTCAGAGTGATAGGGCACCATTCGCTGCTGGTTTTGTTTACATGTACGGTATGTTCAATCCGGAGACACAGGGGCGGGTTTGGGGGGAAGGCTCCCTGCTCGTCCCCCACTCCGCCACAACCACCCCTCTACTGAAACTGCTAGCTGGGCAGCTACAATGCAAAACCTAACCAGACCTGTTCATCTGTCGCGATCGGGTTGTCAACTGTAGCACCTTTGCAGAGTTGCACGTCTCGTCGAAGCTTTGAAAAGAATAAGAAAGTGGTTTGAGAGGAAAATAAAGCGGAAAAGACACAGAAACCGGTCGGATTCAGCTGTTAGCCGCGCTGGGTAAGTGAACACACGTAGCAATTAGCTAGTCCGCGTTAGCTAACATTGGGAGCTAGCTGTTAACTTTTCTGCATGTTCGGGCTTTGAGTGACGTTTTGCCAAATAACGTGTTTCTACTTTGCCGTTTTCTCGTCAAACAGGAACATTATTTCCCAGCAGACTGGCTGTTTAGGCAGGTCATGTTCAGCTAGCTTCCCCGCTGGGTGCAGCTGGTGGTCGGATACTACAGCCGTGCTAGCCGACTAGCTGTGCAGGTTTGTCGCATCGCTGAGTTCTTGCTTTGCAGCTTGTATACAGCCGATAAATCAGTCCCCAATGAGGGAAAAACATTTAATCAACTCAAACGAGCTGTCTTCGGAGTTAACCCCGCCAGCTCGGCGTGGACGGGGCTGGCGGGGTTATTGGGCTCAGTGCTGGTGTGTTCCAAGCCATCCCGGTGTTTGTGGGAGACACTGTATGTTGGTCACTGTAACACTTCCTATGAGCTGCAACGTCTAGTTTGTTTATAGCATTCGTTTATAAATGATGTGGTTTTAATCAGAGCGCATGGTGTTGTGGTAATACTGGCACCTCATATTCTACACCCAAAAACATTAGGGGGCAGTATGACACCAGAAAGTTGGGGTGTCCACCCCTTATGTAATAAACAAGGAAATGCTTTCTTCTTTTGAATGAGGTGAAAGTGTCTAATTACTTATGGATTTACAATACAGAGTGTGAATACATAAGCAGGGGAAAGGGTTTGCTTCTTCAGGTCACCATTTAACATGAATTGCTCAAAGAGTTCAAATGCGTGACGTCTGTTGTGAGTTCCATTTGTTTCCTTGGAGTTGGTCTCCTCATGGTGAGATGGGCCCTGTTTTGTTTTTGGGTGTGAAAGATTCTTATTTACATCTTTCAATAGATCCACAAGCTCGGCATGGTATTCATTTTCACTGTCTTATGTGATGCTATTATCAAACAAACAGATTTTCAGATCTTTATTTTTGATTGACCCAAAAGGGGTGTGTGTACCTTGGGTTTCTGATCCACTGTGGAGTGTCTGAAATATCTGCTGTACAAAGCACTGAAGTTGCAATGCACGATGTTGGAGTGTGTCATTTCCTGTCCAGTGTTCTACATTCATATTAAGCAAAATAAAAATAAAAAAGCGCTTTCTTTAACGATGACTTTCACACAACTGTACCCTGTACTGTAACTGTACCAGCCTATTGTAACGTTTCACATTGTTGGTAACTGTTGGACCCGAGCTGATATCTTGCAGACCAAGCAGATCAGGTACCTCCAGCAGGTGCAGAGCTCTGGAGAGGGTTAGTTTGTGAGGGACTAGAACTCCGATGTCTGTAAGCGTGCAGCTCCTGCTCACTACAGTGACTCACTATTGCCTGGTGAAGATTAAAGTGGTATCGCCAGGCCAGCCGTTGTTGGCTGCTAGATGCTGACAGGTTGTTCCTTTTATTAACACACCGGTGCTTTTACTGAACACAATGATTCAAGTTTATGCTTCTCTTAAAGCGCAGGTGAGTTGCAGATCTGAGTGAGTTGGTTGTTAAATACGCATTTTGAATAATTAATTATGCCAAATTTTCCATCAGCTCAGCCTTGTCTTGCTCTACTACACTACTTACACATTTTTTCTTCCCAGGATTTGAGATCACAATTCTCTCTAAGGATTCTTATTTTTCCCAACAAAAACATTCACTTCACTGTGCATAAACACATTTGAGGTGCTTGCTGTTGGATTGGCCTCAGGTGCTGCCGTCTAGTGACGTCTTAGACCTTTGAACAGTGGTGATCAGAGTCACATCTCATCCAGGTGTTGGTGATAGCCTTGTCATCCTCATGCCTCTGGGGAGCTGAGGTGCTGCGCCGCAGGCCATTTCTGTGTTTGCTGGCATTTAGAGACGTGGCTTGTTTGTCCCTCATTACTGATTCATACTGTATTTAATGGTGATGTTTCAGAGTGAGGAGATATGGCCAGAACTGTTCTGAAGATAAAAATTTTCATATCTGATGATGAGATAATAATCATCATAAATGTCGTCGTAAGTTCTATCAAATGTTGTAGAACAATCCAGGCCTGTCTGGAAGGGATAAGATTAGAGTCTAAACCTCCGAGAAAATATATGTTGTTGCTTGAGTCCTGTTATGTTCTGAAAGTGTGGACTAACCAGTTAAAGCTACTGGTTCAGCCCTGCTTGTGTGTGCTGTCCGCCGTCTCCTCAGTTGTTTTTGTTCTGTCCTCTTCAGCTTGAGATGCGGGAATATTGCGACAGCTTTTTCTGCTTTTACCTTCTCTCTCTGTGTCACTTCCTGGAGCAGATCACCATGGTAGTCAGGGAGACACTATGCAGGAGGCCTCTGTTGTCCAGGCAGCATCGAGGGTTTTCTGCCCTGTATAAACCTCACGTTGCTCTGTTCTCATTAACATGCTTCTGTGTTGCTGTTTCCCACACGGCTGCATTATTGACCTGTCAATCAAAAGTCTTGAGTCCTCTGGACCAACCAGATTACAAGTCAGTAAAGTTACAAAAGGCTTAGAAGCCACTTTGACACACACAGAGTCTTTCTCTGTGTCTACTTGCATTTGTAATGATTAGCGTTGTCAAAAATATTGATTCATCGATTAAATATCAATTTTGACAAGTCAAAACGGTACTAAATGACTTTTCAATAGTATCGATACTCTACCTGCCTCCTTGGTTTACACATGCACTGCTGCCGCTAACACACACACACACACACACACACACACACACACACACACACAAACAGACAGAGCACTGCCCTGGGGAACGAGCCATCGTGCAGCAACCCCTCCCCTCCTGCCTCGCTCACACAAACACCGCTGGCTGTATTTTTTTTTTTTTAAGTGTCGTCACCCTACGTGTGTAAGCTGCCATGGGATGGCATCTGCTGGACCTTCGCAACCAGTTTTAATAAATAAACAAAACAGCAGAAGTGCAGTTCGGAGGTTCTTCGGATTTGAGTCGGATGAACAAGGAAAGCCAAAGGACAGCAGCAAGCCGATATGGAAGAGGTGCAACTGAACTGTGCCGACAAAAGGAGTGAACACGACAAATGTAGCAAAGCACCACCAAGACAGACAACCAGATCTGTATAGATTTAGAGGTCCAGAGGTTGGTAACAGTAGAACTTGAAGTACGTGTTGCCTAGAGTTATCACATCTGTCGGTGTTCACTTTGACGTGTCGTCTTTTTAGCGAGTGCTAGCTAATGCTAATTGACGGTAGGTTACATATATTAAAACTTATTTGCATACTGTTAATGTGTAAAGAACAACTTTAAAAAGTTCTCTACCTCAAGAATAAAGTTCTTTATTTTTCTTTAAATTAAAAACATTTTTGCACAAAATTCGGAGAGGTTGTTTAGTATCGAAAATCGAATCGACTATCAATATTTTTCAAAATATCGTATTGAGGTGTGAAATCCAATATTGTGACAACACTAGTCATGATCCATCAAAAAAGTAAGCAGATGATTTTCCTAGATATCATTTATTAAACAGCATTTAGTAAGTCTGCACCTTTATCCATGGAGGAGATAATTATTAACAAAAATGTACTTTCATTTAGAGGCACTAAGGCTGGTGTGTGTGACATTTCCCAGAATTAAGAGTTGCATACAAAGATTTTGGATGTACTAAAAAGTCTCGTCATGTATTCGATTCCAGTAAAAAGATCCCACTCCCCATGTCCTCTCCCCAGCAGCAGTTACCAACCCCTGCAGACAGCAGGACGCTGCACACGATCATTTCACATTGCACCTAATACTGCAATATATGACTTTGTGCACATAATTAGGGCCTGAGCCTGAAGGTGCTTCAGGCGAAGACCCTATCATGTTTGCTCAGCAGAGCAACACATTAGCAGTACTAAAAACACTAAAAACACACACTAAACAGTGTCCCAGCCCCCCCAACACCCATGAGGCAACTGGGCCAGACGGCCTGGAGCCAGTTTTCACATCCACACCATTCAAAACCTGGTCCTGGACTGTTCTTGCTCTCAATGAGTGCGCGTTATGCGCATAACACGCATAATCTAATTTGACCCCCTGAACATGCATGAAATTGGCTGAAATTCGGCACAATTGACCGGTCTGGCTAAACATTCACTAATCAAAAATCAAAACACCACAAAAGTCTATAGCGCCACCTAGGGAGCCACACAAAAAAAAGATAATTTTTTATAATTCCGAGCGCTATAACTCCTCACACGAAAGTCCCACAAACATGGGACCAACACCGTTGGACTCGTCTCATCAAGACGAACAATTCTTACACTCTGACCCCTCACCTATCTCCAACAGAATGTCCACAAATTGGACAAAACTGTCAAAATCAGGACTTTTTTTACTCCCCGAACAAAATCTATCTCCTCCTAAACCGTAAATGCCAGGGCTTCCAAACTTTCACACATTACTCTCCCAACTGTGCTGATTAAAATTTGTTCAAGGTTAATATACTACGCGCTCGGTTTGGATTTTATGAGCCGTCAAAGTGGGGAGACACGTTTCACCTTCCAATGGAAGTCTATGGGGAGAGCGTGTCCTCTCAGGGTACATACTCCCAAACAAATGCTTGCCACGTCTACACCATACATCCCACAGCTTTTAAAAACACACCACTGTATTCCTTACAAAAATCCCTACAAAAATATGGTATTATGTGTGACTTTTGACCAACATATGCTGACTTATTCAGCTTTTACACACTACATTTCTCTTAATCCTCTTCTCTCTCCACTCTAGCACAGATCAGAGACAGAGCAGTGGGGGAGGGGTTCTTAAAGGGCCAGCTCTCAGCTCTGCTCTCACTCTAGCACAGATCAAAGACAGAGCAGTGGGGGAGGGGTTCTTAAAGGGCCAGCTCTCAGCTCTGCTCTCCACTCTAGCACAGATCAAAGACAGAGCAGTGGGGGAGGGGTTCTTAAAGGGCCAGCTCTCAGCTCTGCTCTCCACTCTAGCACAGATCAAAGACAGAGCAGTGGGGGAGGGGCTCTTAAAGGGCCAGCTCTCAGCTATGCTCTCCACTCTAGCACAGATCAAAGACAGAGCAGTGGGGGAGGGGTTCTTAAAGGGCCAGCTCTTAGCTCTGCTCTCCACTCTAGCACAGATCAAAGACAGAGTAGTGGGGAGGGGTTCTTAAAGGGCCAGCTCTCAGCTCTGCTCTCCACTCTAGCACAGATCAAAGACAGAGCAGTGGGGGAGGGGTTCTTAAAGGGCCAGCTCTCAGCTCTGCTCTCCACTCTAGCACAGATCAAAGACAGAGCAGCGGGGGCGGGGTTCTTAAAGGGCCAGCTCTCAGCTCTGCTCTCACTCTAGCACAGATCAAAGACAGAGCAGTGGGGGAGGGGTTCTTAAAGGGCCAGCTCTCAGCTCTGCTCTCCACTCTAGCACAGATCAAAGACAGAGCAGTGGGGAGGGGTTCTTAAAGGGCCAGCTCTCAGCTCTGCTCTCACTCTAGCACAGATCAAAGACAGAGCAGCGGGGGAGGGCTTCTTAAAGGGCCAGCTCTCAGCTCTGCTCTCACTCTAGCACAGATCAAAGACAGAGCAGCGGGGGAGGGGTTCTTAAAGGGCCAGCTGGCAGCTCTGCTCTCACCTCTGCACTCACTCTAGCACAGATCTCTGCGCACTGAGGCTCGTATCTCCTAAATTACAAGGCCTAGGGATTTGCCAATTACACCGTCGGATTCGGGCCGGTGTCAAGGACGCGGCCATAGGCCGCACGGGGGCTCAGGCCCTAACAACGCTGCTTGCAGCTTTAATTCTGGCTTTGATTTCAGATGGCTTGTGATGTCTGTAATCACAGGAACAGAATTCTGACAGGTTCAACTGGATGTGAACACACTCAACTATCAACATTTCAACTTTTTTGGTTTATTATAAGAAAAGGAAACCATGAAGGCAACATTGACCCTCCTGCTGTAGTTCAAGCTAGACTTCCAACACACTACACCTGGTAACTGCTACAGTCCTGGTCTGGAGGTCTGTGTAGAGGCAACGATGAGACGATGGTTCCTCTCAAAGCTGGTGAGAACATGGCTCGGTCAGGTACGCAGGAGAACCAAGGCACTTACAGGGATGGACCTCTGCATTGATCCGACAAGCTTGGAAGTCATGTTGTGTAAATTTGGCTGAACCAGCATTTCCATTCAAACATAGGACACATTTGTACAGAACTGTCAGAAAGTCAGCAAAAGGAAAATGCTAATTTATGGTTTTTTCCATTGGCTGCTGTTTGTCCACAGAGGCAATCTTAGAGAGCCAGACATGCTTCATTTCATCATTCATCAAGAGCTCTTAATGACACCAGTGTTCGCTTCCTTTGGTATTATCAGCCACATGTCTCTCCCTGATATATCACATTCAACACAACATCAACCTTGCTGACAGTCTTCTTGCAAAGATGGCCAACTGCTTCATTTCGGCTCTCTTACTTTCCGATTGCATCTGATTTATCAGAACCAATACAATCTTGTGTTCATAACACTACGTTCCTTCTGTTTGTAGGAACATCCAAAGATGCCTGAGGTTCGGGACCTCTCTGAAGCTCTGCCAGAAATGCCCATGGACCCCATCACTGGTGTTGGCGTTGTGGCCTCCAGGAACAGAGCACCCACCGGCTATGATGTGGTACGTCATGAGTGTGTCACATACATCAGTGTCTCTGTCTCTCTCTAAGTTAAGAAGGGAATGCAGTCAGGAGTAAACAAACATAAACTGAATTGTGCTTCACATGTCTGTTTACTTAAGCTCCAAGATTGAAGAGATAATTTTGTTATTTTTAATGACTGATATGAAGAGAAACACTTAGACGTCTGTGTGTGACAAAGTGACATTTCTCTTCTTTGAATAAAAATATGTTGAATAATTTTATGACACTATTCAGTTGGATAAATAATAACTTTACAGATGTGTTTCTGTTTCATTCCAAAGACACAGTGCCCCTGTCTGTAGTTGACGTTTGAGTAATTATGTTCTCGTTTATTCTTCATTAGTTATGAGGAAATGTCTGTGTTGTCTTGCTGCCTACATGTAAGCAGGGCTTTACACAGTGGACTGCAACACTCATGGAACTGATACAATGAAGTGGAAACGTGGAACTGAGCCACGTGTATTGAACAGCAGGTTGTGTTTTACAGTTGGGCTTCTTAACCTTCGCATTTGTTGTTGTTAACTTGTCTCTCCATGTGCCCTCTGTGCTTCCAGGTGTCCACCACAACAGATGGCTTGGATGCTGACTTGTGGAAAGACGGCCTCTTCAAATCCAAAGTCACCCGCTACCTGTGCTTCACCAGGGTCTTCTCCAAGGAAAATGTAACCCAACCCACCACACCAGCCAATAGCCAGTCAGGACATTTGAACACACCATTTAGTGACCCATTGTACCCCCCCCCCCCCTTGTCCCCACAGAGCCATTTAGGAAATGTACTTGTGGACATGAAGCTGATTGACATAAAGGACACCCTGCCCGTGGGCTTCATCCCCATCCAGGAGACTGTTGACACTCGTATGTTACCGATTTAAGTATTGAGCGACTTGTACTTCGATGAAAACTTCTACAACAATCACAAATCCAGCCACAGGCCAAATGCTGGGTAACCCTAGTTGCATTCAAAGAAGGGAAAACTGTTGAAAATTAGTGAGCAGCAGTAAACGAGTTCCAGCCTTCATGAAGCCAAACACAGTGACTTTGATTAGTTTGATCAGTTTACCAGAGCAATGGTGGCCACGTGCACGCACACGAATAATCACAGTGAGTGAAATTTATTGTGTAAAATAAAGCTACACTGTGGATTGTCAACAATGAGAATAATCCAGATTAATCCAATATCTGAAACACTCCTGGCAGCTCTAAAGGGTAGCACGGCAGATTGCTTCCTTGAAGAACAAGCCACACTGCTGCGTTTGCATAGCTGGCCAGGTTTTCCTCTGGTCCAGGAGCAACAAAGCAGCACCACGCATTTGAAATGAGAGAAGCCATGTAAACAATGAGTGTCCTGTTTACCAGTCTGTGATTAAAACCAGGACCACAAAGTTGAGAAAGGGCAGTAGAGCAGCATGTTTTTCCATTGCAGATTAAATGAGATGCGTTTACATGTGTCATCCAGTTTAATGGTGATCAGTATACCACAGTGTCACTGGTAATGATGTACTGGCACTGTAAACACCAGAACCTTCTTAATTAAACTTTAAAATTTAAGATTTTTTAAAAATTAAAATTAGCAGGTTTTGCAGCTGAGTTCACCTTCAAAGATGCTTTACTGTGTGCGTGCGTGTGTGTGTGTGTGTGTGTGTGTGTGTGTGTGTGTTTGTGTTGTGCAGAGGAGCAGGCATTCAGGAAGAGGCGACTCTGCATCAAGTTTATTCCACGGGACTCCACAGAAGCAGCCATCTGTGACATCCGCATCCTGGGACGCTCCAAGCAGGCCCCCCCTCAGTACACATTCATAGGGTAAGGAAATTGCATCATACGATGGAAAGTTTAGGTTGTACACAAAAAAGCACTCACCTGGTCTCAGAGTGGTGGGTTTCGTCCTGCAGTTTAGTTATCATTTATTATTATTATTATTATTATTATTAAAATATTGGATATCAATCGCTCAGTCTTCTCACGATGTTTGATGGATTGAATGGTTTTCACATTTCAACAACAGAGTGAATGTCACACTCCTTTATTTTCCAACTTTGAAAAAAAAAGTCGAATTTTTATAGAAAGAAACAAAAGAACACAAAAACCAATATAGGTTGTGTTTTATGATGTCACAGTTGTAGTTGATGACAAAATACAGAAACATTTAGACTTTTGAGAAGGTCACATTCATTTCAGGATGGTCAAAGTAGGTTTCAGGAAGTGTTAGTTTGGATTCCTGTTTGAGGTGGAACGGGTGTTCAGGACCATGTTGGAGAGCCTGCAGTGGTGTTCAAGTCTTCTGATAAAGTTTTAAGGTCCTGGAACTTTCTCTTCCTCCATATCTGCCAATTATAGTAGACAGCTGGTTTCATAAGATCTCTATCCCGAGTGCATCATGTTCTTGTGGGAAAAGTATCACAGCAAGATTCTTCCTTTGGACACATTCCTGTTGCCGCATGGTATCAACCTGCCAACCCTGGGATCAGGTGGTCTGGTTCCTGTAAAGTGCATGAACCAGTGCAGCCAAATTTATATCCTCAAAAGATCCCTGTAGATGTTTCCCACAGATGTTTCAGGCTTTAGTCAGTGAATAAGAAGGGAAACAAAGCCTAATAAATGTGCTTATGTCCACTCCCCAGCCGTTTTTGCTCATGAATGCTTATAAACTTGTTTGTTTGAACAGAGAGCTCAATAACATGGGAATCTGGTATCGGATGGGGAATGTGCCTCGGGCCCAGGACTCCACACACTCAACAGTCACCAACAACGTCCAGAACATCAACTCTACCTCCAGTTCTGCCTCAGTTCCTGCAGCTCCTATGCCCAAGTAAGTCACTTGTATATCTGCATCTATGGCTGCAGCTGTGTGTGAGCCCTGAATCAAGGACAGCGGAAACGCTTCTTTAAGGAAAAGGAAACTGCTCCATTACAGACCACAGCAAAACAGGAAAAGGAGATGTCAGAGCTCAATATCCTTTAAATAGTTCAATACCTTTGGATTGATCTCAGTGGGGAGGTGCCACCAAGACATCAAAGCAAAAGATGAGTTTGTGAATATCATTGTATACTGAGGAAATATTATAATAAAATAACAATAAACTTTATTTGTATAGCACTTTTCAAAGCATAGTTACAAAGTGCTGTACAGTTCACAATAAGATGATACAGACAAAACAAAATCATAATAAAAGCACACAAAAACCTGATCTGCTTTATCCAGCAAGATAAAACAAACACGGTAAAACCATAGATTACAGAGTTAAGACAAAGAAGATAGGCCCCGATAAAATAGGGGATAAATAAAACAATGACATAAAAGTCATAAAAAGATGTCAGACAACAAATTTACTCTAAAAAGGCGTCCCTGTAAAAATGGGTTTTTAGGTGTAATTTAAAAGAGTACACTGTGTCAGCTAACCTAAGATCCTCAGGCAGGGAATTCCACAGCCGCGGGGCTCTGACTCAGAAGGCCCAGTCGCCTTTTGTGACAAGGCGAGCTGTGGGTGTAGCTGGGAGGGTCCTGCCAGAGGAACGTAGGTAGCAGCCAGGCTCCTATGGTTTGAGCAGATCAGAAATATAGGCAGGTGCAAGGCTTTAAAAGTGATAAGTTAAAGTTTCAAATCAATCCTGTACTTCACGGGAAGCCAGTGTAGTTTGGCAAGAATGGGGCTTATGTGGTCATGTTTCCTTGAATTAGTCAGTAGCTAGCTGGAGACGTGAAATGGCTTTGTGACTGAGACCTGAATACACTGAGTTACAGTAGTCCAATCGTGAAGAAATAAAGGCATGAATGACTATTTCAAGGTCCGCTCGAGATAAAAAGTGTTTGACTTTCGCAATATTTCTGATCTGTAAAAAACATGATTGCACTACTTTAGCGATTTGGACATCAAAAGAGAGGTTGGAGTCAAACATTACACCAAGATTACGGACGGAGTGCTGGACATACGAAGACAGTTCTCCGATTTTAAGTTTTAAATCGCTGGTCATATTGGGGGGACCAAATAGAAGGACCTCAGACTTAGACTCATTTAACTGGTGGAAGTTTTGCGACATCCAGCATTTAATGTCGGAGAGGCAGGCTAAAACGGATGACAGTTGAGTCATATCGTTACCAGCAAGCGGGACATATATTTGTGTATCATCCGCATAACAGTGGAAGTTGATGTTATGTTTACGAATGATCTGTCCTAATGGAAGCATGTAGATAGCGAACAGCAAAGGACCCAGAATTGATCCTTGGGGCACACCACAAGTGAGAGAGGCTGTTGAAGTAGAGAATTCTCCCATGGCAACCGAAAATGTTCTGTCAGATAAATAAGAGCGAAACCAGGCAAGAGCAGTATCTTTAATGCCTACATAATTCTCCAGGCGGTCTAACAGGATGCCATGGTCTACGGTATTTAATGCAGAACTAAGGTCCAATAAAATAAGCATTGCACAGGAGCCAGAGTCAGCGGAAAGACCTTAATGAGAGCAGTTTCCGTACTATGATGGGCACGGAAAGCTGATTGATATTTCTCAAATATGCTAGAGTAATTCATGTAATTAATTAATTGAGCAGCAACAGACTTTTCTAAAATTTTGGAGAAAAACGATAAATTAGAAATAGGCCTGAAATTGTTTAAAACAAGAAGATCGAGTGTCGGTTTCTTCAGGAGCGGTCTAACAATTGCTTTTTTAAGACAGGATGGGAAGACACCAGTGGACAATGAGCAGTTGATGATTGAAGGATGTTAGGGCTGACTGTATGGACTACCTCTTTCAGAGGTCTGGTGTATTACGACTACAGAGTCCAATCAAAGTCTCTTCTGTGCTCATCACAAATGAAGGAACAGTGACTATGATTTATGGGCTTTTACAACATTTTTTTAATGAAATGAGTTTTTTTTTTTAATCATTATGTTTAGTTGTGTTTTCAACATGTACAAAATGTCAATATTATCAAAACTTGTTTTCACACACAATTGGCCAAAACTTGTGGTGCTACAGAGCGTTTTGCTTTTTTAAGACAGGATGGGAAGAAACCAGTGGACAAACACTGACATTGTTTTAGAGTGTTGCAGAATTGTTTGCTTGATTTGATGGTTTCCAACTGCTGGTCTCACTAAAGCATGTGGCCCAGACCACCCCTCACTGTGGTCTGGGTCAGTATTGACACCTGAACTGGCCACATGTGATCTGATCCCTCAGGAAGCCTGTTGAACTGTACCAGAACCAAACAGGGACAAATGTTTGTTCCTCAGCTGTCACTGTCAAACATTTCGTGGAGAAGCGTCTTTTGTCACCCACATGCAGATGTCAGTGGCACTGGCTTTGAATCGTAGAGGCCTGAATCAAGACCATTTTCTGAACAGCTTGCTTTCATTATTCACCCTCCTGCACGAGTTCTCTAGTCCTGGGTAGAATGGTTCTGGCCTTGGGGGAAGACATACAAGCATCTGGTGTCAAATGCAGAACAGTATGTGCACAGTTACAGAAGAATCCCTCAGAGCCTCTTGGCTACTTCAAGGCTCCATCAGAAAACACAACTAGACTAAACTGCTTGCACTTTCACCATAAAACTACATGTTTGACAGCCCAGCAGGAGAAATGCATGATTCATGTTCCCATATTCTTGTCCACAGGCACATTTCCATGACCCTTCCAGCCAGTTTCAGAGGGAAAAACACTACCAGACCAGACTATGAGCACCAGAATTCCAACCTGTATGCTATCTCAGGTTAACAAAACTCTCTTACCTTTTTCACCTCAGCATCTTCTCTATGTTTGTGAATCCGTGATGTGAATCATGGGAAGTTAGTGTGTGAACCTTAAATGCTAAACATTCCCCTACTGTCAGTGAGTGGCCATGTCCAGACATCAGGAACGCTGTCAATACTCTGGTGAAGCATTGAATACATTATATATTTGCTTCTGCAGTTCCGAGAACTTGTCAGAAACTTGTCAATGTGTTTCCACCATACTACCAGGGTCCCCGGGAATGTCTAAATAATTGTGTTTATATGTCTTTGCTGCTGCAAAAGCTAAATACTCAGAATATCTCTGAACACTCTTTCAGCAATGGATGGAGTTCCCTTCATGATCTCCGAGAAGTTTGCATGTGCCTCGTCTGACGTAAGTTGTCCCTGTTGTGTCTGGAGTTTTAGCCGGTCCAGTGGAGCTGATGGTGGGTTGAAGGCTCCATCTTCCTGTAGCTGATGTGTCTACATGCCTCTGCTCAAGCTTTGCATCCATCTTTAAACCTCTGGGGGGAAAAAACATAACCTTGCCAGAAGCTATAAACAAACAAAGCGTCACCAGATTTCTAACACCCTGGCAGTCTTTGAAACACTCGTGGTAGAGGAGGGGGATGGAGCCCTAAACGCTGAGCAAGGTCAAACTCTGCCTGAGCTTCTGAGGGTCAAGGAGGATGTGTTAGTTCAAGCTGCTAGTTTGACAAGGAGGTGGTGTGTCAGTGAGAGTAAGGCAGAATTAAACCGTGAACATTCAACATTGATAAAGTATAAGATTATATAATCAGACAACCAAGGAACTAAACGCGAGTCTCTCCTTCTTCAGCTGCAGCAGGTGGATCTCATTGGCATTACAATCAAGTCGCGGACCGACATTGAGAAAGAGGTGAGTGTTTGAGCATTTATTTTTCACTCAGTTGGACTTCTGTGCCACTGCTCTCACCAGCTTATGAGCAGGTTTTTCAGACTTGTATCCCCTGCCAGGAGACAAGGAGTTGCATTTCTGCTTTTTTTTCTCTCTCTGGTGTGTTTCCTGCATCAGAGCTGGACGCTGTAGTAAAGCAGCATGGAGACTGACTGAAAGCAATGTAGTGCAAGTTACTGGTGGAAACAACAAACTTTCATTTCTCTATGGATATTGTTGAAGGCAGAGCTCCGAATGCTTAAGTGTCTCCAAGTTTGGAAACGTATTGCTGCAAATTATCACATTCACCGGGTTTGTGTCCCAGCAGTGCTGATCAGAGGTTAGCTGGTAAAAAGGGTAGCATCTGATATGTGAAGCAGCACATGTAGCTAAACAGTCACTTAGCTTTATCCAGATCATTTGTCTTTCAGTAAAGTTAATCTTGATGCTTCCAGCTGCACATGACCAGAGAAGATCTGGTTTGGGTAGCTCTGAGAAGGCCCCCCTCAGGTGTGTGTCTGTAAAGACTGAGAATGACCAATGTCTTGTTTAAAACCATTGGAGGGTAGCAGTGCACATTAAGCTCTTGTGTGTTTTGGAAATTAACAGAAGAAATCAAAACAACAGACCAATCAAATCACAGCAATCCAGCAAAAATAAAAAGTAGTGATGTCAGACTGCCTCCAGCAGAGGTCAGCGTGGTCCTGAGATTGATACTAAGCAGGGTTTTTGTCTCTCTCTGTCAGTATGATTACAGCTTCCGCACCGAGCACAGTGCAGCCGCCCGCCTCCCCCCCAGTCCAACACGGACATCCCTGAGCTCCGAGGCCTGAGGACACCAACTAGGCCCCCCCCCAACTACAGACACACCAGCAAGACAGTGCTGTACACAACTACTGAGGACCCATCACTTCCCTCATGCACCCCCCCCCCCCCCCCCACCACCACCACCACCACAACTGTGTGCTGAAGTTTCCAGCCTCTGGAGGCCGTCGTGGTCTTTCTGTGTTTGCTGTGCTATTTAAATGTAAAGGCCGAGGCCTTCATGTTCCTCTGAACATTGAGGAATGGAATTCACAGATCTGCTGAGGACCCCCTCACTGCAGCAGTGAGCTGGAACTGTGAGGTGATACGGACCTTTCTTGCTGCAGGAAATGGAAACCAGTCTCATTATCCTTGGGAAAATAGTGGTTCCACTCTGACACAAATAGCGACACATCATGTGAAGGACTTGTTTGAAACAAGATATGAAGAATCAGTGATACTGGAGAGCAGCATTACTCTAGTTGGGCAGATATGTTTTCTCCCACTACATTTGTGGAACTAGAGAAGAAACCATGATGGGACTTTATTTAGAAGTTGGCACTGAGCTCCCATGTAAGCATTGATCTCTGATTGTCATTGCTCTCTAGATGTTATTGTAACATAGCTGTGTGAGTGTGTTTTGTGTTTAGGTATTTGTGCGCTTGCTAATACTCAGTTAACCACTGCTTGGCTGTCTCTGTATACGGGCCAGCATCTTCAACTACACGTAGAGCCACTGTGACTGCCAACCATAGCTCTTCTGTCTGGGCAGGGCTCAAAGGTGCCAGTACAATACCTGTTTCTGTGATTTTACAAAGCAAAGCTGTTTCACTAGACCACTGTTAAAGAGCTGATTAGTGAGCCCCCAAACAAGCTGGTGGTGGACCTTTATGTCTCATAAAACCACTTTTTTCCATGAGAGGCTGAAGGGACTCATCGTAGAGAGAAGTTCTCTGCTTGCTAGAGCGTTCCGCTCCACCTCTTTGTCCCCTGTCATCAGCATGCTGAGCAGCACAAGATGATGTGGAGTGTATCCTGACAGATGGTTAATGGTCTGCAACCCCTCCACCAATCATAATAAGTTGCCGTGTTACCTGTAGTCAGCATGTGAATATTCACCTTCTCCTCCAGAAAAGAAGAATCACAATATGACCACAGGCACAGTAGAGGTAGAGGTCCTCATAACCGTCTGCAGTGGCCAGGTTTGAAGGTTGTATTGCACCTGGAGTGTTCGGTCTTCTGTGACAGGAATGTGTGGAGCTCAGTAGAATGTTCTGTTCACTGCCCCCCATCTTCCCTGCACTCACCTGCTGCTGTTCACCTCAGCCTGCTAGTGTTGCTAAATTTACAGAGCTTAGCTATAAACCATCATGTCCTGATCAAAGAGCAGCAGTCTGAACAAAGTTATTGTGATGGTATTTTTCTGTGAGATGAACAAATGTCCTGTTGCACCATGAAAGTATTGAGATGTGATTCCTGCCCTGATATCCTGAATCCAACAGAACCGTGTGCTCCTTTTAAAGTGAACATTCCAAGGAGCGTTTGTAACTGCACTTATTCAAGCATGCCAGTATAAGTGAGGTGTGTAAAACCGTCAGTCCTGTGTCATGGCTGGAGGTGCTCCTCCCCCTCACTCTGAGCCTCGCCTCCCTGTGAGGAAACTCTTCTGCCACTCATGTCATTACCCAAGCTTGTGACAATGGAATGATTTTGAACATGATTGACAGTTTTTCTTTGCCCTCTATCATCCAGTCCTTCCCAAAGCTGATTTCTAGCTGTGCGCTGGCAGAATGTCCAACCTGCACCACAACCAATGTTGATCCAGTAAGGGTTACTTCTGTAGTACTGTAAAGGGTATGTGATTTTGTGAAAGTGTCAGTCATACATAATCACCAACATCACTTAGTCAGTTGCCCACCAGTGGCAGGGGTGGCAGCAGAATGTAGCGCGCTCATCCTTTGTTCAACCACCAAAAATCAAAGTGTGAAAAATCAGTAATTCCATATGGCTGCCAGGAAATGTGAATAGTTAAGACACGCATAGTTTCAGTTGCAGAATTAACTACAATATGATGCTAATACTACCAAAACAGTTTGTAGGATTCAGAGAAATGGCTCTTGATTTCAACCCCAGACAAACATCAAGTGATGTGAGGTTCCAGCTGCAAAGATGTTATCACCAATACAACTGATACAATACAGTGATAAAGTTCCTACAAGTACCGCAGTTCCACAACTGCTGAATTGTGTACGACTGCGTGGCTCTGCAGTGACCATAAACCAAGCAAAGAACCAGATGGTGGTGTGAAAAGTGGTCGGCCCCCTCCAGACCCTCTGTGAAGCACAAACTCATGTTTCTCTCTGCCTCTTCAGTTCAACTACAATACTCTTGTAGTCTTATTGCATGATGACAAAATACTGGTTTGCACTGAATAAACTGATGCATTCTGAACATTTGAAATGTAACATTTGAGTTTTCAGTCAGAACGTTGTTTAATAAATCACACACTGATGGTGCTGCGCTGTATTGTACCTCTGTTTGTAGTTAAGCACTTTGCAAATACAGCAGGTCTTGAACGGCACTATGAACTGCCGCTGTAGCCCATGGAGAGCACAAACCTGAAGGAAAACAGAATTGGTGAATTAACTATGAGATCCTCCAACATCCCAAAGCTTCCATTCTTGCTGAAGAGCTTACGGAGTCAAACTTGTGCTGCTTGTTTAGTTTAATTTTGATTTGGTATCTTTGAATATGGCATTGATCAACGATTGATGGCTCTATTAGGTTGTCAACTGCAGTATTTCAGGGATTCAGGATTTTGCTGTTGTACCGGCAGATAGTCCATCATGATCTGATTGATTTTAAATGGTCTGTTTTGCTGTTGCTAGCTGTTCTTCTCCATTAGTTCCAAGCTAAATATACAAGGCAGGCTCCTTCTACTTTTCTGAGTTCACAAAGCGATACAGGAGGCAAAAAACCAGCTCTGTATGCTCAAAACTCATTTCTGAGGTCTTGAAAGTTGAAATATACTTCAGATGAGGCATAACTTGAAGAGTTTTCCATTGAGGTGTCCCATTAAAGCTTCAAAGCCCAGATCAGAGAGAGCCTCAGCAGCTCCAGCCTCTTTGTGTGGTTGTCCTCCAGAACTTTCAATTAGCACATATGTTGATGGTGCCGAGGGCCACATGCTGTGAGCTCGTCTCTTCTTGCATTATTTTTTTTTATTGTTTTCTTTCACACTTGCATCAGTTAGCTGCCAGAGCATCTGGCGCTGCAACACCACACCACCGCTGATGCGCAAGTGGAAACACTTGTGTACACTGAAGACCACGTGCTGTCATCTGCTGTGCATGTGTCGTGACACCTCTGGTGCTCGCTACTATTCACGCTCCAGGAGTCTTTCTGACCCGGTACCGGTCAGCAGACAGAGTATCCTGGGCCTTGAGGCGCTGCTCTGGGTCAAAGACCATCGACCAAACCTCCTCCATGCCTGAGCCCAGTGCTCCAGACATGTTTCACCCACCACTGCACCCCCATCCACACCATCATTACACTATTCCTCCATTTCCCTCCCTCTTCATCTCTGTCACTCTTTCTTTCTGTATATCTGTCTTTGTCTCTGCCCTGCTCTCTTTCCCACCAACCGGTCAAAGCAGACCTCCGTCCCCACTGATCCTGGATCTGTTCCACGTTCCTTCCTGTTCAAAGGAAGGTTTTAGTCACCGCTGCTGCAGGATGTGCTTGCTGATGGAGAACTGTTGGGTGGAGATTCATTGAAGGAGTGAGGTACTGGACCTGCTCTACTAGTAAAGAATCATGAGAGAACTTTGGTTGTGATTTGGTGCAACAAAAGAAAACCGACTTGACTTGACTATTGAATGATGCCAGAATAATTGGGCTCTCAGGTTCTGGGGAGATGGACGTACGTGGTGCGGGGACCGGGACTTTGTCCTCAACAACTGTCGGACAACAAAGCCAAAAGGAACCATGACGAATAGTTAGACTTAATTACGTGATAACTTAATTCCATGACCTGACTGAAACTCATACATTTGTGGTGTAAAGGGATAATTCTTTCTTAACTTATGGGATATTATAAATACAAATAAAAACAAAAAGCCAAGTGAGGTTTCTGTTCTGAAGTGGGATTTGGGGGACCACCAACGTAGACCACAACATATAACTCTGAATAAGAAAATTTCCAGGCTGGCATTTGCTCATCTGGCCTGAACTCACATCAGAACTTCAAGTGCTTTTGTAAGAACCGCCGCATCCACTTCAAGACTGTGGCTCAGTTTTCCACAACCTCTCTAGCTCAGACACGTCACAGCCATCATTTGTAAAACACTTTTACGGGTGGCGTCAGCTGCTGACAACATCCTCAGAAACAGTTTTACAACCGGCTTTGAAAAGATGCTGCTGGTTACAGCTGAGACTAATGGAAGCCAACGTGAGGTCCATATCTTCCTCTTCTTCTATTTGACAGTACTTGTTACCCTTTTATCTGCTTTAAAATGTGTTTCCATCCATCCATCCATGTAGGTCTATTCTTCTCCACACGTGTTTCTGTTTCATTACCAACTCATGGGCTACATGTGGATCAAGTGTCAGGGACAGAGACAGTCAGGTGCGTGCCAACTCCAGTCAGACCAGTGGGATACTGCGTCTCCTTAGTCCCTACAGTTAGTAGAACCAAAGCCTAACACATCATCCAGTATGCAAGATGCTCTTCATTAAAGCCTTCTCACACTCCGGCAGTGGACGCTGAATGCATCTAAAACAAGAGGACTGACGGACCATGATGATAATTGCTTTTTTAAAACAACATATCAGGGATGACACGTAGGGGGGTTGTAGGGGAGACTAGGGGTAGTTGGCACACAGCTACTCTGGCCTGCTGAGGGTCTTAGACACAAAAGAAGTGGCATGAAATGTTTGCTGTCTTGACTTAAAATGATCTATTTACTTGGGATTGTGTAACATTTCAGTTTTAGAGTACAGAAACAGGTAAGTGGAATAAAACTTCAAACTTTCATACAGGCCTATTTCAAAATGGAATTTATTATTATTCTTGTAAGGAGCCAGGTTTCTTTGAAAGCTCTTTCCAAATAAAATGTAAAAATGCAATATCATTTTTATTATAATCTATTATTATTACTAGGAGTAGTAGTAGTAGTAGTAGTAGTAGTAGTAGTACATTGGAAATTACATAACACAGGAATCAGCTGCATTCTGATAAATTTAGATTATCATAAATGTCCAACATTATTTCATCCCCGACCTATGATGCTTCACACACACACACACACACACACACACACACACACACACACACACACACACACACACACACACACACACACACCTCCAAGTAATAAAATACCAGGAAGCTCCTGCTTCAACACTTGAGTCACAGCATGATGTAATCATGACCTCATATTTCATGTGGTATCTGCTGCTCTCTGCTCTGAAATATCAGAGGCTTGAATAATCAAATATCAAGTGGCCTCATTCTACATTCGTTCACTCATCCATTTCTTATAACTAATCATTAACTGATCATTAGCACTCTGACACATTTATTAGCTTAGGTGACAAGCTGCATGTCCTCCTTTGTTCCCTAGTAGCTATCCATTATTCTGTGTATCTAATGTAAAGTTCTCTAAGGCGTAAACATCGACATAAACACTGTTGGTTTTTAACTGAAATGGTTTTCGACCGTTCATCGTGGCCTCCTCAGAGGCGGATCCATCCGGGCTCCAGCACCAATCCGCCTGCAGAGCGCTCGATAAAGAGCCGCGGAGTTCAGGAGGAGGCTTCTGTCTCCCGCTGAGACCGAGGGAGACACTCGATGGCGGGGAGTCCAGTCAGCACACACACACACACACACACACACACACACACACACACACACACACACACACACACACACACACACACACACACACACACTTGGACTGATGCACGCACACTTGGACTGATTCGCACACATCTGGACTGAAGCCATCAGCGGCAGTTGAAACTTTGGATATTATCAACTTTATTATTATTTTTATTGTTGTTTTGGCCGCTGCTTGTGTTGGGGGAGGCGACGGTGGGGGTGGGAGGGGCAGACCTGGATCAGGTCGGTAGACTGATGGAGTGCGCAACAAGTGGGTTGCGCGCGGAGGAGCGCGTGCAAGGCAGCCACCCCTTCACCATGCTGAAAGATGTCAAGATTGAAGATCAGCTGAGGAGCGACAGCAGCTGCCTGGACGGCATGATCGGTAAGCTCCGCTGGACTCTCTCTCTCTCTCTCTCTCTCTCTCTCTCTCTCTCTCTCTCTCTCTCTCTCTCTCTCTCTCTCTCTCTCTCACACACACACTCACACACACACACACACACACATGAAACAAGAGGTTATATATGTAAATATGTATAAAACAAAGCGCGAGTGTTTGTGAGGGTCTGTGTTCAACTCAGGTCATTCAATTATATTCATGTGAATAAGGTTATATTCATGATTGTTCAGGTTATATTCATGTTAATAAGGATATATTCATGATTGTTCAGGTTATATTCATGTTAATAAGGTTATTTTCATGATTCTTCAGGTTATATTCATGTTTTTTTTTTAGTTTACATTCATGTTTATTCAGAAGTCTCAGGCTCCATGAGGTAAACGGAGGAGAGTCACACGGTCGTAGTCCGCCGACCTCCCAGGGCCTGCGTGCCTCCACCTGCGCCTGCGTCATCTCGACCCGGGGAGGGAACTCTCTACGAGTTGGACCCTATTACTTCCGTCTAGTTTGTGGTTGGGTCCCGGCCGCCTCGCCGCACGCCGCCGCGTATCAATAGCGCAGCGCGTCGGGAAAGGGTGGGAGATTATTTGATCCTGATTGGGGTGGGGGGTGGGGGTCTCTGCACCTCCAGACGGGCCGCAATCTGGCTGGCTCGATATCAGAGGCCGGCAGGCTGCGGCTCTGTGGTCTTTAGGTTTGGAAAAAGCCTCAGGCTCGTAGGTTTGAGGGTTAATACATTCATTCATTCATTCATTCATTCATTTTCACACCAAGTCTCGTGCAAACTAAAAATAATGTAATATTGGATGTCTTTCAGTTGAGCACCTTTAGGCCTTTGTGTTCAGAATCTGCGTAGCGATCATGAAACGATTCAGAAACCTCCAGGAACCGATCCACCCCGACGCAGGGAGAGGAGGTTATTTTATCACTCATGTTTCTTCATGAACAGTTCATCGGTCCGCTGGTGTTTGAGTTGGACGGTATAAAGCAGCGGGGACTCTGATCCCAGGGTCCGGGTCTACATTGATGTGGGGTTCTGCTGGTCTGCCTCAGGTGGAGACTCCCCGCGGTGTAAAGGCTGCACGCGCATCATCTCCGCGCGCTTCCTGCTGCGGGTCAACGACGCGTCCTGGCACGAGGAGTGTCTCCAGTGTGTCGCGTGCCGGCAGCCGCTCACCTCCACCTGCTTCTTCAGGGACGCCCGAGCCTACTGCAGGACCGACTACCAGCGGTATGACCCCCCCCCCCCCCCCACACACACACACACACACACACGCACACACACGAACCCGCGTCGGGCCTGCGGGAGCTCGGCCCACGCACAGTAACTAGTTATTCAATTATTCAGATGATTGAAAAAAAAATATAGATAGATAGATGTGTGCAGTGTGTATATAGACAGATATCTATATCCACATCTATCTAATTTTTCAGTAGTAATTCCGTTATTAAAATGATATTGAGAAGACTTCAGAGCTTCATTTTAATCAAAATGTATAATTATTGTTTTAATAATTAATAATAGGAAGAAGAAAATAATAAAGCAACAAAAATTATTATTATAATTATTATGCATTTATTTTCACTTTAAAATTAAAGGCCAAATACGATGATTTGTGTTCACACACGTGATTCCTCCTTCGTGATGACAAAATAATTGGGCTCTCAGGCCTGGTGAGGACCTGAGTGGTGCGTTTTATATATATATATATATATATATATATATATATAAAAATATATATATAAAAATATATAAATATAAATATATATAAATATATATATAAATATATATATATAAAAAATATATATAAAAATATATAAATATAAATATATATAAATATATAAATATAAATATATATAAATATATATATATATAAATATATATACATAAATATATATAAATATATATTTATATATTTATATATATATATATTTATATATATAAATATAAATATAAATATATATATTTATATATATTTATATATATATATGTCACTTTCTGAAATTATTGCCTACGAGCTGATGTAGGCAGGAAAAAAAGTCATGATATTTAACATTTTACATCCAGATTATTTTAATTATTGACCTTTTTTCATTAAGGCAAAAATTCAAAATTTCAATTTAATAATCAAGTAGCTCTGTTAGGATTAGGGTTTTAAGGAATTTTATTTTACATTTTTTGTTTTACATTTCCAGTCCATCTCAACGTGACTCAAATAGGCAGTTTTCAGGTTGTCTTCAGTCACCAAATTTGATTTAATTAATTTGAGTTAATTGAATTTAATACAATTTAATACATAGTAAACACATAAACCAGGTGATGCTGCAAGCTAACAACAAAAGCTTCCTTCAGTGCTGGAGGGTGAAGACTGGTCGATGATGTCATGATATTGCTGATGATGGACTTCGCTTGGTTCCAGACGTGTTGGCACATCACATTTTGAATTTCTGGAAGAAAAAAAAAAAATTGGACAGAATGAATATTTTTTATTTGAGTTCTTGATGTTATCAGGGTCTGGCTATTCTTCCACGAGTCCTCAACATAAAACCATCACACCTATATATAGAGACAGAAACAACAAAGAGTATTCATAATGACAAAACACTCCAAAGACTTAAACAGTCAATACCATTATCAAACCCCAGAGTCAGCTACAGTAGGCTATCAGTCAATCATTTCCTATCATCTCATGTGCATTGACCTCAGCCTTGAGGTTCCAGGTTGTTGATTCCTCCTCTGACCGGGAGAGCGTTCTTTGACCAAGTTGTAGTTCTTCTTTGGCAACATCATTTGTGCCTGCATGTTCTCGTACCAGCCAAACGTCTGGGTCATTGCTTTCTTCCTTATTTTGTGCTTTAATTTCTGCCGGTCTTGATTTTTTTACATCAATTCTCCATTAGTAGCAAAAGTCTGGTGGTGTGAAGTAAATTGGTTACTTCACCTTGACTGTGTTTGTGTGTGTGTGTTATCTTTAATAGTTCAACAAGTATTGTTATTACTGATGTATTGAAAAGTCCTGGGAATTCCACATTAAAGTAACTCATCATAAACACGTATGTTATATCAATCACATTCACTTGCTGAAAGAAACACTGGTGTGACGTGAGAGATGCTGTCCGGTGGGGGAGGTCCTCTTGCTGCCGGGTGGTCTTGGCTGATGTCCGCAGGTCTCCTCAGACGGGCTGGACGGCAGCGCGCTGCCAGGCTCATCTCTCTGCCGGAGGTCTCTGTGAGCCTGTCACAGCCTCTTTAGAGCCTTTGTTTCTCTCCGAGATCTAAAGACTGCGGCCGGTGCGTCAGTGTGGCTGCTGCACGCTGGAGGTTCTGCTGCTCACAATCACCAACATGCACCCCCCCCCCCCCAACTTCGCACGGAAGACACGTCTGGCTCAAAGGTTCAGAGAGAGGCTCATAGGTACATCTGACCACGTGGCGGGAGTTCCTCTTCCCCTCGTTCCACGCTTCTGTTGATTGAGGTATGAGGGAGAACCCGTTACATTGGTAGCTGCTCTACAGCCTTTATATCCTTCACCAGTTTGTAGTTCTTATTATATAAAACGAGGATCAAACTTGAGCTTTGTTGTCGCTAGCTGGGGCATAGGCATTTTATAAAATATAGAAGTATGTGAATATTAGCTTTTAGGGAGACGTCAAACCCAAAGATACCAAAGAAGCGTTCAAAAATGAGCCAGTGGATTGATTGGTTTTTGTATGTTTTAGCACCGTCTTCAGCAATGTGAAGGAGTATTTCTTCATAATGTAATGTATTTCTTGTATAGAAGAGTTCAATGTGAAGCTCTAACTGTTGAGTGAGACACCCCTCCATGGCATAAAGACCCAGAATATATCTAGAAATGTAGATGTAACAAAAAGGTACATTCACGAGTAAATAAATTTGGGGAAAATAACAGTACATTAAGAGTTGAATTTATATCAAAAAGGGGAAAAAAAATACAATAAAAATTAATTCAATTCACACAAAGGTGATACACATTTAAAACAGAAATGTAATTCTTTTGACTGAGTAATTTATTTGAACTCTTTACTTGTTGTTGGCTTTCTTTTTGGGTGGTCAGTTCAACATTATAACCGTGTGTGTGTGTGTGTGTGTGTGTGTGTGTGTGTGTGTGTGTGTGTGTGTGTGTGTGTGTGTGTGTATTGGTCTTTACTATAATGAGTGACCCAGCCTTGGTGTAGCCTTATCGCTGGTATTTTCTGGTATTTTGGTGCAGCAGTTGGCATAGAAGTAGACTGCAGTCATGAGTCGCGGTTGCTGCAGTGGCATTTGTAAAGTGAGTGTGCTGGTACTTGTGGTTGGGAGGTGACGGTGACGGGGGTCCATGTGTGGCTGATGGGTGGGACAGAGCTGTAGCCCTGCAGCCCGTGGTTCTCTAGGTGAGTCTTATATCCATAGTTATTCTATATCCAACTCCATTAAACGTCATCATGGAATCACACACTACACACGTGCTTGCTGCTAATTTGAGTTTTAGTTCTAGTTATTCCGTCTCTAGCCAGGAGGGGAAATTTTGAGTTTTGGTCTTGCTGAAAACCTCCTGAGACTTTGACTGCAGAGCTCATGTACTGTGTGACTGCTTCTTCACCTTTTACATACATTTCCATTAACACACACAGATATTTGTAATATTATTCTGAGGATCTCCATTATCAGGCCACATCCAGCTCTTGTTTTAAAGGATTTATATGGGCTAATAGGAAGCTGACGAGGCGGAGAATCATGCAGGTGTTGACATCTTCAGCTTGTTTTTGTCTGCTGTTTTATTATTTATGTTAAAATATTAAGGTTAACCCTTTATTGAATAAAGGGTCTCACCAGAATCATATATGTAAATGTTTTTCTTTAAAGTAAAAGAATCAAGGCCACGTGACAACAGAGCTCAACGCTATCGTTGGATCACTGTGATCTGATCAGGATCGACTCAGCAGGTGAGGTCGATTCATGAAGCAGCACAGAAAACATTTATAAATCAAGTAAAGGACACTTTTATTGATCTTATTCTTATTCCATTAAGAAAACAGTGGCTGCTGCTGTGCATCACATGTACGCCACCGCAGAGGCGAGGAGGACAGAATGCTGTTGACACAGCTGGAGAACATAGCATGTGTTTATAGAAGGTTTCTATTCATCAGGGTGGACGCTCACACTGGAATAGAGTTCTTTATAGTTATTGGTCTAAGTGTGGACCAGAAGGCCCGTGAGTAACAGTGGCCATCATGACTCCCCGTGGGGCTCTCAGTCCTTCGCTCCCGGAGTTGTCAGCGACCCTCAGGTAGCACCGTTCTAGTTCCTCCTCTCCTGCGATGCTTGTCAGAGTGCCTGGACACAGCTGAATAGTTGTTAGTTCTCCTGGGAGATTTCAGGACGGAACAGTGACACAGTTTTGGATCCCGCTCCCTCTCGGATTAGTACCCAGTAATGGATTTGCTCCGGGCTCTTTGGTGTGAAGCCTTCGTTTTTCAGCTGAAAAATTTAGGTTTATTTTATTAGGAACCAGACGATGGGAGGTGTTCTGCATTAATCACAGGAGAGGTGAGGATCTTGGAACAGCAAGCTCCTGGGACTCTAAATATGTTCTGCCCCCCCCCCTCCCAGAGAGCAGGGGCAAAGACATGAGGAGGGGGGGCCGTACAAAGTCAAGCTGAAGAAATGTCATGGGAACCAGCGGGAGCTCCTTGGAACTGGGTTCTGTTTGGATACCACAGCTGATCAATGGCCAGGCTCAGCACTAGAAAAACAAGCTTTTGTGAAAAAGCTGCAGATTGAGTTTCAGCGCCTGGCCACACTTTTGGCCCAGCAGCCGCAGGTCGTCCTCCAGCTGCAGCCGGCAACATCAACTTGCTGCAGTGATTTATACCCCTGGTGCTCTGACCCCATCCAGACTTCAAAAAGCGTCAGTAGGAAACATCGTGTGGACGTGGAGCTCAGGGAGCAGCGGTCAGATTCAGCTGCCAACTTACCCTGGCCCATTTTCAGTCTATCAGAACTGTTCTGCAGGGGGACCTGAGCATCATGTCACACTTGTCAGACTCATGTGTCTTCAGATCAAGATGTCAAAAACTGCACACTCAGCAGAAGCACAAGTCACAGGCGTGCACTTTGCTATCATTCTATTTCCATGTCTTACTTCAGTGCAGAGTTATTAACAGTTAATGAATGAGTAGCTGCATGACATGTTGCCCCATCAGCAGGCAAGTTGTCGCACTGTGTTGTCACGTTTTTTAACAAATAAAACAAAAAAACAGCTCATTGCTCATTGTTGTTTTTTTTCAATGTCAAGCTGGAAATTTAAATCAGCTGCAATGAGACTGACTTAGCCCTGCGATGGACTGGCGACCTGTCCAGGGTGAACCCCGCCTCTCGCCCGTAGCCGCTGGGATAGGCTCCACCCCCCCGCGACCCTTAACAGGAATACGCAGAAGAAAATGATGGAAGACTGATTTATTACAGAACTTCAGTCAACCCTGGAATGCTCCTGTTAAATCTGTCCCAACTACAATAACTGAAAACTACTATCAAACAAACTACAGCAACATTCAGAGACTTCTCAGGCCTTAAATCTCACCTGTCACCGGTGGCGTTCCCAGCGGAGAGCTCTTCATGGGCCACTGTTTGAAAACGGCTCCACACAAACAAAGCACAGCCACTTGTCTTCCACTGATGAAGAAGCACCTGGAGTCTCACTTTATTCCTGCCTTCTTTTTGTCGGTGTTTTAGTTTTGATTCTCCAGATTTCTTTTCTTAATGTTGAGCTGTCCTTCCAGCTGAAAGTGCTCCTTCACTGGTGTGACACAAAGAGTGATCGCTTTTTTTTCCATTTTTTGGTTGGCAGGTTTGTTTCCACCGACCTGTTTTTGAGTAACCGACCAAACGTCCTCTTGACTCGATGGACTGGCAGTAGCCTAATGCTGCTACTGGGCATTTTGGACACTGAGGTAGTTTAAAGTATGACAATAGTGAATGTATTACAGGACACTTCAGTCACCCCTCTAGAGAGTACAAATGCATAAAAGCATGAATGAAGATTTATAACTAGAGGAAGATTTACAAAATTACATGCAAAGTTTTACTTTACAATGTGACAAATGATCAATTAGGTCTCAACTTGGTTAACACTGTACTTTGCTTTTCCCAGACAGGAAATTACATCTAAAATTAAACCCATTGGAGACAGCAGTGGTGTGTGTGTGTGTGTGTGTGTGTGTGTGTGTGTGTGTGTGTGTGTGTGTGTGTGTGTGTGTGTGCAGCTGAGGCTATTATTTAATGTAGAGACCAGTCGTCCATTCACTGGAACACAGAATTTGTGTGTAAGATGATGTAAAGTCATGCAACTTAGTGTCAGAGTGACAAGCTTCCATTCCTCCATGTGGTGACCAGTTCTATGGGGGCGGTGTTCTGCTTTCATACACTGATCAAGAATGATTGTGATTGGTGTTCCATGCTGTGTAGGAACCTGTACGTCAGAACCCGCACATCAGAATCTACACGTCAGAACTCAGTTCGTCTCTCACTCTGTGAGACATTTAGGAGGTAAAAGTGTTGCTCCTCTCATATCATAATATTTGGGCTCAGAGCAGGAGACTGTGTGAGGGAGAACCAGCCCATGGTTCCATCTCAGAGGAGATGCAGTCTGAGCCACTCCAATAATTTCAGCTAAAAACGCTGTGGGGTTTTAAGATCTCTCTCTCCACACACACACACACACACACACACACACACACACACACACACACACACACACACTCACCAGGGGTGGAAGGAGTACAGAAAAAAAATCTAATTAAGCAGAAGTACTATTACTTTGATGAAATTTTACTTAAGTAGAAGTAAAAGTACTGGTATAAAAATTTACTCAAGTAAAAGTAAAAAGTAGCTCACTTAAAATGTACTCAGAGTAAAAGTTACTTAATTACTTTTTTTGGGGGGGGGGGTCAGGAGTGTGTGTTACCTACCTGTAAGGTAGCACTGCTAACATACACGTTAATGGCAACGTTAGCGACTGTGCTGTTATTGATTTAACGGAACGTTATCTTACCTGTGATCAACCGAGTTTGTGGATGTAGGTATCAAAGCTGACCCCGCATCACCAAGCTGTTCTCTCTCTGTTCTTGAACTCGAAAATGACGGTCAAACATGGCCATGGATTCTTCGCATTCCTCCTCAGCAACTTCAACCGTATCCGTTTCAGTTGAATTCATTTTTGAGGCTGCGTCCGAATTGCCAAGTAGCAACCTACGTCCTCCTGCTACGACCTACCGCTACAGCCTACTTCTACAACCTAAACGCGGCGGCACCATTCAGACACCCTAGAAGATTGGTGGTGAAGCACGACCTCTGCTGGCAGAGCACAGATACCGCAATTGGGTAGACGGCACCAACGAAAGCCCCACCTGCTGGCCTGACTGTCGTACTGCAGTCCACACTGAGCGCGCTCTTCATTCATTCTCTATTATTAAGCACAGTAACGCACCTGTAAAGGTGTGTTCACACCGCGTCGCGTTTGGTGTGAACACACCTTTAGTCATCAACAACGACTATAAATGTTTGTGTTGCATAAGAATGGAGACTGTTGGTGGCGCAAACTTGGCTTGCGGTCCACAGGTATTTAGGGGACGAAGAAGATGGTGCATTGTGGGCCATAGGTTGCTCCGTAGGATGCTCCTGAACCGACCTACAATGTGGGCGTGTTTAGGCTGGAATTTAGGTTGCAAAGTAGGTCGCTACTCGCGCCAGTTGTGGTTTCGGACAGCCTCCGACCTGCTCTGAGACCTACGATCAGACCTACTTGGCAATTCGGACGCAGTGTGAACCGACCTACAATGTGGGCGTGTTTAGGCTGGATTAAGGTTGCGAAGTAGGTCAATTTAAGGGCTGCACAGTGGAGCAGTGGTCAGCACTGTGGCCTCACAGCAAGAAGGTTCCAGGTTCCAGTCCCGGCTCCATCACAGGATCTTTCTGTGTGGAGTCTCCATGTTCTCCCTGTTCCTGCTGGGTTCTCTCTGGTACTCCAGCTTCCTCCACAGTCCAAAGACATCAATTTGGGGACGAGGCGGCTGATTGATAATCTAAATTGACTGTAGGTGTGACTGTGAGTGTGAATGGTTGTCTGTCTCTGTGTGTTGGCCCTGTGATGGACTGGTGACCTGTCCAGGGTGAACCCCGCCTCTCGCCTGTTGATGCTGGGATAGGCTCCACCCCCCCCACGACGCCTACTAGTAAGGAATAAGCGAAAGATGACGATGGATGGAACTGATTTAAAATGTAGCGAAGTACTGTACTGTACTACTGTTACTTGGAGAAAAAAAATTACTGATGTAAAATTACAGATTTGATAAAGTACTCAAAAAAGTTGAAGTACAAAAAAAGCTATTCAATTACAATAACGAGAGTAAATGTAATTTGTTACTTTCCACCCCTGACACTCACACACACACACACACACACACACACACACACACACACACACACACACACACACACACACACACACACAGTCTGTCCGTAACTGCTTGCCAAACTTTTTTTTTAATGTCTTCACTAGGGATTTTAAATTCTTTGTTTCTTACTCCCTTGGATAACAATGTTCAGACTTGAATAAATGAATAAGACATGATCCTGGTTGTCCCTCCTGTACTGCTGACATGGTCTCTCCCAGTGGCTGCCGATGGCTTGCTGACACGTCGACAAGGTCTTTGAACTCTTCCAAGTGACAAAAACAAAAGCACAATCAGGTCAGCGTAGGTGCAGCTCAGGGGTGCCACTCTCGATGGGTGGATCCCTCCCACAGTTGGGTCCTTCTCACAAACTCACCATTGTGAAGGTGCACAGTATGTTCTGGTCACACTCATAAAACAACACTAACATGTGACCCACACGAATTACTAACATACATTACATCACTTGCTTGTTTAGACTGAGGCAAACAAAGCTGGCCTAGCACCACCCTGGTGCGTGATCTCAGATGACACGCAGGCGTTCTGCTTTCAGAGACCCGACATGTTCCACAGCAGCTAGTGAGACAGCTCCAGCTCGGCTTTTCACTGCTGGTGAAACATTGCTAGAAAATGGAGCATCGTACTATTCTGTGTTCTGTGTTTCTTTGTGTTCTGTCTTCTTGCCTTTAGATTCTGAGTTCCATGTAGTTATATGGGAGGGACAGTCTGGTTGGGTTCTCTCCTCTGCAGGGGGCATTCCTCACAGGCCCCAAACTGGACGCCCACACAATTGGTCTCACTATTGTCTTATTCGGTTCAGGTGTTAAAAGGATCAGATGTTGAGCTGTTAAATGTCCCCATCACTGCTGTGGAGAACAGCTGTGTCCAGGTGTTCCGCTGGGCTCACCTGCCTGGAACTACACTGAACAGGATTTCAACATCACTTCAAACCGATTTATCTCCAAACTCCAAACCTTTAATTGCACTCAGTGATATTTATGTTTTTTCCAGCTAAAAACAATCAAACAGATACATAAATAATATAAAGTGATGATAAATCACAGAAAATAAGTACAACATACAGGCAGCGAAGTGGTGCAGTGGTCATCACTGTCTCCTCACAGCAAGAAGGTTCCAGGTTCCAGTCCCGGCTCCATCACAGGGTCTTTCTGTGTGGAGTCTCCATGTTCTCCCTATTCCTGCTGGGTTCTCTCTGGTACTCCAGCTTCCTCCCACAGTCAAAAGACATCAAGAGGGACCAGGTTAATCCAGACTCTAAATTGACTGTAGGTGTGACTGTGAGTGTGAATGGTTGTCTGTCTCTATGTGTTGGCCTTGCGATGGACTGGTGACCTGTCCAGGGTGAACCTTGTCTCATCCCCGAAGGCTGCTGGGATAAGCTCCACCTTTAACCCTTAAAGGGTTAGTGGCAGAAAATGGATGGATGGATGGAAGTACAACATACATCAAAAATTAGATGTATAAGATCAAACAGATCTGGACTGAAACACCCTTCTGCTGTCTGCATCTGCATCTATATCCCATCATGCATAGAGGTTTGTGCTGGTTATCTCCGTTATGCTGCCCCATGCCAGGCACTTGCTGGGAATGTTTGGATTTATTATATTATTCTTGAATACGCTCATGTGTGAATTATCTCCAGCAGCTCAACATGAAAGAGCTGCTGACAGCTCGGTGATTCACATCCACACACAAACACTTATTCCACTGCTGTGTCAATAAGAGGCCCCCTGCCCTGAGCTGACTCCCTGGTTACCACGGGAGTCATCCTGGCAGGCAGGCACACACACACACACACACACACACACACACACACACACACACACACACACACACACACACACACACGTGTGCACATGCAAAACTGGTTTTGTAGCTTTTCCAACAGAGAGAAATCATATCTATTTATTAAGAAATCATTAAGAAAAAAAAAGAACAAAACTGGAGAATGTAAATTTGCTCAGTGTCCCTCAGTATTTCTGCAGCCAGTGTGATGCATGTGTGTCTTTTCACTCTCATTAAACTCTGTTAATGAAATTTCTAATACTATTCCACTTGGATGATTATGTATTTGTTGTATATCAGAAGGAGGTCCATCTCTCACCTCACCTCCTGTGCAATGATCAGCTGGTTGATGCGACTGTCATCCTTTATTCTCTGGTCAGACTGTTTCTGCATTGTAGCTCTGACTATCCAGAGCTCAGTTATATTCACGGTGCAGGGCTGGAGAGCAATGAATCCTGTTTTTCGTTTGATTCGTCCATTGAACCACAAGCATCTTTCATTGATATAATAATTTGATTTTCTTTGTCAAGTGACTGGAAAGCAGCGAAGGTCTGAGGTTGGACAGCACTGGCTGTTATTGGACCAGTTGGTGTCAGGACTCTTCAGGGAGTTCAGTTCTTGGGTTAATTACCCCTGCATGTTATGGGCTCAATTTGAAACTGCAGCAACCTTTAGATACTCGTTTTTTAAATGTCAATAATCAACAGTGCAAACAGTGCGCTGCAAGCTTTGGTTGCTTTTTCTGTTGGGAACTACAGAATTCTGCATACAGGTTTGTCCCAACAATAGTTCTGATGACTGTCAGGTCCAGTTCTGACAGGACTGCACCAGTCCAGGTCAGCCACTCCCTGTATCTGACAAGAATCGTGAAGCAGGACCCAAAGTCATCAACTGGAGCAACGTAGTCTTTATTCAAACAAATTCAGGGGAGAGGGCAGACAGGAGCGTGGCCAAGGTTTGGGCCTAAGTCGGTATCCGGAAATCCAGAGACGTAGGGGCAGGGACAAGAGGCAGACAGGAGAGGTATAGCACAGGGCCAGCAGGCGGGGAAGAAGACAGGTGTGGAAGAAGACAGGTGTGGAAGAAGACCGGCGGGTCAGGCAGGATTAGGGAACGCAGGTTTTCAGAAGTGCGAGAAGCGTGAGATCACACAACAATCTGGTGAAGAACAGGGTGAAGGGCTGGGGTGTAAGTACACCTTCAATGGGATCTGCTGCAGTTGGGCTGTTTGGGGAATGGGAAACAGGTGGAGGGGGCATGGCTGGCTGGGAGCTGTGACAGTATTGCCACAGAGGACAAAAGTGACCAGTGCTGGATTCAAAATGGTGAAGTTTGCAGCCATGTATTTTATCAACATTGCTGTACTTCAGACGTGAAGTCTTGAGTCTCCTCGCACACCACACAGCATTACCCTCAGTCCACGTACAGCACACTCACAGTATTACTGTTGAACACGTTGGGGTGAACCAGTTTTATCGTCTCTATTAAAACTTCATTTCCACCTCCTGCTTTTGCTGCAAAACATCATTGTGAGTCCATCTTCACAGCTGTGACTTCATGCACAATGTTTGTATGTTTTCTGATGTAAAACACAGCAAAGCACAGGGTCATGACCCCCATGTTTTTTTATATCTGCAGTCACGTATGGGGGAGTTCCCTGGAATCACCACTCTGAAATAGTTCAAGATAAACCAACGTGTGGTCCTGCATCTTGACTTCATCAACTGGTTTGTTCTTATTTTCCGCTAATTTTAGGACAGTACGCAATCATCGCATTGGAAAGCAGAGACTATATTGTTTAACTCGCCAACCAAACTGAGAGGAGCTCCAGATTTGAAGGTGAAGGAAGAGATGGAAATTAAAGCCAGTGAGTCCATGAACTACTGAGGATGAATCCTGAACTGTCCCACAGAGCTCAACCAGATGACTCGCCTTGGCGGCAGCAGCGTCATTTTGACCAAGCACATGTAAACAGAATGAGTTATAATTGTGCTGGAACTTCCTACTCACCTGGAAGTCTCTCACCTTGAAGACTTAGTGGGCTCAAGGATGATTCAAGAGCTTCAAGGATCAACTACTACTGGCTGATTTATTGAATTTCAGCAACAATTTGTAGCCTATCCCAGCTGTCTTCGGGCGAGAGGCAGGATTCACCCTGGATGGGTCTCCAGTCCACTGCAGGGTCAATAACAATTTCATCTTCCCACAGTCATGAAAAGAGAACTGATCGAAATAAACTGATTGCTTTGTCTCAGTCCATGATGCGTTTTTTCCAGTGTTGTGAATGAGGAGCATTCTCCTTCTCAGCTAGTGGTGATCGCTCAGTCCCCGCGGGTCACTCAGGTAGGGGCCACTTGGGCTGTGGTTCTGGCCACCACCAGGGAGCTGGCTTAGCAGATCCAGATGGAGGTGCTGGCTCTGGCTGACCACAGCTGTGGGCTGAGGCTCCTGAGGGTGGGAACCCCTGGCTGAGTCTTTGACACGTTGACTTGCCAACACGTCTGCTGAAAGTTAATTTTACTGCTCGTGTTGGATGAGGCGAACAAGATGCTAATGCCAGGGCTTAAGCAGTGGATCCACAAGACCTTTCAGACTCTGCTGAGGCTCAAGCTCCATCCACTGGATTGGTTGAGGCGGTCATTTTGACCGAGAAGGGTACAGGTATCACCATGGTAACACTGAGAGCTTCTGTTACACAATGATCGAGAAGGGTTCATACTGTCATTCAGTAGTTCAGCATATTTACTGTTCACAGCTTGTCAGAAAACTATACACACGCTGCAGAAAAGTGTATAATATAACTGTTCATTGTAATAGAGGTAAAAGTTAGAAATAGTGGATATTAATCTGAGGTCATGTTGACCATTTGGGATGTGCCTCCGTAATTACTGACAAGTGTCACTGAATCATCCTCATCATTAGTCCTGGTACGCTTATTTGGTCCATAATTTCTGATTGTATCCATTGTGGTAAATATCTTATTTGTTTTAAGCTTTGAAGTATTTTATTATAATGTTCTATTGCAACCTGCCCTGTCAGTGTCTCTTTACTCTGCTTCCCCCCCTTCATCCTTTTTCTCCATCTGTTGACCACAGAGGAAATAGGCCCAGGGCTCTCCTCCTCTCCCTGATGGCCTTTAATGTTAATGTGTGTGATGTGTTCATGGTCTTCTTTGCTGCTAATGAGTGTATCTATACCTGTTTGGTAAGAAATGTCACATACGAACATTCATTCTAAACTTTGAGAACCTATTCAATCTGTGGCTCTGTCTATGGAGTTTTAAAATGGGATATGGGTGGAATCCTTGTGCAGCAAGTTTCGACCTAACCAAACCCAGCAGGGCAGGAGTGTGTCCCTCTGGAAAGCACAGACCGGCGGCTCACTCTGGATGTAACCTGCTCCTGCATTATAGCCAGTGTTGTGCTAGTTACTGAAAAACAGTAATTAGTTTTAGTTACTAGTTACTGCAGTTCAAAGGCAACTCAGTTACTGACTCAGTCATTAAAACCAAAAAGTAAAGCATTACTATGAAAAGTAACTATTGAGCTACAAAGAAAGTTCAGAACTGTCAACATTGTAAGCTCTGTCCTACTTGACATGCATTTTCATCACTGAACTGAACTCTGCTCAGCAATGTGGTCCACATTCATACAAACACTAAGATGTTTCAAAATGATTGATTGATTGACTTTAGCCTGGCTAGCAGGAGCACTCCCTCGTTGAAAAGAACAACATCTGTGCCAGTCCCTGACCCGCTAGCTTTACCAACAAGTTTCGTCGCCGCCGCTTGCTGCGTGCCGAGATGCTTTAATAGATCAGAGTTGCTGTTAGCGGCCGCAGAGAGGCTCTTAGTTCCGAGACACGAGTTGCATTTAACATGAACATTTTCTTCCTTCTGCTCAGCGAAGGAGAAGTAGTGAACGTACTTCCACGTGAAGAAACCAGCCCGAGGTTCCGCCATGATGTCTTGCACGTTCTTGCAGGTATAAACAAACACGTCCCCACAGCGCAGCTCACTCTCCTCCTGTCTCACTCTCCTCCTGTCTCTTGCACTTCCCCCAAGCCCCCCCCCCTCCGACACAGGAAGTAAACACAGGGGCTCAGCCGAGATAGTAAAATAACGTAAAATAAACTAATAAACGGATCGTTTAGTAACTATAACTGAGTCATTGAATTTTAAAAATAATGCGTTTGATTATTAGTTACTGCCAAAGTTACTTTTTTGGCAGTAACTAATAACGCAGTAAGGCGTCCGTCCCAACACTGATTATAGCAGGGTGGAGGGCTCATTTTTTTTAACCGCAGCAAATAAGAATTCAGTTGAACTGAATTCACTGTGCAATCAAACCTTGAACAGAACAAGTTGTCAGAGCAAACTGGCAAAAACAAGCGCTGCTAGAACAAAGCTGAGGGGGAGTGTGTGCGTTTATGAGGCTCTGAGTCTGAGCACAGCGGGGAAACAAGAACATAGCACTGACAGGAACCCTATTCCATATCTGTGCTTTCTGTTCTGTTCTTCATCAAACTCACTACTGGTGAGCACGGCACTAATGAACAGGAAGTTTACCTTTACACTTCTGGAAACCTGTAATCTTTGACCTCTGTGTGTGTGTGTGTGTGTGTGTGTGTGTGTGTGTGCGTGTGTGTGCGTGTGTGTGTGTGTGTGTGTGAACACGTGTGTGTAGGTGTTAAAGTGGAATGGGGACATTTGTGAAATGTTTACTCTGCCAGTGGTGAACACCAGTATTGAAAAATATACAAGTCTTGTCCCTAGTAACAATCTGAGCCTGTCAGTGGCAAAAACAAGTCCACCCACACGTTGGTACAGGCAAATGGCCCTTTTTTGCTGTTACGTGATCCAACTATTTTTATCCTTATAAACCATTTCGACCCATAAAACATGGGAAAATATCGCTGCTTTTTAAAAATGGAATTGTACTTTAAAGTACTGTTTCATCCAAGTTCTCTTTCCACATTTCTGAGATTATTCACAAATTCCAAGATTTAAACTCTCAGAATTCACTGATCTAGTGTAAGAATTCTGATAGTAAAAATATTAATATTATGAGTAGTTGTGTCCTTTGTGGTGCTGATTGACTTCTAAACAGGGGTCAGTCATGAGCTCCACTTTTTCTGTGGGTGGAGGACACTCGTCCCTGTGTTCGGGTCACAGCCAGAAGCTGCTGCTCCATCTCGTGACTGAGACCTACACACACACACACACACACACACACACACACACACACACACACACACACACACACACACACACACACACACACACTTATCTGCCCCAAGGCTCACCTATTTCTGAGTATGTAAGTTCTAGCGTGGGTAGCCATTGTTGATGGGGAATGTGAGTGCTGCCTGTCCTGTAGGCAGAAGTTGGACATGGATATTGTCCTGACAAATATCTCAATCCATCCATTTTGTTACAATTATCCAGGTCCAGGCTGAGTATGGTGCCCTTACTCCAGCTGAGGTGCCCAGAACCACTCCCATGTAAGGTTCCCGAACTGCCTTAGTTGGCTCCTCATCATATGACATGAAGGGCAGAGGTTCCAACCTGCCTCCCTCTGGGGTGCTCTCTCTCAGGATGAGATTCACATCCCTGAGCAGGGTACTCATCGTGGATACTTGTTTTTGTCTTTTATCATTCCTTCACTACCAGAACTAGCTCATGGTGTTGAAACACAAACCAGCTGGTAAACTGAGAGCTTCCCCTTAAGGCTCAGGTTCTTCCTCATTCACATTACTGGCCTGGGGATGGACATCCCGGTGGTAACTGTGCTGCAGGCTAGGGACCAGTCCTCCAAGGCCATGCTGTTGAGTGCTAGCTACAAAGTTTGAGGTTGTTATTTGAGATTGTATTCCCACACACACTCAAGCAGCCATCCAGCACTGAGAACAGCTATTGCCCCAGTCTTGTACGAAGCTGACATTTGATTGGTCAGCATAACACACGTTAAACCCAATCACAGAACATATCACCGAGGAGTCCAGCAGGTTTCAAGAAATATGCACATCCCCTTTCTTTTAGCATTCCTCCACCTGGTCCTCAGTCCATCCCCTGCCTCCCCTGTGAGGCACCACCATGATAGACTGTTCAAGTGTACATGAGTCTCACAAATTGATTGCGCAGATAATTTGCTAACAAACCTGCTGGAGAGGGTTGTCCGAAACTCTCCGTGGTTTACTCTGACTTTCTGAGCTTTGGCTGAGCAAACAGCTCATCCTCATTCTCCAAGTCCTGCTTTTATTTCTCCCTGCATCCTCCACAATGAATGTTTGATCACTCCGACTAATTAAAACTCCAACAAGCAGCCACCCGGAGCTGCCACCCAGCCAGCCAGCCAGCCTCCTCCTTCAGGTCACCCAGCTCCCTGAGGAGGGAGAACAAACAAGCAGCTAGTGCAGGAACACACACACAGTCTGTTTTAACTCCTTCATCTCATTCCGCTCCTCTTATCCTCTCTAATCCGGTACTTCTTTATGCTTGCTAATCTGCCAGAGGAGTGTGGAAGGGTAGGGCACAGGCCAGGGGAGTCAAGGAGGTGGCCCCTCCTCCCTCATTAATCCTCTGCGTAAACAAACATACATTCACACTGAAAGTTTCAGCCAAAATAGTGTAATATCTCTACTTGTAGTCTAGAATTTCAGATACCACACATATAGAACAACAGCAAAGTCCATGTTTTTGCTAGTTTTATCACCTTAAAGCCCTTGTAGGGTTGAGATGTGATCTTTGTTGATGAGGCACGTTCATAAGGTCAATATGTAGTTACTCTTGACAGAAGTTCAAGTCCAGACTCAGGTGGTGTAAGTGCCAGGTGTTACTTTTTCTCACACATGATTTTTACCCAAACAAACACAGGTGATGTCTTTCTGATGAGGAGAATCTCTCTGGATTCTCTGGAACTGGATTAAAAAAACAATAATTTAAAAAAAAGTATGGTAGCATCCTGATTCCATTAAATAAATCTAGAATTTAAATACTTAATTGGAATTATCAATAAAATCAATCCATCCATTTAATGCCACTTATCCATTTAAGGGTGGCCAGAGGGTGGAGCCTATCTCAGCTGCCTTCAGGCTAGAGGCGGGTCAGCATGAACGGGTTGACAGTCCATGGCAGGACCAACACATAGAGACAGACAACCATTGGCTCTCCCAGCCACGCCTACGGTCAATTTAGAGTCTGGATTAACCTGGTCCCCTCTTGATGTCTTTGGACTGTGGAGGAAGCTGGAGTACCAGAGAGAACCCAGCAGGAACAGGGAGAACATGGAGACTCCACACAGATTAGATCCCGTGCTCCAGCCGGGATCCCAACCAGGAACCACTCAGCCGAAGTGAGGCCCCTCGGGGGGCGCGAGATACTGTATATTCTGTACTGACTACAGCCAGCCACCAGGGGGCTCTCTTTGGCTGAGTGGTTCACTGCATCTATGCACTCCACTGTGTCGCTAGAGCTCCCGCGCCACCCGGAGAAGGTCTTTCAAATGAAGTTTCTGCTAACACGTTTTGTTATTTTAGGTGGTTACTATCGTGATAATGTCACCCTAAGCCCCCCCCCCCCCAAAAAAAATTGGTTTTAATCAATTTTTTTTTATCCTAGAATTAACAATCCAACCTTCTCAAGCTTTTATTTTGGTACTGCCGGTTTCCGACAGTGTGAATTTGCATGTTGGCTAAGTATTTAGTTTCGCACGGAAGATTTAGATTTAACATTTAACTTTTAGATTTAACATTTAGATTTAGATTTAACATTTAGATTTAACATTTAACATTTAGATTTAGATTTAACATTTAGATTTAACATTTAGATTTAACATTTAGATTTAGATTTAACATTTAGATTTAACATTTAGATTTAACATTTAGATTTAGATTTAACATTTAGATTTAACATTGAACATTTAGATTTAACATTTAGATTTAGATTTAACATTTAACATTTAGATTTAGATTTAACATTTAGATTTAACTTTTAACATTTAGATTTAACATTTAACATTTAGATTTAACATTTAACATTTAAATTTAACATTTAATTTAGATTTAACATTTAGATTTAACATTTAGATTTAACATTTAATTTAGATTTAACATTTAGATTTAACATTTAGATTTAACATTTAGATTTAGATTTAACATTTAGATTTAACTTTTAACATTTAGATTTAACATTTAACATTTAGATTTAACTTTTAACATTTAGATTTAACATTTAACATTTAGATTTAACTTTTAACATTTAGATTTAACATTTAGATTAACATTTAACATTTAGATTTAGATTTAACATTTAGATTTAACTTTTAACTTTTAGATTTAACATTTAACATTTAGATTTAACATTTAACATTTAGATTTAACATTTAGATTTAACATTTAACATTTAGATTTAACATTTAACATTTAGATTTAACATTTAGATTTAACATTTAACATTTAGATTTAACATTTAGATTTAGATTTAACATTTAGATTTAACATTTAGATTTAACATTTAACATTTAGATTTAACATTTAGATTTAGATTTAACATTTAGATTTAACTTTTAACATTTAGATTTAACATTTAACATTTAGATTTAACTTTTAACATTTAGATTTAACATTTAATATTTAGATTTATCAGTGTAAGATTTAGTTAAACTTAATTAAGATTAAGTTTACAAATGTTGTAAATGTGGAAAAAAAATGACTTCAAAAAATTCACATCACTTTTAAAATGTTGTTTTAAGCTAAATGAGACCAAATCTGGCTGTTGTTTTTTTTACAATGGGCTGCTTTACAAACGGTACCCCAAATGCTACTCTATCAATAAATGAATACTGTAAATACAATTTAATAAACTGCTTACTATGCCAGAGAGGTTCTACAACACATTGATATCATCAGTTTCGTCAACAAAAGGTTGATGAAACTGAAAAAAAATTCCTTAATTTCCCCCAAAATGTTTTTATCCTGACTTGAGGTTGTTGTTTTTTGTTTTGTGGGGGGGTTTGCCTTTTTAAAATGCATATAACAGGAGATGGAAACTCCTCCTGCAAATCTGATGATCACAAATTCAGCACAATATAAAATGTTTTCTGAGTTGATGTTTAGATCCGTCTGAATGTGAAAGTACAGAATCAAAGGTGAACCAACTCCTAATGTTTATAAGATAGTAGTTGAGGGACAGTTACATAAGTTCGTCTTCTCCTCTACCAGTTTTCAGAAAATCATTTTAAAAAGTTTACTACATGTGGAAGGAAACCCAGCAGAAGCCAATGAAACACCCCTAAAAAAGCCATCTGGAAGTCTGTGCTATGAGCTGTCCTTTGAGATCGGCTGCATGTGGTATAAAACCACTCCTGCCGCCATTCCTCATTTGTACCTCTAAATATATGCAATTTCAACAGCATTCACATAAACTAATCACAGAGTACATCAAAGAGCATCAGTGAGTTTACACTGTGATGGGTAACCAGAAGCTGCTGATGCGTGTCTGTGCGACTGGAACACCATTAGTGATCTGTTGTGGTGGATGGCAGCATGCGTTCATGGCGTGTTTAGCCTCATCTTGGTACTTAGAGGGCCAGTAATCAGAGCACAAAGCAATGTGCGAAGAAGCCATCATTAGTCACCTGATTATTCATAGGTGCCATTCAGATGTGACATCAAACCAATCAGAGAGCTTCATGTCATTACCTCTAAAGTCCAGGACCTGGCCTGTTGCTCTTTGAGTGGCGCATGGGAGCAGAGAGAAAGAAAAGAGCTGTTGAACAGAGGAGGGGATGACATTGGGAGAGGAGGAGGAGGAGGAGGAGGAGGAGGAGTGCAGCTGTCCAAACATGGAGCTTTTGTACCTGCCCTCCTGCTCCCTCCCTCCGTCCCTCCCTCCTCATCTTTCCATCCTACTGCTCCCCACTCCCACTATTAACAGGCCTCACCACAGTTGGTTGTGTTTTAGGTGCTTTCTATAAGGACCAACTCAAAGAAAATAACATGTTTAAACCTTTGTGATGCTTCGTTAGCAACATACTCATTAAGGCTTATCAGCATTGTGCAGCACCTGATCTAAAGTGAGCCATTTGTGTCAATAAACACTTTGGCTTGGAGGAAGCTTGTGAAGACACTGATCAGAGACGGAGGAGATTCTTATTGGGACATTCTGAGAAGCTGCCAGCTAATGAGATGAAGTCTTCGTTTGAGCAGAGTGATTTATCACCAGTTTATCAAGAGATGTTACTTTGTGCCTTACAGGAGGTGGGACAGAGATGAGGAGTGCGTGGTTCCCTCTGTGCCAAAACTGTAGAAAACAGCTACAGCACAGAATCCTTTGTGGAACTGAAAAGAAAAAGGTCCCTCAGTGCACGGTAACATTAGCGTTAGCTCAAAAGACGGGCTGTTTTAAGAACGTTCCAGAAGAGGAAAGACTTTGCTGTGTGAATTGGGTGAAGTTGAGAATGAAATTCATTTTTTGTTTTGCTGTCGTACTCATGAGGACTTGAGGAGTGTGTGTTGAATAAAATGTCCTCCATTTACTGGATGGACAGATGGATGACCATGAAACACTGTCACCCTGGGAGGCACCACAGAATCCAGCTGTAAACTGTAAACTTTAAATGTCTTGTGACTTTGCAACAAATTGAAATATTATGAATTACGTTCAAGATTTCTGCAACAGTTTTTGGTGTCTTCTAAACTCATGAGGGTTGAACACTTCCATGATACATGAAACAAGAAATCAATAAGTCTGTTTACTAAATGCAGTAAATTAAAACTTAGCTTCTTGGTCTGTTTATTGACCAGTTGTTGACTGTAGGTTCCCCCTCAGCGTTCTGAGGCTCAAGCACAGCGAGCCTTTTTGTCGCTGTCTGAATCATCATTGTACAAAGACGAGTCTAAAACACACTGGTAGTTGGAGGAGCCACTTCACACCTTCTATAGTGTTTTAGCTCCTTGTTGTGGGTATTATTTGCGCTGTTCTTCTCTTACTAGTCTTAATGTGGATTTTAACATCTTCTTGCGTTAATCACACTGGAGACGTGCGCGATGCAGACAGGGAGGGAGGTTTTTAACCTGTTCTAGCTGCTCTTCCCCTACCAGCTCCTCTCCTAACAACCCCCCAGTTTAGGTCCAGGCTGCAGACTCCGCTACTCTGTGCCAAAGCTTTCTCTCTTTTTGATCGAGTGTGCAGAGTGCAGATGGACTCAGGCTCCCTCGCACACCTAAACAAGCGATGTTTCTTGCTACTGTTGCTTGGTGCTCGCTCACAGGGGAATTACTGGCTCTCCGTAAATGTATAAGGAATGTGGTACCAGCAGAACAATTATTTATCAGCAACACAGATCAACATATAAATGAGCTAATTAGGAGCATGCGTCAATCTCAATTGATGGCTGTTTGTAGAATGCTTTCGCAAGCAAGTACACGATAATCACTGAGTATATTTGTGATGACGGTGAGTGCGCTTGATGTGCTACCAGGCTCAGGATGGTTGTCCAGGTCCTTCCAGGGGAACATGTGTTCATTGTTAGCAGTTTTCTTCGTTAATAGACTGGGGACTGAATCCTTGTGCATGAAGAACAAATTACAGTGAAATTAGCTGATGGTCCCTCCAGATCTCCAGACCCTTTCTGTCCATTACAGGGCCTATATTTTGAAAAACTTCTAATCGAGGACAAAGAGGACAAAGAGGTACATTACAGACAGGATCTCTTGATTTCATTGAGCCACACCCCCCCCCCCCCCCACACACACACACACACACACAGAGTCAACAAAAAAATTCCCTCCCAGGAACTATCTTTTCTTCCCCATCCATCTCTATCTGGGACGTTTTCTCAGTTTCACTCTGAACTGTCGAGAAGAAGAAGAAGAATGTGTCAATAGAAATGTGTGTTGGCGTCTTCTCGAGTCCCAGTCTTGGCTCCACTCATTGGTTGGACTCATCATAGTAGAATCCACACAACAGCCTCTGTGAGCCCAGACAACAAAGACAAACTGAGTGCAGATGATGAAATGGACGCTTTTCAGCAATCCCTCTATTTTCTGAGAGAAAGAATGCAGCATCTGCAGGATTTCTGGCTGTGACCTCATCTACTGGGGAGAAGGTAGTGGTATTGGCTACACTCTACATGATCCTATCCTCTACGTTTTCAGTGTGTGAAATGTGGGGTAAAAAAGAGCTCATTTATGTGAACTTAATTACAAGCCACAAATGAATGTAATTCTGATCTGCTGACTTCCCACAAGTCACTGATTTACAAGTTGGATCTTTATTTCACAACCTCAAGCCAAGAGATTTGTCCCAATCAGTTAAACTAAAAATATGTTCAATATAGTAGTACAGCTCAGTGTATTCGCCACAGTAAATTTGACCCTTTGACCCCCCCCCCCCCAAAAAAGCTTGAACTACATCCTCAAGTTCCAGTGGACTTGTGTGCCAAACTGTTACGTTCTTGGGTTAGTCTTTGATACATTTTAGGCTGTAAATGTTGTGGTATTGTGTATTTATCACATTTTTGAAAAATTTTAAAATTCTAAAAAACAAAAAAGTGTTTCATTGTTTGGGTTCCTGTTCTATTGTTCTTTTTACATATCATTGTACTTCTACTTAATTGATTTGTGTGAGAGCACACTGACCACAGCTGGCCCCTGGCCCTCAGCAGTGGAGGCAGAGAAAACTCACTCTGACTCAAATGAAGCGATGATGCAGGAATATTTTTTGTCATGATTTCTGAGAGAATTCTGAGAAATCATTCCTTCTTGTGACTTCCAAGTCTCCAGTTCCTCCATCCAAGTGTCAGACTGACGCTGGACTCACTCCCTGATTAGCCGTCTTCTCCGTTGACTCGTTTCGTTGTTGTGTTACTGCACAGCAACAAAATACTTTTGTTGAAGAATTCATGGGTTCAAACAGACTCAACACCATAAGCCAACTTTCAAATTCAGCCAACTACAGACAGCCATTATACACATTTACATTTATGCACATTAATCTACTTCTTCTGCCTTCTTCCTGCATATACATGATTTTATATGTATATTTAAATTGTCACATTTATTTATTGTCATATGACGCTGTTGATTCTACATATTTACACATACATCTGTGTTATTATAAATTCTTTTTTCTTTTATATTTTCTGTACTTGAATAGGACCAACTGCATTGTGAACAATGTTCCTCCCCCCGGGATCAATTGAATATTTCTGATTCTGATTTTACACTCATGATGTTTCCCAGGAGAATTATAATAGTATCTCTCCCTGTCCTCTGTCATGTCCCCTAAGGGACCAGTAGTTTTTTTGACTGACATGCGTCAATATTGTAGACAACAATAGTCTTACTGGTGCAATTTTTGTTGGCTTAGATGGCAGTTGGGTGGTGCCAATTCAAGAAAATAATGTTGCTTTTACAACAGGTCCTTGAAAAGCTTGTCAAGTTGGTTAACTAACATTTTAATCATTTATATGCACATTCATTCATTTCTTTGATATCGTTCTGATTAAAGTGAGTCACATCTTGATACGACATAAAGAAGAGTGATGAATTTTTGACTTGCGAGTCATTTTCCTGTTGTTTGTGACACTTCCGATGGTGTCTTTGTGAGGAGAGTAAAGCATGAACATGTCAGCCACTGCGAGTTTGTCAAGGTGGAACAAATCAAGCACGCTTGCTGAGACGCTCCCTCATTCCACCGCTCCCACTGTCAGAGCTCCCTCAGCTGGTTCTGTGCCAGGAGGTTGCAAATGCTTCTGTCCTTCCAGCAGGACTCCTGCGGGCCAAGAGAGCATCAAAAAAGCTTCTCACATCCACAAAGTCATGGGGAAATAAGTTTGAGAGGACAAGCTGGTTCATTTAGCCTGGGCAACTTGGTTCGGTAGTCCACCAGGAAATAAAGTGTAAGCAAACACAGTTGACACTAATGATGCACTGGAAGTTTGTTTTTTTTCTTTTTTTTAATCGTACTGAGTTCCTGCAAACACCATTCAATGTTTATAAAGTCAAATGTTTCTTTGAACAAATCCAACTAAAAACTAATTTTTTTTTGAACCCATTTGAAATATTCTACGCAGCTTGAACCACACCTGCAAATCCTGCAAAACATTTGTTTGGAAACTTCGTACATTACAACGCTGCACCATCAGTTTTTGGTGTATTAAACATTTTGAAACATCTCAAATTGATTGCAAACCAATTAGTTGTCACCCCCTGGTAATACGAAGACAGCTTGTTATTAAATGTAACTGCTTTTTCAGCGAGTTGAGTTTAATACAGAGTAACACACGAGGTTTGGGCTCCACTGTGGAAACTGATGCTTCAACATTTCAGACAGTTTGTTCATATTCTGTTTTATTCTCAGCAGTAATTTTACAAAAGGACTTAAAAATGTGAGTCACTTTACATTGAAAGTCTTTAATTGTAGTAATTCTAGTACTTTTAAAACAGTAATTCTCTCTCTCTCTCTTCCTCACTCTCTTTCTCCCTCGCCTGTGTCTCCTCAGGTTGTTTGCCACCAAGTGCAGCAGCTGCCTGGAAAAAATTGCACCCACAGAGTTTGTAATGCGAACTGGGGAGAGTGTTTACCACCTCAGCTGCTTCTGCTGCTGTGCTTGTGAGCGTCGGCTGTGCAAAGGAGATGAGTTTGTTGTGAAAGAAGGTCACTTGCTGTGCAGGAGTGACTATGAGAGGGCCCGGGACCTGCTCAGCACCGCCAGCCCTCACATCTCAGACTCAGGTAATGCCGGAGCAGTTCAACTGGAATACAGTTGAGCCAAAACTGTGTTAAAATGACAGAAGAGAACAAATGTCTTTGTGTCTATCAACAGACAACAGTGATGATGAGGATGTGATGTCAGAGAAGTGCCCTGCAGATCAGGGGAAAGGCAGTGAAGACAGCAGAGACCCTCACCGGCCCAAACGGCCTCGCACCATCCTCACCACCCAGCAGAGGCGTGCCTTCAAGGCCTCCTTTGAGGTCTCATCCAAACCTTGCAGAAAGGTGCACAGTGAATCCTCGCAGCAGCGGGATGGTAGATGTGCTGCATGTTCACAGCTTTTCTAACTCTCAACCACTCAAAGCTCTTCTTATATCCCATTCATCCATTCATACACTGCTGGCAGAGGAGGCTGTGGAAGGTGCCAACTCACTCACACATTCACTCTCAGTCATTCAACAGCGCCGCCCTGAAATATTGCACTAAAACACATTTTCAAAGTTGTAATGTAAATTAAGTGACTGCACTGGGATGAGACACATTGATGCTGATGTTTTGAAAAATGTCATAATCTCCATTTCATGGATTTTCAATGGCTCATCACATCATTGACTGTGAAATCAAGCCTGAGCTGGAGGGGAAGGCTACCATAAATGTGACTCTTTGGACTACTCCACAATACAACTTTTAAGTAAAAAGAATGTGAACACCCTCCAGACAAAAGCCTGTCTTCTAACCACACATGGTTGGTCCAGCAGCTCTCACACACCACCAGGAGTCTTTCTGACTGTGTGACATCCTTCACAGGAGTTTCAACCCTTGTGGGAGCATCAGTCGCTGACTGTCCCTGACTCCCAACATTCTGTTTGTCTGTCACATGGGAGGCAGAGGTTGCTGCTCCAGCTCTCTAGGGTCCTTTCAGCTGACAGATGCCTTTCATGCTAAAGATAAACAGACTTGCATAGTAAGTGAGAACAGCAGATGACCGTGGACCCCGTATCACCGCCACCCTCCACGTCCCTGATGTCTGCTTCTGTGGACTCTAGAGGGGAAAGTCCTCCACCTGCAACACTTTCCACATCCAACCACATTTAAATTTGTTTATATTCATATTGCTTGTAAATGTAATCAACTAGGGGACTGGCTTTATTTTACCATCCAAATCGTCTAACCCCTCTATAACCTTCTCCTGCTCATGGCAACCCAAAAACTAACCGTGAGCAGCAGCAGGGCAGTGAACATGCACATGACCATCGTGGTTGTCACCTGACCTCTGACAATGACAGGCAGAAGCAATCACTACACCAGCAGTGCTATGACTCATAATAACATATCCTGGATAATATTTTCATCATCATACACCAGCAAAAGAACACAAAAAAAGAATGCTCTAGGGACACCCTGGTGGTCACGAGGCCCTAAGCAAGCACTTGGCTTGCTTATGCCTTTGGGTCTGCACACAAACGAGGAAATTGTGGCAGCACAAATCTCGTTGGACCTCACCTGTACAGGAGGGTCCTGGTTTTCCCCCTCAGAATTGGTTAAAAAACAAACGTACACTTATGGGTTTGTTCTGAAGCACACAATAGTGACACCTTTTGCCTCTTGCCTTTTTTGACTGGATAGTTCAAGTCAAACCACAGTCTTGTGCTTTACTGTGTGTCAAGTGGTCCCAGGAGGTCAGGGGCCCAGGGGGTTAAGGGGGTTAGGTTTGGACCAGCAGCAACTTGGTGTCCTGATGCTCTGGTTACTCCTAAATATGATCCAAGCCAACGATTACGTGGAATGTTAACTGTACGCAATCATTTGTCTGGAGATCAAATTCAGCCTGTTAATCTGTGAACAGATTTCTCCAAATATGAAAAACAAAGGACAAGAAAAACGGTCTGAATTGGACGATTAGACGGAATAAAGTCTTCAAACAAGAATTCCATCATGTAAAACAAAGCTGATGATTTGTGGACAAGAGAACTTGTTTTGAAAAATCATCTGAGATGGAGACAGACAGTGAAACTGATTCAGAGGGTTGACGTCTTGAAGCAGCCGATAACTGCGAGTGTCCTGTGACCTCCAGGTGAGAGAGACCCTGGCAACAGAGACGGGCCTCAGTGTTCGTGTGGTCCAGGTGTGGTTCCAGAACCAGAGAGCAAAGGTTAGTGCACCACTACCCCAGTCACACCTGTAACGTGCGTCTTCATGTACGAGCGTTCACATCACCATCAGTTCTTTGTGCTGTGAGCGTGTGGATAAAAGGATGAGAGTGATTCAGTGAAGGGTTTTTTCCAAGTTTTTCTTGTCTCTGCACTTGCCTCTCTTCTCTGGGTAGGAGATCAAGAGCACAACTCAGGAAGCACACTTAATTATTTTGTCTTTACTTAGCAAACAAAGCAAGTACACAAAATCCAAGCTGGCAAACTTAGTGCAGCGGGTCGAGCTGAGTCAAGGTGAACTCAAATACAAAGTCAGAAACAGAATCATGGTCAAAACTGAGCAGGAAGGAGAAGACATGTGGAAGAGGAGGGGTTTCAGATGACGGCAAGGTCCGAAAGGAATTAGAACAGAACAAGATACAAGAATAAACTGCATTTCATTTGATCTAAATAATACAGCAACATAGGTTCATAAACCCTTGTTAGCCAACACAGTCTCACCCCTATTCGTCACATATTGACGTTTAGTCACTGCCCCCTGCCGTCCAGAACCGACGTCAAGGGTACCCCCTTTCCGTGACTGTCTGATGAAGAGGGTCATTCACTGAATGTAATACTGTCCCCTTATCTTCGGATTTCGACGTAAGGAGCTTAAACCATGCAACGTCCCCATGTCACATGACTTTCAGGTTTTCTGCTGCTGAAACTAATAAAATGGCTGCCGTTGTTGTCATTCCCTGTGATAAAAAGACACAACACAATATCATAAAAACGAATGACTTTATAAATTATAACATGATCAGGTACTTATTATACAGAAGTAGTATGTGCTTAGATGTGATTACTTGCTTGCAGAGATGGAGAGAGAGATAAATAACTATATATATATATATATATATATATATATATATATATATATATATATATATATATATATATATATATATATATATATAAGACTTAGAAAATATATATTTACAATATCGCCATCCCTATAGGGGTCCAGCTGGACAGCGGAGGACCAATAACCAGTGAAATGATCGGGAAAAGAATCAAAATACAGATTTAAATGAATAAAAAATAGTGCAATGCATTTAAAGTAGGCTACAATGTGCAAGGATACACCCTTCAGCTGTAGATGCAAAGTTCCATGATCACAAACTTATGTACTTACCTTTGATATTGTGTGTGTCAGGGTGGTGTTTTTATTGTTGTTTTATTCCTGCTCTTATTTATTGCTGCCCTTTTCTACTGTTGGATATTTACTTGTTTGTTTGTTGTTTTCTATCCTGTCTTGTTGTTGTTTGCTGTGTTTGTTTACTCACAGATGAAGAAGTTAGCCCGCAGACAACAACAACAACAACAACAACAGCAGGATCGCCACAGCAGCCAAAGACTCAGCCAGGGTGAGGACTGAGCATGTGCTCACTCTTCTGTCTGCCATGTCAACCTTCTAATATCACTGCAATCACACAGTGACAGCATGGCTGTAGGAAAGTATTTTGAAATCAGAACTGCATCGTGAGAGCAATGATGATCAACAGCAAACACTCTTGGGCTAGTGGACTCTTGTGTCCCATATTCTGGGGTCAGGGTATGAGTGTTGCTGAAGCTGCTCCGGACAAGCCAATAAAGCCATCAATGTCTCTTCAGCACTTGTTAAGCTAGCAGGCTTATTGCCACTGTGGTTTCACAGCAGATATGAGCAGACAGTTTAGATAAGTGGCTCGGGGCTTTGGCAAGCACTGCCTCTATCTGTTCAGAGACTCCCAGCGTGTCAATATTGGCGTAGCAGCTGGCTTTATTATAGCCGAGGCTGTCACTGCTCACCAAATGAGCTGAACAAACCAGCAAATGGTTGTTGTTTGATGTTGGAATGAGATGAAGGTTCCTGGATGACACAACGGGGAGGCATCTTCAGGATCAGTCAGACGAGGCCTGTAGGCACTCTGAGGAGGAACATTCTGTTGTTCAGCATTTAAAGCTTCTACACAACCACACAGGGTTTCCGTGCTCATCTACAGGCTTTTCAAGAGATGATTTCCCTCATTTTGTTTATTGAATAGCTTAATGTAGATGTATCCAATAAATCAAGAGACAGATTACTACTGAATGAAAAAGTACAGCTGAAATTTGTTAATTTAATTCTCAAGCCACTCAATGTTACACTTGTATCAGGAAGGCTACTCTGCAAGTGTTTCGGGTGATTCTACAAACTTTTTCAACTAAATGTACCAGCTAAAATCCTGAAGACCACACATCTGATTGAATCTGTCTTGAGTGTATTTAAGCTCTTTCTAACCAGATGATGTAAAATTGTCTCTTCAAGAAGCATAAATCATATTTTGCTGTACGTCAGTGGATGCAGGCACTTCCTGGGTCTTCCGAGGCTGAAAAGACAAAGAAAGTAGCCATCTTGCTCGCTGTTTGTGGATTATTTTAAGTTCTGGCCTTTTTGGCAGGTATACCAAACAGCTTCCAGTGCATTATCACCACCTGCCCAACTGCGGAGGGTTTAGTGTTTGGCTCGAAGCCTGGTAAAACAAAGACTGTGGTCTGGCTAACAGAGACACATACAGTATACTGCATGTGGCCAAGTGTCAATACAAGCGTTTGAAGTCACATTTGGATTGTATGCAGATTTGAGACACTTAAGATGGCAAATATAATTAGGGCCACCAAGGCACACAGACAAAGATTCGTCGATATTTTCATCCACTATAACTGCTGATAGTGGGTTTGTTATAAAGAATGCAGCAGTCCAGGAATGGGTGTTCTTCCTTCGGCCCACTGTTGTCTTCCTCTGCCTCTCACCAGTTTACTCATGATTACTAGTTTACTCAAATGAAATGTCACAAGTCAGTCAATTAGGGATTGTGAAGCCCCTCAAGGCACATTGTGATTTGTCATTTTGGGATTTATAAATCTCTACTTTCGATTCACCATCAGTGACGTCTGGAGATCTCATGAATGAAAAGATTTCATGACACAGGATTTCTACTTACCCAAGTTGAAAAGTTTCAACTCAAGCAAATATCACATGTTCATGTCAGTGGTTCTGACCAGCAGAAATCCATGATTATTATTGTGTTTTTGCATGTCTGTGTGTGATCAGTTCAGCTGACCCGTGTATTCACTGAGGTTGTCTTTCTCTTGCTGCTGCAGATGTGATGTCAGGTTGCATGGCAGATCTGCCCAAGTCCTATTCAGGACCCCCAAACCAGCAGCAGCTGGGGCCGATAGAGCACAGTGGCTATAACATGGACCCCTTTCAGCAGGGCCTCACCCCACCCCAGATGCCTGGAGACCACATGAACCCCTACAGTGAGCATCACACTCTCCATCATGTCTGTGTCTGGAATGAAGCAGTACATCTGTATCGAGACTTAAAAATGGAGGGGCTCAACATAGAGGCAACTTATTAAAGAAAGAAACTGCACACTAGAGGAAGCAGAGAAGAGGTGCTGTTGTTCACTGGAAACAGGAAATTCACTCTGGGTGCTTGTGTAAGCTTGTGACCTCATTCTTTTGGTCACTACTAAAGAACTGGTGAGGATCAATGAGTGCTGGGCTGGACTTGGACAAAAATAGGCCCTGGAATTTTGGACTAGACCAGCCCACAATATTGACTGAACGCACCTGGGGCCGATGATGCGCCCGCTACCAAAGCCAGGCCAACCCTGCTCAGTAGCTGTAACCAAACCTCCAGAACCTAGTCACCAGAGCTGCTGAGCCTGAAGCTGCACGCTGCCAACAGCAAACACTAAAGGTTCTCCAAAAGTTTGCTTGCACTGATTCAGCATGGGCTATCACAGTACACAGAATATAAAACAAAAAAAGGAAATGCATACAAAATAAAATACAGATTCTAACAGAGCCCTCCAAATGGCTCCCTGCACTCCTCCGGTGGCATCCCCGCCATTGCGCTCCGCTCAAAACAGAGCTCATTTAACAGCTACACAAAAAGAAGTTGACCTTTTTAATGTAACAAAATAAAATTCCGATTTGTTTTGTTTTGTCAAACAGTTATAATCAAGCTCTCACCTGGAACAGGTAGCCAGGATCATCTCCTCGCTCAGCGAGCCCCGCAGCTGCAAGGGCAGGACCAGTGGAACACTTAGGCCATGAGAGAATGACAGCTGTATGAAATGATGAGCTCCCAGTATCTGATGGGCCAGTATGACATGCACTTACTCCTTCTGTCCTCTCTGCCCTCACCAGGTGATTCCATCTTCCATGACGTTGACAGTGACACATCGCTGACAAGTCTCAGCGACTGCTTCAAGACCACAGATGTTGGCAGCTTGCATGCCCAGGTGGCCAACCCCATCGACCACCTGTACTCAATGCAGAGCTCCTACTTTGCCTCCTGACAGCTGTAGTCCCTGTCAGCCTCATCCCACCCACGCCACCACCTGTCACCAGGCCATGAAAGGTGACCATCCAGTGAATCCACCTAAATATCCAACTGACCTCCACCGGCTAAAGGAAAGAAAAAACATGAAAGACAAACTTCAAGCCTCCTGTGTACCCCACTGTCTGGAACTGCTGGTGGTCCAAAACCAGGAACTACATCTGAAATGACTGATGCAGTTTAATAGATCCATTGATGACAATCCAGTTGGATTTAATGTTGTGATTAATAGGCCAACAGGATTTTCATTGCAGGGTTCCTGTGAAAATGGAACCAATAAGTCCCCCTGTTGTGTCTGCTCAAGTGAACATAATCTTCTAATTACTGCTCCTCACAAATATCCAAACATCCAGTTTTGCAAGTCAGAATGAGATTGAATTGTGTCTTTCTGAAAAACATGATGGTATAATTATGAAAAGGAAAAAAAATATTCAAAAAGGCAGTATGACTATATTGTACAAAACTAAACATCCTGGTTTATTCATTGATTCTGCTATTTATCATTGTTATTTGACTGTAAATTCCTTTTACTATGCTATTTATTATTTTATTGGGTTCTTCTGGACATTGTCAAGAAGACAATTTAGATTTGCTAACTCACCAACAGTGTCGGTGCTTTAAATAAAAGTGTGTTCTTTGTGTCTTGTGTCAACAAACTTGGTGGGAAAATTCAAATGAATTGTCAACTAAATGTGGCGGCACGGTGGTGGAGTGGTCAGCACTGCGGCCTCACAGCAAGAAGGTTCTGGGTTCGAGTCCCAGCTCGAGCACGGGATCTTTCTGATTGGAGTTTGCATGTTCTCCCTGTTCCTGTGTGGGTTCTCTCTGGTACTCCTGCTTCCTCCCACAGTCCAAAGACATCAAGAGAGGACCAGGCTGATTGATACTCTAAATTGACTGTAGGTGTGACTGTGAGTGTGAATGGTTGTCTGTCTCTATGTGTTGGCCCTGTGATGGACTGGTGACCTGTCCAGGGTGGACCCTGCCTCTCGCCCGAAATCAGCTGGAATAGGGTTCAGTCCCCCCCCCCCCCCCCGCAACCCTTAATAGGATAAGCGGAAGAAAATAGATGGATGGATGATGGATGGATGTCAGCTAAACACAATTAAGACAAGAGCCCTAATTGTCACGTCTCAAGGGATCGTGAAGTTCTTGGAGCTCATGAAGAAAGAGTCTGGAGTTCTGTGGTAATAGAAAGGATTTAAGTATGTAACTCTGCAGCTAGACAACTCTGATGAAATCTTTTCCTTGCACTGAACCATTTGATAGTGTTGGGTTCTGAAGTATGATGTGAAACATAACATTCACCTACTTTTGGTGGTGGTATGGTGTTCCACAAGGGTCTGTGCTTGGACCAGTCCTCTTCACTTTTCATTTCCATCCCGCTGCCTTGTCTGGCCAGCTCTTTGCCCTCATCGCTTTCTTGTCCCTTTGCACATCTGAATACTTCTACTTGTAGAGGAATCAGTCAGAAAAACCTAATCAAAATTAACACAACCACCAAATTAACTCAAAAGAACATAATAATTAGATGTGGACTATTACCCATCAGATCTCTGATGTCAAAAATTGACTTAGTGAAGACATTAATATCTGACAATTGCACTGACCTGTTCTGTCTCACTGAAACCTGGCTGGTGATGATGAGGATGTTAGTCTGAATGAATCCACTCCTCCCAGTCACATTAACACTCACATTCCCCGAGGCTCTGGCCCAGGAGGTGGAGTTGCTGCCATTTTTGACAAAAGTTTAGTAATAAATCCCAAACCCAAAACAAGTTTCAATTCATTTGAAAGCCTGATTCTCAGTTTGTCTCATCCAACCTGGAAAACTCTACAGCCACTCTTATTTATCATTGTGTCCTGTCCTCCTGGTCCTGACTCTGGATTCTGATCTGAATTCTCAGAGTTTCTATCAGTTTAGTTCTAAATCAGATAAAGTCATGATTGTAGGTGACTTCAATGTTCATGAGGATGTTGATAACGACAGTCTGGTGCTGCATTTCTCTCTCTTCTAGACTCAGTTGGTTTCCATCAGTCTGTCCATGAACCGACTCACCGCCACAACCACACCCTCCACCTCCTCCTAACATGTGGAACTGAAGCTGAACATCTAGTTGTATTTCCACAGAGCACTTTTATCAGACCATCAGTTCATCACTTTTGAATTTGCACTAATCGACTACACTCCACTCAGGAAAACGGTGGTTTCCAGATGTTTGTCTGATCAGGCCACAGCTGGATTTAAGGAAGCGATTCCATTGGTGCTAAATTCAGTGTCATGTCCCATTGTTACAGAGGAAAATGTTGTCAACCTTAGTCCCTCCCAAATTGATCATTTTATCGATAGAGCAGCACGCATCTTACGAATTTTACGATTGCCCCACTAAAAAAGAAAACTATAAATCCAAGGAAACAAGCACCTTAGCACAATTCTGAAACCAGACAGCTTAAACAAAAAACTTAGAAACTAGAAAGAATATGGCACTCCTCCAAACTGGAGGAGTCACATGTAGTCTGGCAAGATAGTCTTAAAAGCTATAAGAAAGCCCTTCGTATAGCGAGAGCAGCCGACTACTCAGCACTAATAGAGGAACACAAGAACAACCCAGGTTCCTCTTCAGGACTGGAGCCAGACTGACAGAGAGCCACAGCTCTACTGAACCAAGCATTCCTGTTTCTGTGTGTAGCAAAGATTTCATGGACTTCTTCAATGACAAAATTCTCCTTATAGAGAGAAAATTCTCCTCCTCCTGCCATCAGCTGACAACACGTCACCTATAACCCCAGAAACCTCAGAAGCAGCTGGAGGATCAGACGTACACTTTGACAGTTTTTCTCCCATTAGCTTTCATGAGCTTAGTACAATAATTTCCTCCTCTAAACCCTCCACCTGTCTCCTAGACTCCATCCCAACTAAGCTGCTAAAGGACTCTCTACCCCTCGTTAGCACCTCTCTCTTAGATATGATCAATGTGGCGCTGGTATCTGGTTACGTCCCACAGTCCTTTAAAGGAGCAGGAATTAGACCCCTTCTCAAAAAAGCAACCCTGGATCCAGAAGTTCCACCAACTACAGACCAATATCAAATTTTCCTTGCCTCTCCAAAATTCTGGAGAAAGACGTTGCTAAACAATTCTGTGACTTCTCCACAGCAGCAGCTTATTAGAGGATTTCCAGTCAGGTTTCAGGATTCATCCTAGCACAGAAACAGCACTAGTCAAAGTTACCAATGACCTCCTACTGGCATCAGATGAGGGACTCGTCTCTGTGCTGGTCCGATTCGATCAGGGGTCTCAAACTGGTCCAGTAAAAGGCCGCGTGGCTGCAGGTTTTCATTCCAACCCAGCAAAAGCAACACCTGATTCTACTTAAATCAATTAAGCTGTGTTCACACAGCACATTTGTTGGATCAGGTGTTGCTTTTGCTGGGTTGGAATGAAAACCTGCAGCCACACGGCCCTTTACTGGACCAGTTTGACACCCCTGTATTAGATCAAGGGTGGGCAATCCTGTGCTATGGAGGGCCGTGTGTATGCAGGTTTTCCTTCCAGCCAAACACTTTAACAGGTGATTCCACTGATTAACACACCTTCAGCCACAGAAGAGTGTTAATCAGTGGAATCACCTGTTTAAGTGTTGGGTTGGAAGGAAAACCTGTATACACACGGCTCTCCATGGCACCTGATTGCCCACCCCTGTATTAGATCTTAGTGCAGCTTTGATACCATTGACCACCATATCGTTCCACAGCAGGGGTCTCAAACTGGTCCAGTAAAGGGCTGCAAGTTTTCATTCCAACCCAGCAAAAGCAACACCTGATTCTACTTAAATCAAATGAGCTGTGTGAACACAGCTTAATTGATTTAAGTAGAACTCTGTAGAACAGGGACTGGAACATGTCATTGGTATTAAAGCTGGTTTAAGTCATATTTACTAGGTCGATCTCAGTTCATACTCACTCATGATAATTCCTCTGAAACCACTGCCGTCAGTTATGGTGTTCCTCAAGGCTCTGTGCTTGGACCAGTCCTCTTCACTCTGTATTTCCGTCCTCTCGGTCACATTATTAGGAAACACTCAATTAATTTTCACTGTTATGCTGACGACACTCAGCTGTACTTATCAATGATCCACATGAAATAAATCAGCTGACTAAACTGGAGGCCTGTCTGAAGGAGATAAAAACTTGGATGACCCATAATTTCCTTTTATTAAACTCTGATAAAACGGAAGTTATTGTGCTGGACCCAAACCATCTTAGAGACACCCTATCTCATGAGACAGGTACCCTGGATATCATCACCCTGGTCCCAGCACGACCGTAAGGAACCTAGGAGTTCTCTTTGATCAGGATCTGTCCTTTAATGCCCACATTAAGCAAATTTCTAGGACTGCTTTCTTTCATTTACGTAACATCGCTAAGATCAGACACATCCTGTCTCAAAAGGATGCAGAAAAACTAGTCCCTGCCTTTTGTCACTTCCAGGCTGGATTACTGCAATTCCCTCCTATCAGGCTGCACCAGTAGGTCCCTAAAGACTCTCCAGCTGGTCCAGAACGCTGCTGCCTGCGTGTTGACTAAAACTAGTAGAAGAGACCATGTCTCTCCTGTACTGCTTCTCTGCATGGCTCCCTGTCAAATTTAGAATAGAATTCAAAATTCTCCTTCTAACATCAAAGTCCTCAACAGTCAGGCTCCTTCATCCCTGACAGAGCTCCTAGTCTCCTATTATCCAGCTGGAACCCTTCACTCCCAGGATGCAGGGTTCCTGGTGGTTCCTAGAGTTCTTACAGTAGACTGGGAGCCAGAGCCTTCAGCTATCAGGCTCCCCTCCTGTGGAACTGTCTCCCAGTTTCAGTCCAGGATTACCTTCCTTTTTGATCAGGCTTATAGTCAGGACTGCTTAGGCTGGCCCTTAGATATGCTGCTATAGGCTCAGACTGCTGGGGATCTCCCATGGTGCACTGGGCTTCTCTCTACTCCTCACTTGCCTCTCTGTCCTCCTATATGTGTCATACATAAATCATACTCATACGTATTACAAACTCATCTTCTCCTCCAGAGCCTTCAGGCTCCCCTCATCCCAGATCCCGAGTGCTGCTGGAGGAGGCTGCAGACCTGAAGCGGCTCCAGCTGCCACCCGTAGCTCCACCTGCTCACGTCCCTGTCGGTCCATCAGTCTCTCTTCCTTTCTCTCTCTCTTTATCTCTGTCCCTCTCTTTCCTTCTGTCTCTCTGTCTTCCTCCATTATCTGTCTTTGTCTCTGCCCCGCTCTCCTGCTCTCTTTCCCCCCAACCGGTCAAAGCAGAAGGCCGTCCCCACTTATCCTGGATCTGCTCCACGTTCCTGCCTGTTAAAAGGAAGGTCTTCGTTGCCGCTTTTGCCTGATATGCTTGCTGATGGAGAATTGTTGGGTGGAGGTTCATTGAAGGAGGGAAGTGCTGGACCTGCTCTACTTGGAAAGTGTCATGAGAGAACTTTGTAGTGATTTGGCGCCTACAAATAAAATTGACTTGACTTGACTTGAATATCCAGATAACATCTGATCACCTAGTGCATTTTAATGGCAGGTTTAAATCGAATCTTTGATTACTGTGAATTTGCAGTGTGTACAGTTTTGTGTGACAATAGATTCACGTTTACAGAGTTGTTTTTTTTGCATTACCTTTTATCATTCCTTGTCCACTTTAGTTAGAAATACTCAGAAAATATGTCCACAAAATTCTCTCGCCCTTATGTGAGTTCAAAATGTTGCCTACATTTACTGTACACTACTACTGTAGCATAACTGATGTATAGTGCATCAGCTAATGGGGATCCTAATAAAATCAAATCAAACCACATGCATCTGGTGTGGATCTTTTGACCTCAATGCTGTGATTTCAACACTTTCAAAACCCTTAAACAAACAGAACAGTCACACACCATCAGGTCATCGCCGTCACAGCTTGATTCATGTCAGGATATAATCCAGGGTTTCCTGCCATGTGATTTACATTGAGAGTTTATATATGGCAGATGCATGTGCTTTTCCTTTGTCACAAAACAGCACAAGTACATGGAGATCACCTACCTCTCAGCAGGGTTCTAAAACTGAAAGGCAGCACAATATTTACCCACCATGCAACAATCACTTCCGTTTCTTTGTATGAGCCATAAATGAACGTGAGTGGAATAACTCAATTTGTTCCACTCGGTCAGGCTGCTGGATGAAAGACAAACAGCAGCCTCTTTGCTAAACAATTGATCACAAAAAACTGATGCGTGTACACGGCAGCACACAAAGACTGTTCATGGCTCAAGTTCAGTCAGGTGGAAGACACAAGTCAGACAGATGTCAGTGACTCGCTCCCCAACAACATTTGGCCCTGGTGTTACCAGCAAACATTTCTAGGTGATGCCAAAAAAAAAGAAAACTCTTCAAACTGTCTATTTACTTTGTAGTCAATGAATCATCAGTTCAAGTACAGTATAGTTCAGTCCAGCAGTTCAGTTTGTAAAGGACCAACCAACCACCTCCAGATTTCTGATCCAACCAATCGACAATACAGTTAATTCAGCTGTCACGGTTCTGTCTGGACTTTTCAGCCAATTATTATTTTGGACTTTCGGTCTTACGAGTCTTTGCTTTATTACAGACTCATTTGGCTTGATCTTTGTGTTGTTCCTCTTTTCCTTGGTGTGTTGGTGGTTTGTATTCCTCCTTTGTGTTTTCATCCAACCTTTGTCAATTCCTCTTTAATTTTGAAATTCCATTGTGTGTCCTCTTGTCTTAATTCCTGCCTTTGTCTGTTTCCCTTCATTTTCTGTGATAACCTGTGTCTGGTTAGTTCACATGTAGGTCTATACCATCCACAGTCCTGCTGCTTGTGCCTCTTCCAATCAGCTCCTTCCCTGCCCTCACAACCTCGGACCTGTTCTGACATTAGAGTTTGTATTTCAGTTTGGTTTGCTGCTCTGGTCCTTTTCACTTCCACTGGTCATCCTCTTTGTTCTTGGTGGTTCACCCTATCATTTGTATATCGAAGCGAAGTAAAATCTGGTCAACTGGACGTAAGTTGTAAGCTCTGTCCTACTTGACATGCATTTTCATCACTGAACTGAACTCTGCTCAGCAATGTGGTCCACATTCATACAAACACTAAGATGTTTCAAAGTGATTGATTGATTGACTTTAGCCTGGCTAGCAGGAGCACTCCCTCGTTGAAAAGAACAACATCTGTGCCGGTCCCTGACCCGCTAGCTTTACCAACAAGTTTTGTCGCCGCCGCTTGCTGCGTGCCGAGATGCTTTAATAGATCAGAGTTGCTGTTAGCGGCCGCAGAGAGGGTCTTAGTTCCGAGACACGAGTTGCATTTAACATGAACATTTTCTTCCTTCTGCTCAGCGAAGGAGAAGTAGTGAACGTACTTCCACTTAAGGAAACCAGCCCGAGGTTCTAATAAACGGATCGTTTAGTAACTATAACTGAGTTATTGAATTTTAAAAATAATGCATTTGATTATTAGTTACTGCCAAAGTTACTTTTTTGGCAGTAACTAATAACGCAATAAGGCGTCAGTCCCAACACTGCTCATAATTGAGGCATTGCTACCCAGCACAGTGTAAACGCGGTTTACGCAAGATAAATTGCGTACGCCAGGATCGGAGCTCAAGATCAGGTGTATCAACACGAAAAGTTCGTCGATTCTTGCTCTGTTTCACGCCAACTCCGGAGGTGCCGTAGAAGTTGGCTGAAAGCCGATTCTTGCGTTGACTGCACTTTGGTCCGTTGGCGACACCCTGTGGCGGTGTTTGGTGACTGACATCACTTGACAACCGCACATACATCAGGCACAAAAAAACCATCAACACAAACACAAACACCTGTTGGCATTACTTAAGCGGCTATGGTAGAGCCTTCACGATTGTGCTGACTGTGCAACTTTCAACAATGGCGAGCTGTGCCATTGCCGACACTGGTGCTGAGCTTGCTCGGCTTCTTGGCCACTTGCTCTTTCCAGTGGGAGATGGAGGACCGTTCTGGGGTGAGCCAGTCGACCCTCAGCCGGGCCATGCCCATGGTGGTGGACCTGATCATCTGCCTCTCCCGCAGGCACATTACATTCCCTTCCAGTGCGGTTGAACAGGCCAATATTATAGCACAATTTCCAGCAATAGCAGGATTCTCTAATGTAATCGGAGCCACTGACTGCACTCATGTTGCCATAAAAGCACCGTCCCATGAGGAACACGCTCACGTTCATCGTAAGGGTTTCCACTCCATCAATGTGCGGATCATGGATGCGCAGAGGCTGGAGGGATGGACGCCGATCCCGGCCGGGCAGCCGTCCTCACACGCGTGAATTTCATTTCCACAGTGTGAAAGGGTAAGAAGCTACTACACGATTCATGAAGCCAGGTTTATTTATTTTGTCCACGAAATGTTCCAGAACATTTATCAGGCAGTCGAGCCGCTCATTGATCCCCGTTATTCCCCTAATAATGTCCTCCTGCGACTAGGACCGCCTGTGTGAGGACCCTCCCACTGGATCCGTGTGGGCAGGAGGATGCGCCGCTGGGTCCAGCTTGGCTTGAGGATCGTCCGCTGCTTGTCGGCTTGGTGCTGGTTCTGGGGCCGGGGGACCGGCTGGCCCGAATGCTGCTGGTCCTGGCGGATGAGCCGGCGGACGGGCTGGTGCGGGAACCGGCAGTGGTGCAAGCTCAAATTCAAGAAGTGACGGCCACAGTGACAACAAACAGAGTCATATGTCCTGAAGGTAATACACAAACAGCAGCAGTAATACCTGTTTGGCTCTCATCTACTACACAGCCCACAAAGGAAGTCCTTGTATATGCCTCACTGGATTCTCAAAGTGATACGACCTTTGTCCTTAGTGAAGTTGCAGAATATCTAGACACCATTAGAGAACCAGTCAAGCTAGAGTTGTCCACTATGACATCAAAAACCACAGTTGTTCAGTCTCAAAGACTAAAAGAGCTACAAGTACATGGCTTCTACTTAAACAAAAGGATCAGTCTACCACCAACTTTAACACGGGAGTTTATTCCAGCCAATGAAGGTCACATTCCAACGAACGAGACAGCAAAAGCTTGGCCACATCTCCAACATCTCCAAGCAGAAATCGCTCCTTTGCAAGACTGTCTTGTAGGTTTGTTAATCGGATAGAACTGCTTGCAAGCACTACTCCCAAGAGAGATTGTGTCTGGCAAAGAGTACGAACCCTATGCTCAGCGCACAGATCTAGGCTGGAGCATAATTGGACAAAACAATCCATGCCCAGACTATGGAGACGTCATCGTATCGTTGTGAGGAAAGTTGTCCCAGATCTCAATCCCTTTGTTGATCTTCCGAGGGAAGTCCACTATGTAAATAGAACTAAGGTAAAGGATGTCACTCCTTCAGAGATCATCAAAGCTCTGGAGTTGGATTTTTCAGACAGGGCCAGTGATGACAATCGTGTGTCTCAAGATGACCTTAAGTTTCTCTCGTAACTCAAAGAAGGCATCAAACAGAATGAAAGTGGTCACTATGAAATGCCACTACCATTTTGTAATGAACGACCTAAGCTACCAGACAACAAGGTATGTGCAATGCTGATGAGAGTGCAACTGACACATTTTATTTTATACCCTCGTGTGTGTCTTCATATGACTTTTACTTTGTTTTATTGTGTAGTTCTACACGCCACCTTTAGAGGTCGCTGTGGGGGTTTGTGTAAAACGTGGTACCGAAGGAGTAAGTAAGTAAGTACGCTGTAAAATGGGTGGCAGTTGAGCACCGACTTTTTAACCAGAGCAAGGCGCTTACGTGCAACAAAAGAGAAGACAAGCCTAATTCCTTGTGGTAGCACACAGCTTACGAAGTATGGTTTTGTTTTGTATCTGAATTTTGTTTTCCGATACGTTTGCAGGCATTCGATACCCTAACTTGTCTTTATATTTCCTGCATGTTAATTATTATTTTGTCTGTGTTTTTCTTTAGTTTTCACGGTGTTATATAATAATAAATACATCAGGAAGAGGAAACCACTTGTGTCTGGACATGCTTCATGGGAATTATAGTCACTTCAAGGACACAAAAACTCTGAAATTCACGTGTGGTTTATAACTGACATGTTTTCTTTGGTAGAGCAACAAGTTGAGTGAAGAAACTGCTGTAAACTGATTGGTACATCTGTTGGCACAACATTTTGGTTCCAACAACTAGGACTCCATGCAAGAGTTTTTTTCATTTAAATAGTTTAAAAAAAAAGAGGACACACTCTTAAGTTTCAAAGTACAGAGTACAACAACAATAGTGTTACATTCTTGCTCAGTGTATTTGTATTTTCTGCCTTTGTCCATTGGCCAACTACAGTGATGATATGTAAATCTTGGAATCCAACACTTGTCTCTCGTTGGACCTCAAACTTCAAGTCAAGAAGGAAATCATTCTCAACATCCAACCACAGCAAGGCTCCATGCATTGTTGCAGTTGTCAACCACACTGACCAGTGTTTACCACTGCTGGTGTTCTCAAAGTAACTTTGCCGATTTTCATTTTTGTTTCCATTCTCCAGAATAGGAAGGAATAGAATACCAGGTGGTCTGGTATGCAGATCCATGATGTTGTGTCCTTGACGTTTGTTGGGTGACGACTCTTCAAATGAGATTCCCAGGTACCAGCTTAGGTTCACAGGCTCATGATGACTATCTGGGAAACCCTACTTCCATGACATCATAATTATCGCAAATTAGTATGTGACTGACGTCAGCATAAGGTACTGTTGCATACTGTTGAAATGTGCCTACGAAAAGGAAGAACCCACCATCTCTCTCTCACACACGCGCAAACACATGCACATGCACGCACACACTCACACAACTAGCATGCAATACTGTTAAGCTGAGAACTTTAACACTCGTTTTACATTTTTTATTTCCACACATTATTTGTTTGTCAATAATGAAGTTTGATGATGATATGTGTGAGGTGCTGCGCAGAAAAAGAATTGTCATTTTCTTTTCTTGAACGATGCCAATCAAAGTTCTGATCTAATCTCATTCATAAGGGCAGTGTCACCAGAATGCCAATCTTCGTGCAACAGCACCTCCTGCAGTCGCTAATCTAAACAGACAGAATGTGGTGTAACAGAGATGTAGTCATTCTCCCTCTCATATTGTTCATTGCCATATTTTACGAGTGATTATAAGGTTTGAGGACCAACTTTACAAGTTTTAAACTTTTTCAGTGTCCGTATTGTTATTTATTGTAGTTAGATTTATTGCTGTTGGGGAAAATGTCTGCACACATGCTGCAGTTGATGCAGGGAACTTTTAGGCTTTCAAACACCATCATCAGGCGAAAGATACATTTATGTGACGTGTATCTTATATGCTATTATTATAGCCAAACCCAGGTTAGTCTTCCATGAGTTGAGCAGATGGCACAGCTACAGATAAGCAAGTGCCTGCACCACAGAAACTTCTGAGGAGTTGCTTGGAGAAATGACCAGCCAGCTTGCACGCCTGATATAATCATCAGTCACCAAGGAGCAGCAGGTGACAATTCATTGAATGATGTCAATTTTCAATACTAACGACTCCAAACACCTGTCTGAGTGATTTCACCAGTGCCTGCGCCAGGCTGACAGATTTTTTGGACACATTGCCTTGGCTTGCTAATAATGCCACGGTGTGTGATTTCCCCAGGCTCATACCACCCTGTCTTGTCCTCCTCAGTCCATTTGGCCCCACATCCAAATGCATTCACTGAGTTCACACATGCCCAAATAGAACTATCTTTAAAGGGTAGAACCTCAGAATCAAGCTCCAAACAGGCTTGGTGTCAATATTACCACAGGTACCAACATCTGAGTTTCCTCTAGTTCTTTTTCCACATTGGCGAACAGGGGACTGGGAAGTAACAACCCCAACTGTAGAGCACTAGATGCAAAAATGTAAATGTGTTTATTGTATGAGGAGGAAACAAGAGAAGAACCTTGAGAATATGCAAGTACAAAGCAACTTCCTACAAGTTGAGTATTGAGGCAGAGATGGGGATGAAAAAAAAGCCCTGGATCCGTAGCTTGGCAGTGTGTTGGGTGTCACAAGGAAGACGTTGAACAATCTATCTGCAAAACATCAAAATATTCAGAAAAATCTTAGGTAGCAGTTGTCTAAAGTAAGCATCACAAGGAAACTTAGCCTGAAACGACCCGTGTCCTTATCTACCTCCACACCAAACAAAACACAAGCAAAGATCCAGAAGCTTTTTGGTTTCCAAAAGAGGTCAACAAGACAGCAGAGCCGCTGTCGTCCACTCCGTGGCCCCCAAGGCTGCTGATCATGGGAACACCGGCTCTGACTCAAACAGACATCTTTTAGGTCACTCACTGGTGTTTGTGCTTTTAATGTGTACATGGTTGCTATAAATTACATGAAATACATCATTTCAGGTCACGACATAAACCACCAGTCAGGGTGTGACTGCCAGCTGGTGACAGACGTCTTTCAGACTCACCTGAAGCGGCAGGTCACAGGAGGACAAGCCTCTCATATACTGGCACTGTAGCGCGTAGCTAGCATAGCCGTCGACAGGTGTCAGCCATCTTGTTAACCACAGAGCTTTTCCCCCAGCTGATGTCATCAAGAGCCTGTTGTTATTAATGGATCTCGTGCTCTGCAGCTTCATATGATGTCAGCAGAGGTAGGGAAAGCTCTTCGTAACACAATAAACAAGTCAGTCATTCAGGGGGAGCTCTCAGGTTACAGGCCGCAGGGCCTCAGGCAACGACAGACTGACCACCAGCAGTACACTCAAATACTGAGTTGAATAGTATTATGTACTCTTCAGAGGTGTATTCCTTCTTTAGTAGAATCCTTATACACAGATCAGGTACAGTTTAGATCACCAAAGATGAAGGACAATATCCCATCTAATATCCCACCCTTACTCTTCTGGATGAGTAAGGAAAGCTGAAATTGTGAATATTTGTAATCAACAATAACTGAACATTACTTTTGTACTTGCAACCTATTTTTCGAGCTAGTGCCTCACCAGCATGTGTACAGTAATGAAATAATACTACAAAAATCGCTGAAAATGTGAATTTTGGTACTATAAGATTAATTATGAATCATTGGCTAAAACAAATGTAAACAATCAGTGTTGTGTCACACTCCCTTTAAAATACAGGGACTCCTGCACCTCATGTTTTGCTAAATAGGTTTTGATGGTGGTGCAGTGGTCAGCACTGTCGCCTCACATCAAGAAGGTTCCAGGTTCCAGTCCCGGCTCCATCACAGGGTCTTTCTGTGTGAGTCTCCATGTTCTCCCTGTTCCTGCTGGGTTCTCTCTGGTACTCCAGCTTCCTCCACAGTCCAAAGACATCAAGAGGGGACCAGGTTAATCCAGACTCTAAATTGACCGTAGGTGTGACTGTGAGAGCCAATGGTTGTCTGTCTCTATGTGTTGGCCCTGCCATGGACTGGTGACCCGTCCAGGGTGAACCCCACCTCTCGCCAAAGGGCTGCTGGGATAGGCTCCACCCCCGCAACAGGATAAATGGAAGAAAATGGATGGATGGATATATGCACGAGCAGGTGGTGCAGTGGTCAGCACTGGTGCCTCACAGCAAGAAGGTTCCAGATTCAATTCCCGGCTCAGGCACGACAAGACATGCAACTGGGGACTAGGCTAATTGGATACTCTAAATTGACTGTAGGTATGACTGTGAGGTCATGGTTGTTTGTCTGTATATAGCAATTATTGCATGTGCAATACATTTTTGAAAGAGCAACTCCTTTAGAGAGGCTCCCATACATGTCAGACTTTAAACAAACAACATTACCGTATGTTTGACACAGACATTTGTATCAATACAGCAAAGAACATTTCAGCAATTTCATCTACGTCTGCCAAAATGAATTCATCTTCATGAGCCTTAATAACAAGGCAGTGATTGTCGTATACATCGTCCTTACCTGCTCAGGACCGATGATGAACATTTTGCATTTTAAACCAAGATGGCGGCAGCGCTGCCACACCGCCATCTAGTGGTGATTGTCAAAAGTGTGTCGAGGTTTCCACTCCCGTCTTGCCTGTAGGGTGCAGCAGTGCGATTTTCCTGCGTCTGGTCAACCAGAAGCCGAACGAAGAAGTGGAGGAGGCGGAAGGTTTCAGTAGTAGCCGGCATCCGCAGCCAAAGAGTTTACCTTGTCTTTGATTGGGAAGTTTACGGAACTTGTGCAATAAAATCACATTTTCGCTCCGTCATACAGGAAATATGTATTTGTGACGTGTGATAGACTGAGTGATGCTGTGAGAGCTGTACTAGCCCAGGATCCGCCTCGCCGCTGCCGGCCGGGATCACGTAACGGCTCACTAACGGAATTATTGACAGGAGGTAACGTGGAAAGAGCGAGAGAGCCGCGCGAGCTGTCGAGGAGAACTAGCGGAGAGGTCCCTGTTTCCCGCTCACACTGTCCCGACAGACGTGATGGAGGGTCGGGCGGGGAGGCTCGCCTGCTGCGTATAGCTGGATGGAGGGACTCGTTCCGTGGTAGTTGGAGCTGAGTCAGACTCGACCGTCTCTGGGACCCATCATGCACCAGCAGGCTCCCTGATGCCGCCTTTGTTCGCCGATGTTATCTGTCAATGCCGGTCCAACGAGACTCCAGGGGCTGGCCCGGGGGGCGGAGGGGGGCAGGCTAGACCCCCCTCCTCGGCATCATCATGTAAAGGGCATCCCGGAGCCTGTCACCAGGATCCGGACACGTTCCGGTCAGCTCATCCGAGTGACATTTGTGGCGAGCAGGAGCACCGACTTAAAGTGTTGTTCCAGGTCTTGGATGTGAACGGCGACGGGGGCATTTGTGTCAACGACCTGACTATTGGCCTGAAGAAGCTGGGGGTGCATCGCACGGAGCACGAGCTCAAGGTGAGTGGAGCTCGTACTGGACGCTTCTCACCTCCAAAACTTCTCTGGTGGTTTGTGTCAGCAGGATCAGCCAGTGCTGTGTTAGTGGACGGGCGGAGCCTGGGTCAAGGAAGAACCCACTGAATTTAGAGCCATGTAGCCATAGCGCCACCAAGTGGCAACAAAACAATGTAGAATTCGGACTTTAAACATACTTTGTCATTCAGTTTACTCAAATTTCGTTGGAAAGGCTTAGCACAAAAATTTTGCTGAGGAATACATGGTGATATATACAAGTACAAACAGCAGACAACAGTGACCCCAGAAATATGAACAGTTAAAGTTATTGAAAGTGCAATGTGACATGAGGTGCAATACAGTAAAAAGAAATAATCAAATAAGGTGCAGAATGCTTATTCCTTATTATTATCCCTCAGGCCATCAGGCTGGTGGCACCGAATGCTGTGAACCTCTTCAGAGGCCAGCAGCAAGAAAAGACAATGGTGGGGGTGAAATGAGTCTGGTAATGTTCCTGGCACAGGACAGGCAGCGTAGAGGTGCGATGTCCTGGATGGAGGGGAGAGGGGTTCCGATGATTGTCTCTGCTGTCCTCACCACTCTCCCCACATTCTTCCAGTTGGTGGCACTGCAGCCTCCACACCACACACAGTTCCAGCTGGTCAAGTTGCACTCTGTGGTGCTCCGGTAGAATGTGGTGAGGGTGGGCGGGGCAGATGGGCTCTCCTCATTCTGTGCAGGAAGTGCAGGCGCTGTTGTGCCCTCTGGACCTGCAACGTGATGTTCTCAGACCAAGTGAGGTAATCTGTGATAAGCACCCCTAGAAACCTTTCAACGACACTGCCGTCTTCACAGTGGGACATACACTCCTGTTCAAAATCTTAAACCAGTTAAAAAATTGCATGAATTTGCATTTTGCACTGTTGGATCTTAGGAAGGTTCTAAGTAGAGCTTCAAAATGCAAAAAGAAGAAATGGGAACAAGAGACCAAAAGTTGTGAGCAGGCAATTTATTGAAAACAGCAATTTAACTGAAATAGGCTGTTGATCAGCTGATCAAAAGTTTGAGACCACAGCTTTTAAAAGCCCAAAACTGGATTCCATGTCATTTCCTGTCAAGTAAACACACTAAAGATCTCTTCATGGCAAAGGCAAAAAAGCTCACTGTCTTTGAATGTGGTGGGATTGTTGAGCTGCATAAACAAGGCCTCTCACAACGTGCCATCGCTGCTGAGGTTGGACACAGTAAGACTGTCACTTTGCTTTTCTTAAAAGATCCTGAGGGTTATGGAACAAAAAAATGATAAATAATAATAACCATCAGATGGCATCTGCGAAGGAAGGGCTTCAAGAACAAAAAAACGTCTTCAAAGGCCACGTCTCCTTCAGCGCCACAAAATTGCCCGTTTGGACTTTGCAAAGGAGCCAAACATGGGACATTCAAAGATGGAAGAAAGTTTTATTCTCTAACGAGAAAAATTTTAACCCTGATGGTCCTGATGGCTTCCAGCGTTATGACAAGGAGATGCCGCCTGAGATGTTTTCTACGTGGTGTAGTGAGGGGGCGCCATCATGATCTGGGGGGCTTTTTCCTTCAGTGGAACAATGGAGCTCCAGGTTGTGCAGGGGCGTCAAACAGCCGCTGGCGATGTGGAGATGTTGCAGTGGGCGGGTTTTTTCCAGGAGAATAGCATCACTCTTTTGGACCATCCTGCGTGTTCCCCTGATCAGAATCCAATTCAGAACATTTGGGGATGGATGGCAAAGGAAGTTTTCGAAAATGGACTTCAGTTCCAGACAGTGGATGCCCCTGGGGAAGCCATCTTCACCACTTGGAGCAACATTCCCACTAGCCTTTTGGAAACAAATTTGTGAAGTGGACAACAATAATGGTGGAGCTACTAATTACTGAGTCAGTTTTTGACACTTTACTTTCTATTTTAGGAGGTTTTCGGGTTCTTTTGAGCTGTGGTCTCAAACTTTTGATCAGCTGATCAACAGCCTATTTCAGTTAAATTGCTGTTTTCAATAAATTGCCTGCTCAAAACTTTTGGTCTCTTGTTCCCATTTCTTCTTTTTGCATTTTGAAGCTCTACTTAGAACCTTCCTAAGATCCAACAGTGCAAAATGCAAATTCATGCAATTTTTTAACTGGTCTTAAGATTTGGATCAGAAGTGTATTTTGGGTGTGAGGGTCCCCTTATTGCTTCTTGTAGCTTCAATAATGACCTAGAGGGTGGTGCTAGCGAGAGCGTATCAACACCTCTGCTGTCATCTGCTGTGCGCCTTCAAAAAGTTACCAAAGGCTCCTTTGATATTCAAAATATGATAGTTCTACCTCCCCAAAAAGTGCATTTACCTTTCAAATACTAATCAATAGTTGTCTTTAGCATTCAAAGATGTCTTTCTTTCTGTCCTGCATTACTTCCATGTGGAGCCAGAATGCAGAAAAAGCCAGCAGTGAATATTTAGCTTGAAGCTAATGGATTGACAGCTAACAACAGCAAAGCTGTTCAAGAATGTCTGTTCATAAATTGTGGCGTGCATCATGCGGTGTGATCCTTGTCTTCGTTATCCAGCCGTATGCTCAGTAATCTAAGAGTTGATTTGAGCTGAAAACAAACAAACGAGGTCTCCTCTGGTTTGGTGCTGCCGTGAACTAGCATGGTGAATGACAAGCTAGCACATTCAGTTGAACTTATTTGCTTGGGCTCATTCATGTTGCACTGCACTGGAAGTGTTCTAATTTAGCTTGAGGTTTGTTAGCTGTCAGTCTCCATTAGCTTTAAGTTAAATATACGTGGCTGGCTCTTTCAGCATTTTGGACTCACAAGGGCAGAAAAGGAATGTCTTCTGAGCTCAAGAAACTTTTTTGTGAGTACCTGCCAGCTGAAATATCCTGTTAGGGTGACAAGTGGCCATGTCAGAAAGAAGCGGGCGAACACCTGCTCACGCTCTGCTCTCAGGAACTCAGTGAGCCACTGTTGCCTTTGACCTGCTTTACAGCAGATTTCAGTTCTTCTGTGACAGTTTTGATATTACGTGTAATTGCTGGGATTACACTCAATCTGAGATAAGAAAGCTCGGGGGGGTTCCTGGTATTGAGCAAGTCCAGGTCATCTCGGGCCTGAAGACAGACCCCCTGAAGATGAAGGCATCTGTTATCTTGTTAATTTTAGCTGCCTGTGTTAAGAGTAAATCGTTGATGCTGAATTGTTCGGTGACCAAACTTAAGTTGTGTGAAGTTTTCCTGTTGCTGTCAGCCTTTTTGCCCATGTGGAAAGTGAGTGATGTGCTTTTGAGGTTTTGATCCACAGTTTCCTGAAATACTCATTTAAAACGTTGCAGTGGTTCTAAAGGGTCAGTCAGGTCGTCATGGTCGCCTGCCGGATGCAGGTGATGATCCAGCAATGAATCAGGAGGAGGGGAGGAGGGAGTCATCACTACTCAGCTGATTTCCTGCTGCAAGTGAGTGAGGTGCAACTGAGGGGAAACCCTGTTCTAGCCCCTCCTCCTGCTCTCAGTACAATCAAAGACATGATAAATTACACGCTGCTATCCTGTCCCCCATTGGTGGAGGGGCTGGCTCCACAGCTCGTCAGGCTGACCTGTCAGTATGAACTGCAGTGATTGGCTGGGCTTGGCTGCAGTGATGATGATGATGCAGGTTTCTTGAGGCTCTCTCTGCTGCATTTCTGTTGCTGTTGATACTGAAACTGGTGAGTCCCAGCGTTCTGCTTATCAGAGCCTTCTCAACACGAGCTGTGCAGCGTGAAAATCTGCACTTGATCATTACAAAATGTCTTAATAAGAAGTAGAGGTTTGATGGGAAGTGTTAGCTAGCAGAATTTTCTGTCTGGTGCATTTAATGCCAGTGGTCCTGAGCCTGGATGAGATTCTAATGAGACTCTGAGCTGGAGCCAGAAAGTGGAGGAGTCCCCTCTGCAGTCCTGCGTGTCCTCAGCTGACCTCTCTGTTCTGGCTCTGCTAGCTCCTCTCTTTGCCTCAGCCGAGACACGGTGAGTGGCGTCTTTGTGTAGGAGCAGAGCGCCGTCGGCACGTTTGTTTCGCACATCCACACTGACGCTAAGGGACATGCTGAGCATCCTGTGCCAGTGGATGTTTGGCAGGACACACTGTCAACCTGCTGAGACCCAGTTGCCAGGGGAGACTGGGGCTACTGGGAGCAGCAGAGAACAGACTGGAGCAGAAACCCCCAGCAGTAGTGTCCCTCCTAAGAAGACCACTGTATTAATCATGGTTGCACCGCCAATGGATTTTCAACAGGTAGGATACAATAGAGCCGTCCGATGCTGGACTTCTGTTGCTGATACAGATATTAGATGATAGCAATATCAGATGATGTCATTTGATCAGATTTGGATTGATGGAAGATGCTGTGGTGCATTGCTGGTGGTTATCCACCACTGAGCCTTCCACCACGGTACCACAGGGGCTCCTTGGATGTTCAGCTGCTTGACACTTTGTTACATTTGGAGTACTTAAAAGTAACTGCTCCAGTGGCAGCTGGTCAGACTGTGGTTGTACTGAGCTGCTTCCAGGTGTGAAGGTGATCAGAGCACTCGAAGGTAGCATCGCTGAGTAAATACAGCTATCAAAAAGAGCTTCATTCATGTTTGATATTGCTTGTAGAGCCCCTCCAGAGGGCAGGGAGTGCCCTGGAGTGTCTACCATACCCTGATGTGTGTGAAGGTGTAAAGTGGTAAAAGTGAGTCAACAGAGCCCAGGTGGCAGGTGACTGCATCATGGTGACTGCTGAGCCTCAGCCTGCAGTACTAGAATGTGAGCCATCATGTCACTGATTGCTCTCTGGTGTCTGCAGCCACTCCAGATGCTTGGAAGATACTCTCAAGTGATTCTCCTGTCTCCTCTCACCTCACAGAAAATAGTAAAAGCAGGAGACAAAGATCTAGACGGACAGTTGGACTTCGAAGAGTTTGTTCATTATCTCAGAGACCACGAGAAGAAATTGCGGCTGGTCTTCAAAAGTCTGGACAAGAAGAACGACGGTGAGGAATCTGATGTTAAAAGGGTGAAGCATAATGACACTGATCATTTAGTAAAGTGACATTCTGCTTCATCAATAACTCTGAGAAAATAGAATATTTCTCATTTTTGTCCTCTATGGTCAAAGAATTGACAAAGCGGTTCTCCTCCTGTGGCTACTAAACTGACCCTGCTTTGTGGTGCAGGTCAGATCGACTGCCAAGAAATCATGCAGTCTCTGCGTGACCTGGGAGTGACCATCTCTGAGGAACAGGCTGAGAAGATCCTCAAAAGGTGAGAGGAACATTTTAAGATGTGTCCAACAGAGACAAACCCAGAGTCATCCATCTTGTTATTGGAGGTACCAGTTTCACTCAGTCAGCTGTGGCACAGTATCCTGTCGGTTGTGTGGGTGTACTGAGCCTCCTTAATCATGCATCAGCAAGGTAGCGTTACACTAGCTAGTGATCGCGCAGTTATTTCACAGAACGTCGTGATATATTGCAAATAAACGTGAATTGAATGTCTTGTCAGTCTGATTCAGAAGTGTCTTTTTTTAACAACAGTGATAACATCCCCACAATCCAACACCACATCATGACATCATCAGACGAGAGGCACATCTGAATTGTCCATTTTGCTTTGGAAGGGTCTTACCTGAGTGGTGTGGCCTGGAAGTTCAGTGCCTCTTTTATTACCGTCTATGGGAACGGAATCACTGGACCTTCCTTTCTGAAAGAGATGGAGATCACAGTGTCCCTCGCTTCCCTGATACGGCATTAAAAGTGATACACCACACGGCCAGTCACCAAGGACTAGCTCAGCAGATCATCGTGTGTCACTCTGCGTCCAGGCTGTGCTCAGCTTGTTATAAAACAGAATTAACAAATACAATGGATGCATTATTGAGATCATGCCTTGTAGTTCGTTGTGTGGGTTAAGAGAAATCCATGCCTTGTGATTGGAAGAGGAATTAAACTAAAACCAGAAACCGACTTGTTTTTCACATCAATCTGAGAAATGTGTCAGTGTCTTATAGAGAGCTCCTGTCCTCCAAAGGCTTCAGCATCAGTTTGCTGCATGCATGAAACATTAACAGTGACTGAGAGGAGCTGGTCTAATCTGTAAAGAGGACAGCAGAGTGTGCACGCTCCACCAAGGACACTACATGGATACACAACACGGAAAAGTACAATCGGACCCACCTCCCCTCCAAACATGAATGACTTCTTCATTCTAGCGTCACTGATCTTTACACCACATTTAAATCAAAATGCATACATTTGTTTTTTGAGATATCCAACAAGACGCTTGTCAGTGATCACATGACCTCCCTGGTAACTTTAACAATCATCAGTGCAACACACATGAAGTAGAGCAATCATCAGGAATGGAGGGATGGTGACATCCCTCCTGTGTCTGACCTTTAAATCATCATTGAGGTTACGCTGCTGTCTGTGCTTCACGTGATCAGTGTTTGTCTCTATGAGGTTTGTTTTCATGGTTCGATCCTCATCTGCTCCCTCTAACCTCCTGTCTGTCCATCTGTTCTTCTCTCTGGCTGGTCTCAGAATAAGGAGGGGGCATATCTGGGCCCCTATCCTATAGTAAGTATAAGAGTGTTGCACAGGAGACCTGCATGTGGTAAAATCCAACTATCCTGCTACGACAGAACGCACAAGAGCAAATGTCTCCATCACTGAGAAGTAAGAGTGCATGTGAGCAGACAGCGTCTGATCTCTGCTGTCCGACTCATGTGTGTCCACTGTGTCACCCAGCATGGACAAAAATGGAACCATGACGATTGACTGGAATGAATGGCGGGATTACCACCTCCTTCATCCTGCAGACAACATTCCTGAGATCATCCTCTACTGGAAACACTCCACGGTACTCTCTGTCTCTCTCCCTCTCTCTCTCTCTTTGTCTGTGTCTCTCACACTTTTATTTTCTTCATATTTATTTCCCTAAAGTTCAGGGAGAAATTATGACAATTTGACATGCTATCAGAAGCGTGTTTTTAACCTGATCATGTGTAAAATGGCAGATGTTTGGTCCTATGAGACTTGTAAGCAGCCTCAGACGTGGTGAGTGTCCTGATGAGAGCAGCTGTGCTGTATACAGCATTTGTTGAGTGGAATATTACTATGTCAACTCCTTTTTAACATTTCCCTGGTTGTACTTTTGGATTTTCTCGACTCCTACTCCGGCTCCTGCCTATGCAAGTCTGTGCAAGTGTATAAAAATTCACTTGCCTTGAATTTGCAGAGCAACTGCAGTGCTTATTCAAAAACTGCACCGAGGGTGAAACCAGATCACATCAGGATCAACCCACAGAGAAATCCGCTAGATCGTCTACGCAGGTTTGACTCAGCATGTTGCCGGACTGAGACTCTGTGCTTGCTCTCAAGATCTTCGATGTCGGGGAGAGTTTGATGGTGCCAGATGAGTTCACAGCTGAGGAGAAGAAAACAGGCATGTGGTGGCGACACCTTGTGGCCGGTGGAGGGGCTGGTGCAGTGTCTCGCACCTGCACAGCACCACTGGACAGACTCAAAGTGCTCATGCAGGTAACACAAAGCTGATGAATGACGGAGAGGGATGTCGACCTTTGTACCAGTGTACCATGAACCAGTCTGCCATCCAGTCCCCCATCAAGCTGGCTTGCGCTCCCTGTCTCCCCTTCCATGAACCAGTCTACCATCCAGTCCCCCATCAAGCTGGCTTGCTCTCCCTGCCTCCCCTTCCATGAACCAGTCTACCATCCAGTCCCCCATCAAGCTGGCTTGCTCTCCCTGCCTCCCCTTCCATGACCCAGTCTGCCATCCAGTCCCCCATCAAGCTGGCTTGCTCTCCCTGTCTCCCCTTCCATGAACCAGTCTGCCATCCAGTCCCCCATCAAGCTGGCTTGCTCTCCCTGCCTCCCCTTCCATGAACCAGTCTACCATCCAGTCCCCCATCAAGCTGGCTTGCTCTCCCTGCCTCCCCTTCCATGAACCAGTCTACCATCCAGTCCCCCATCAAGCTGGCTTGCTCTCCCTGCCTCCCCTTCCATGAACCAGTCTACCATCCAGTCCCCCATCAAGCTGGCTTGCTCTCCCTGCCTCCCCTTCCAGAAGCTTCCTTCTTCAACTGTTATTAACATTTCCGTGTTTCTCACATTTTGTATTGTAAACTGTTTTCTTGTCTGTAACAACATCTACTGCACGTCTGTCCCTCCTGGTGAGGGATCCCTCCTCTGTTGTTCACTCTGAGGTTTCTCAGATTTTTCCCTGTTAAAAGGGTTTTCTATGGAGTTTCTCCTCAGTCGATGTGAGGCTCTGAGGGCAGAGGATGTTGTTATGATGCCATGTGAAGCCCTTTGAGACAAACTGGTGGTGAAAACGGGCTCTACAAATAAAATTGCCTTGCCTTGGACATGCAGACTGATGTTTGTGTCCCTGCCTGCTCAGGTTCATGCCTCTAAGAGCAACAGCATGCGTATGGCTGGAGGCTTTGTCCAGATGATCCGAGAAGGTGGCATGAGGTCGCTGTGGCGAGGAAACGGCATCAATGTCATCAAAATTGCCCCTGAGTCTGCTATCAAATTCATGTCCTACGAACAGGTATGCAGGCTCACACGCGCCTCACGTTACCATCTGGGTTTGTTCTGGTGGTCACCAAGGATGTCTCGTCTTTCAGATTAAACGAATCATAGGAAGCAACCAGGAGACACTGGGCATCACAGAGAGACTGGTGGCAGGCTCACTGGCAGGAGTCATCGCTCAGAGCAGCATCTACCCCATGGAGGTGAGACCCCAGTGGACTGATGCTGGCATCCAAATTCACGTCATATTTCACTTGGTGCCACGAGTCCAGCAATTCAGACCTGAACTGTCTGCTGCTCCCTGCAGTGGGAGGAAAGTGGCGGAGCTTGGCCTCAGCCTGTCAATCGATATTAATGCTTTACAATCAATTATAATGGTATTATATCAGGAACAGTCAGTTATATTGTAACATGAAGAACATTTTATGCCCCTGATGATGATGATAATGTAAGAATGTAATAGCATTTAAACACAATTAGTGTTAAGATATGTATTAGACTGGTGACCTGTCCAGGGTGAACCCCACCTCTCGCCCGTAGCCGCTGGGATAGGCTCCACCCCCTCACGACCCTTAGCAGGAATAAGCAGAAGACAATGGATGGATGGATGGATATTTATTAGCTTTTTATATATAATTAAATATCTAATATATACCTTTATATGTATAAAATATGTAAACTTGGATTACAGAGTTCAGTGATGTAGTCGTAATGTTCACTTCCTGCGGTGGCTGTTATGAGTATTTAAAATCAGAATGCTCACGCTGTGTTCACACTCATTGTTCTCATGTCTGAGAGGTTTTTGGTGGAGGTTACTGTGATCATGACCTCCTGTCCTATCAGGTCCTGAAGACGCGGTTGGCTCTGGGGAAGACAGGCCAGTACTGGGGAATAATGGATTGCGCAAAGCATATCCTCCAGAAGGAGGGAGTGGCTGCTTTCTATAAGGGCTACATCCCTAACATGCTGGGCATCATCCCCTATGCCGGTATCGACCTGGCTGTCTATGAGGTCTGTGTCTGCCTTGGTGCTTCTTCAGCCTGTGGGCTGTTTGGTGTTTCTTGACATCTTGGACTCTGTCTGTCCTCCATCAGACACTGAAGAATTCCTGGCTGCAGCGCTTTGCCACCGACAGCGCTGATCCAGGAGTGTTTGTGCTCCTGGCCTGTGGCACCACTTCCAGCACATGTGGACAGCTGGCCAGCTACCCGCTTGCCCTGGTCCGGACGCGGATGCAGGCACAAGGTCAGTCACTGCTGCAGGAGGGGCTGTGGGACTAGCAGCCGCAGCAGAGTGGAGCTGGTGTAGTGTGAGGCCTGGGAGGTCAAAGCAGCAGACACTCCAGCAGCAAGAGACACTTAACCATAGCAAGAAGGAAACGGCTTTCTAGAATGTTACCAGCACAACCCCCAGGGTGCTCCATCCCAGGCTCATAGCCTAAGAGAGGATGGAAGATGCTGCAGGTGAGATGCAGACAGCCAATCACAGTAAAGCTACTCATGTTGTTCAGCTGCATCATGGATGTGTGACAGGTTGGAGTCAGGAAGTGAGAGCAGACAAGTCAGCTCACCGTGGTGGTTCTTGTTGGTTTTTTTGTTTCTTAATAATGTTAAATGGAACATTTTTCTGATGAACTTCAGTCCCTCCAGAAAATTGCAACTCTGCGATCACATAATTCAACGCATAATCAGCCAAAGTCCCCACATTTATGCGGGTGTCACATATTTTCGAAGACGCTGCACTTTCACCGCATGAATTGCAGATTTCCACACAAAATGTACAAAATATGCGAGGCTTGCAGTATTTCCTAATCCCTGCATTTTCGTTGCAAAAAAAGTCACGCGTATCTTCGCAGAAATTTGAAAAATGTTGCATGCACTTCATACAAGGAGCCATTTCCTCCTGTTGCCCTCGGAACATTGTGAAGTGACCTCATCAGAAAGCTGCAAACACCGTGAAGAAGACATGATGACGTCTGCAAGTCCATGTCATTTGCCAACTAAAATGATTTACTCCCAGCACTTCCTGTGACGTCGTATACTTGCTTATCATAGGCAGTCATTAGAAATGACTCTCTACGTGAAAGTCGTAGCCTGGTGAGAACAGAGTGTTGGGGATTGACTATTTTTCTTTCGTATTCAACAAACCACAGTTTTTGCAAGTTCCCACAATTTCATCACATCAAATTGCAAAAATATCTCGCATATTCCGTCGCATTTATTTTCAAGAAAACGTGACGCATAATCAAGGATTGTTGGCCGCAAGGATCACAAAAAACTCTGCATTTTTCTGGAGGGACTGGATCTTCATAAAGATCGTTAATGTAAATGATCAACATCAATGATCAGTATCACCTGAAAGGCCTCCTCACCTGATCAGGGAGGATTTCTGGTTGTTTCTTCATCCCATTCTCATTAACGCCATTTCTCTAGAACACCTTGGCACAAATGACCACTGGGTCTTTTGAGGTCAAATGTCAAAGTCACTGTGACACTTCTGATCAGCCTGTTGTCCCTCTGTTGTCCCCAGCTACCCTGGAGGGGGGCCCTCAGATGAGCATGACAAGCCTGTTCAGACACATCGTCAGGACGGAGGGGGCCATGGGGCTCTACCGGGGCCTGGCACCCAACTTCATGAAGGTCATTCCGTCCGTCAGCATCAGCTACGTGGTCTACGAGCACCTCAAGATCACTCTGGGGGTGCAGTCAAAGTGAGGGGGCGCTGAAGAGCAGGTGGCGAGGCCAAAGGTTCTTTGCTTTTCTGTCTAGCTGAGGATTGTGGAGCTGCTCAGATTACAGACATTGAAACACTTCTAGGGTTGAAGGTGCAGTTGAGGTGAGAGCAGGAACAAAGACTTCCTGGATGGATGAAAGCTTCTCTGCTGGTTCCTCTTATTTATAGAATTACTTGAAAGATCCAGCAGTGCTTCAACGCTCCTTCACTTTATCTTATTGTAGAAAGCCAATTGTTTACAATGTTGTGGCTATGCTGTGACAGAAGGGTCAAGCTGCCAGTCATAGCCCCACTAACACTCATGAAGGGCTCCAGCTGATTCTTTTCACAGAATATTCCACTATGAAGTGAGTCACATCTTCATTCTCTCATCCAGGATTGTTAAACAAGACTCAGAAATGCTGAAACTTTGTAGTGCCACTATTTATCTTGACTTCCATTACACTGCGTGTAGACCATCGACTCTCAGAGGACACGTGGGCCAGTGAACCGCCATGACGTCACTATCAAGAACCATGGCTCTGTTAACTGGAAGGTGTGTGTGTGTGGGGGGGCAGGGGTCCTTAGAGACTTGCTGGACCATCTGATAATCAGAAATTTAGTGTCATCCAGCCTGGAAGTCTCAGCTATATGAACTAGTTTTTAAACTTCCCATTTGCTTTAGATTATGAAGTTACCGTCACATTTATGCTTCTAGAAGAACAGAAACCTGAATCTTATCATGTAGAGCACCAGCGATCCCCAGGAGGAATGAGCCAGCCCAGGTAAAGTCTGCTAATCTACAATCCTAATATCAAAGTCAAAATGTAGTTTATTAAGTATTTCTAGTTCCAGGTCCTGAATTCCAGTTTTCCCTTCTTGAACACGTGTTGAGTTTGTTAGGAGGTGTTTTGTTCAGCAGCAGCAAATATGTAACTGGTGTTTTGAGTTCTGGATTCACCAAGAAGTCAGAGAGAAAACTTCATGAAGTACCTGATACACCCTTTATACTTTTCAGGTGACTAAATTTGTGTTAAAGCTCCAGATTCACACCTTGACATCATCATGTAAGGCAGTCTGTCGAGTTTTGTATCAAGCAGAAGAATTCGCATGAATGTCATATTTTTCTATGTTTACATTTTTAAGTGACTCTTAAAAATGTGTGGAAATCAGGAACATGATGTTGTTTCCTGTGATTCTCGTCATCTCCACACCCTCGATGTCTCGTATGATAAAACTACCGAATTACTTCAGAAGTCTTAACTGCTCGCATCAGTATCAGCAAAAATCCTGAGCAGACTTGAGAAAGCATGTCTTTCTTCCTTGAAATGTTTCTTGGTGGTGTTTCATCTCAGCAGCAGCTACAGCTGTGTGTTGATGAAGGACACAGACTTGCTGTGCAGAGAGAGGAATGTCTGTTTTAGTGATGGGCCAACACAGCACACACTGACTGGAGGTCCGTGGCCTCCGTCAGCTGTGTTCGCTCTGCTGCATTGTTGTTTTCAGGTGAGGAGCCTCTGCTGTGTTGCATAGCCTCCACTTTTTGAACTCCTCACCCTGTTTCAGTTTGAAAACTCAGGGCTTCTGTTTTAGTCTGACAGGCAGAAACAGATTCTTTAAGAAACAGTGCTGCAGATTCTGACACATGCCTCCTGATTGGATCTCATCAGTCACAGGGTGTCCTTCCCTGGCTCATCACGTCCCATCACGACTGTTTTCTTTTAGAAAACAGATATCAGTTGGCCTCAACTGTCAGTGTTTAATCCAGCGCGGACAGCGAGTGGTCTGCTGCGGCTGACCCAGCCATCTATGCCAGCGGCGCTGCTGCAGAACTGTCATGCTTCTACAGTGGTACTTTCATGGTTATGCAATATGCATTTCAGGGCTTTAGCAGCTCTGGACTGACGTTTTGTTTTAATGGAAAATAGGGTTGATGTTCACAGTGATGATGTCACTGGTACTAGAGATGAGAAGGATGTGATGGGTGAGGAGCAGTGGAGCTCCTCACAAAACCAGGTGCCATGAGTGTAGAAACGTAAAAACCCGCTTCCATCTGCAGCCAAAATGACAAAGTTGCTGCCACAACTTAGCAGCAGCATTATTATTTTCAGATCTCGTTCAAAAGATCTATATAAATGGAAGGCCACCATGATTTTTTTCTCTGCAAACATTTGATCTTTTTTTCTGATATTTGTTCAGTTAACAGTCTAATATAGTAGAGTGTAGAGGTTCAAGTCCCGTAAAGCTTTGTATAGATGCTCAACACGTCTACATGAAGAATGGCTAAAATGTATCATTTATAAATCAGAGAGGATCCAGAAGGGAGCGACTTGTGTTTGAGATCACTTTCCGAGTGCCTTGCATGTCCCAATGTTGCTGTAATGCTCCAAAACACCCCGAGGTGTGGAACGTTGTTTGCACTTTAAAATATTCTGCTTTAATTCCTGATGTTTTTTTTTTTTAAATATTATTTATTGTTATATTTATTTAAACATTAAGATTGAGGGCTGAATTTGAATCTGTTGATGTGCTGAATATTTTCATATTCAGGTGGGTCTGAGTTGAGACACTCGAACATTGATGTAGTTTAGAAACTTAAGGACTCCATCTGACACCTGACATCTTCACCCATCATCATCATCATGGCGACATCAGAAAGTTACACCGACTGTCTGAACAGGATCTCTTAAATAAGTTGTGTGTGTCTTTTTTAAACAGACACTCCCCTGCTGTGTGTGTGTGTGCGTGCGTGTGTGTGTACCTGGATGCTCTCCGCTGCCTTACTCAAACTTGTCTGCTTGTAAACCTCGATGTGTCCTTGTAGCTGCAGGAGGATGAGACGGTGGGTCTACAGTGACACATGATGATGTCACAGCCAGTGAAACTTGAAATGTACAGGAACTATTAGACTGTACAGGCTGAAGGCTGCAATGTATGATGGGTAATGGTTTAGTTAAGAGTATTCAATACATATATATTTGTAATTTATTTTACTATGCTAGCTCTGCCAGAGATACCAGAATGTGAGTACTTGTACGGTAGTTATATGTTTTCAGAAGTATTATTATTTTGAATGCTTGTATGAGATGAACTTATAAACTAGTGCAACATTAACATATAAAGTGTTTTTATTGAATTTCATTGAATATTTAACTGAAATCACATCGGATGATCAAGTGTGTCAAAGGAGCAGAAATGTTCAGGTGACTGAACGCGGTGCTGACGGTGCCATTCACCTTCAGCTGTGACATCCAGGCCCAAACCCCATTCATGAGTATTCAGGAAGGTCCGGTAGCACGTGCACACCCGTCATGTCCCCTCAGGACCCAGCACCAGCAACATTAACTACGCAGAGCGTTTGCCTCTAAACGTGTATATTTCTTAATGAATTACAAATGTCCAACTAATGACATGCTGACGCCAACTATTGTTTTCCCTCCCTGAGAACGAGGACCGTGGGTGGTTCTGCAATCAAGGATGACATGTTCATGATGTGGGGCGGGTGGTGTTCAAGGCTGCAGCAGCACACCTCCGGAACATGGTGGGACGAAACCCGGTGCTCCATCTAAACTAAAAGGAATGATGAATGGAAGCTTGAGTTTTCTGTCTGTGGCCAAATATTCTGAAGAATTTATTCCTCAGAACCACTTAATAAACAAGTTGCCCTCTAAACTCTGAGATAAAAATAAAGACTTAAAAAACACGTATTTAATTAATTTAAAATTCCCTTTTTTGTGGTTAACATCACATGATTTGTTGATCCCTCTCAACCTTGTGACGATTCTGAGATGAATGTGACATGATTGTCTCCATGAGAGCCATTACTGAGCCTGCAGCTCTGAGGCTCGTCTTCCATGCAGAACCAAGGGAGTCTGCAGCGTCTTCCCCTTCAGCAGCTGCTCCAGACCCTGGAACACACAGGTGGCCGGATCAGAACCACACAAACCTCACAGGCCTTTTTAGTCATTGTTCACAAGTTTAAACACCAACTGTGAAAGTCAGAAAACTTTCAATTAGAGTCTTTAACTTTCACCAAAGAAACTTAGTTCTCACCTCTCCAAAGTAGGACACCAGTGGTGAAATCTCACACTGAGCTGGAGGACTGTCTCGTGGAGACAACAAAGGGAAAGAAAAAAACCATTTCAATTAGTTTCAGATTTTCTCCAGTTCATCTTGAAGTAACACTCAGCCGTCCATCCTGTAGCTACAATGATACTACGATCACTGTTGCTCTCCACAGACACTTTCATTTTATTTCATTCTACTTTGCACAGAAGGAGAACAAGAAATCCTCGTTAACTGACTGCAAAAACGCAGGATGCTTCAACCAATAGCAAGTCCACATTCGGAGAAAATATCAATCCAGGCTGACAATGCCCCATTACGCCACGTGTGGGCACACACACCCCCTGTAGTCAGCATATCATCAGGATAGGACAGCCACCGGCAGGATCTGAAATGCTAAATGAAGAGAAGCATTGAATTTAGAGGGACAAGTGTCCTTCCTGTAGGGACAGAGACAAACTAGGCACAACAACACAGACAGAGCCTGTGGCTGTCCTCCACATCAGCTCTGTACCACATACCCAGTCCACATCAGCTCCACTCACACCACAGACAAATGTCGCTCAGGTCTGACCAATGTTTTTCTTGGTTTTATCTCAGAGTTTCACAATGTGAACCGCTCAACTCACATTTGATCTGATCAGATCAGATCAAAGCTGAGCTGGATCTTTTCAGATCAAATGTGGAACCCTTTCAGATGTGCTCCACAATCAGACACCAAGTTGATCTCAGTCTGAACAGTCAAATCAGAATTCATGCAACTTCTATGTCACACTAGAGAAGAATGTTTCCCGTTTCAGCAGAGGGGAGTCACTGTGAAACAATCAGTGGAGCACTGCTTTGCTGAGGGTCTTCAGCAGCAAAGACGCACTTGATGCTTCTTATTACAATGACTTTACTCTTTACTGGTTCTTGGCAAAGTTTTTATGTGTGTAATTGACATTCACTGAGCTGGAACGTATGCAGGAGAGCGCGCTGCATGATGTCATTGTTGATATCATTGTTCACAACCATGTAATGACACACTGGTATCTGACATCAACTGCATTTCAACGATAAATGTGTAAAACCAAAGAAAAAAAAATGTATTTGACCCAAAATCAGACTTGAGCATGAAGCCTCGCAGTGAGAAGGTAGCTTGAGTTCCCGGAGCTCAGCCTCAATCCTCATCTTCAGTTTATTCTTATCTTTCTTTTTTCATGCTGGAGTCAGACTGTCTTTTTAGGAGGGTCTAAGGTCAGATGGTGAAGAACTGTACAGACTCTGAGACTTTGAGGCTATTTTGGCAATTTGAATAAATGTACGGTCTAATTTGGGACTATTTGCCATCATCATAGTTGCGATGGTCTACGTGTTCCTCTGACCTGGCTGCAGGAGAAAGAACGTTCCCGTGTTTATCCAACAGGGAGGCTCCAGCGACGGCAGCCCAGCGGCAGTGTTGAGCCAGCAGAGCGTTTCTGGCCGTGGTCGGACTGTCTGTGGCTGCTCCGTCTGCATTCTTCAGGGGGGAAAACTCCTCCTCCCTTAACACTTCAAACACAACAAAGGTCCTTCCAGAGAAAGACAGGGAATGTTTTACATGGCTGTAGAGTCACACAGGCCCAGTGATACCAAGCAGCTTATTCTACTGACAGTAAAGCAGCAGTTAACACTTGACAAACCTGGAGAATGGAAAGACGTCAAAGACGAACTTCTCCATCTTTATGCCATTTGGTTTGCTGGGTTTGACCTGATTACCACACGAGTCCAGAAATGGCACTTTTTTGATAGCAACATGTTGCTTCAGTTGGTCTTCAAAGTTCCTGTGAGACAACAGTAAATATCAGCAAATCAAAAGATTACATCACCCTAATGTCCAAGTAGCATAAAAAACTGACAACTTTTTGTGCTTCATTGTTGATTGTATGTGGAACAGTACGAGGTGCCACCTCTTGCCAGATGTTGCTGCTGACAATAGTCACTAAAATCAGACTGACTCCCCAGGAGAAGCAGGAATAACCGCTGTGGGAGGGATGGACAGACAGAATCTCGCTGCTATTGTGATGTCTAGAAGTCAACATATGAGAGTGGTGTCAGTCAGCTTCACACGACCCTGAACATGCTGACAGGAAGTGACTGGTGACTGTTCATGATATAAAATGTATATTAATTTCCCTAAATAATTGCATTGTCGACAAGATTGGCCCCTGGGCTGTGTGTGTGTTCAGTATAGTGAGAAGAAGGCAAAACCTGGTAATATTAGGATTTAGTGTGAACGAACAGACTGATACTGCACTCTGTGTCCGAATTGCCAAGTAGGTCTGATCCTAGGTCTCAGAGCAGGTCGTAGGCTGTCCGAAACCACAACTGGCGCGAGTAGTGGCCTACTTTGCAACCCACCCCTGTTCTACGGTGTCCGAATGCTGCCGCCGTGATTAGGTTGTAGAAGTAGGCTGTAGCGGTAGGTCGTAGCAGTAGGACGTAGGTTGCTACTTGGCAATTCGAACGCAGCCTATATCTGATGTAGCTGTACATCAGATGAAGCCAACAAAGTGTCATTTTGGTGTTTTAAATGAGGTTTACTTCCCCTTACTAGGTGGCTTAAATTCAGCGGGTAGATGGCGTCAGTTCGGGACTCTCGTCAAACATTTAGAGGATCTTCTGTCAACACACTGTATGAGATCTAAAATGATTTACTCTGCTACATCCTCTAAGAACGCCCTGGTAAAGAAGTGGTTGCAGATGTTTCCAGCACTGTAGACCAACTCTCCCCCGGGCCCTCGAAGCTCAGCCGTCTCTGGTTGGATCTCACTGTACTCCACCACATGGGACACGCCTCTCACCCTGCAAACCACACCCACTGGCTCCGCGGGATACGCCTTCTCCACCACCTGGCACGGGATAGGATGTGTGAGTATGGAAAAGGGTGTGGATAGCCTAGCTTAGCATAGAGGAGGACGTAGTTTTAACAGTCCATTGTTTCATGTAAAAGTGATAGTTTCTAGCTTCTGAGCATGTTTTAGTGCAAGTATCTCTTCTCGTTGGACTGGACCGGACCTGGAACCTCACTGCGCTCAGCTTCATGGAGGAATAGGTTCTCTCTAAAAATCTTGAGTTATGATTTTAGTTTGAGTGTAGATTAAACAAAAACGGGTTCCAGTGTAGCGGTGTTTGTTCGGGAATTGGGATATTCATCTGCTTCCAGTCTACATGCTAAAGTAGACTAAACACATCCCTGGTCCCATCAGAACCAGCCCACACCAGGAAGCAACAGAGCTGGTACTCCGCACAGACTTGACTCTGTTGTTTAGTATCACTCTACCTTGGCTCCACAGTCGGCCCCTTTGCAAACACAAAACCCGATAAACACAGGGTCGGCCATCTTGACCAGGATGTTGTCTACACAGTACACGTGCAGGTACTCCACTCCCCTCCTCTTCATGTCCTCTAGCACCTTGTTGTCCACCAGTGCCCGGTACAGACCACCATTCCCATCTGGCAGACAGTGCAGTGGTTCTTGAGACAACAAATTCACACTCTCATGGACACACAACAGATTGTCTTGCCAGGCCTCCTGAACTCACCTGGTGCCATGGCAACCTTCCCTCTCTCCTGAAGGATGAGCTTTCCATCAAAGGTCACTGCTGGGATCATCCTCTGCTCAAACATAATAATGTTGGATGATTCCAGACCAAAATATTTGTTGTCCTTGAAGAACTTCTCCGTGGGAGCCAGCGTGAACTCACTGGTCATTATGTACCTGACAAACACAGACAAGACTTTAGACTATTTAAGCTTCATGGCCTCATGATCAGAGAGGTGAGGTCAGGAGGTCAGCAGGTCAGGAGGTCTTACCATGGAATGATGCAGGATGACCCATGCTTGACCTCTGCCAGCTCCTGGATTTTGTGGATGCGCTCGGCCTGGATCTGGTACAAGGTTTTCCCACTCAGCAACCCAACATCATACATCCCTTTGGGATACTGAACTCCAAGACGGGTCCCCTGACCACCAGCCAGCAGCAGGACTCCAACCTTGTTCTGAGAGATTTGCAGCAGTCCTGTGGAGGAGTGTGTAGGTGTGAGGAGTGCTACACTAGGATGCTTGAGAGGGAACTTACACTTCCAATCACACTCCCATATTTATATGATGCTGTTGATTCAAACGCTGATTTAGTTGCGGTGTGTACTGTTCCGTCTGGTTGCTGATAAACACTCTGGTGACTTAGGGTGTGAGGCAGCATGATGGACCCCTCAGTGAGTTGTTGCTGCCATGATTTGGGAGGTAGAAGGATTGAATTCTATCCATCCAAATTCACAAGATGCTGAGCAGCAACACCAAGAGCTGCAGGTGCAGTTACAGACGATTCTTCAGAAGGGGCGGCTAAAATTCTAAATACTGCATTGTGGTGGTGAGCCTGTCACAGTGACCTTGACCTTTGATCTGGACATTTGTGGCAAATTTAAAGAACCCCCCCCCCCCATTACTGAGATATCATAATCATAGGAGGTAACAGTACTCTGATATTTGTTCTGTCGATCCGTCAGGCTGGATGATGGGTCGTGTTGGAAGGACCTCCCTTCAGGCGTTCCTGAGCTACTGCTGATGTGAAGACTGAGAAGAACTAGTCACATGACCTGGCCAGACAACAAGAATCTCATGAGTGGAAAGACGAACGTGTCTGTAAAATACAGGGACTCACAGAGAACCTTATTCCCACATCCTACACACCACACTGCTGATGTTGTTATCACCACTGCGGCCAAGTGTTTGCTCATGTGATCGTCTGGAGTGGAGTTCCTTGCTACACTGAAACTTCAAGATGACCAGTGTGAACATCAGAGCAAGCACAGACATGAATCGGAGAGGCTACTGTTTGTGAGCTATACCCATTAACTGTGGCAGCTCCTCGCCACTTCACATCTTCCCTTGACCTCATGGATGTCATGGAGTCAAGGGAAGATGGTTGGTGCGGCTACAGGGGGGACTGAGCGAGCAGTCAAAGTCTCCGTGTTGTTTAACATCTTTCCATCATGTTAGAGGGCAGGTTACCGTGTGTAACACTTCACCTTCATCTTCCCACTCTGCCAGACAGTTTGGGTCACTTTTCTTCACGCTACCGATGAGCTCCGCAGGAACCGGCTGCATGAATTGGTCCAAGCGCTCAGGCGGGGTAACTGCAGCCTTTGCAGCCCCCTCGCAGTGCACCCTCAGCCCCTGGAGGTCCAGTTGAGACAGCTCTCGGAGGAAACGCTCCCTCTCATCCGGACTCAGCTCCGGCCAGTACTGCAGGACGTGAGCCTGACCCGCACTCTCCAAACCCTGTCGAACTCGCTCCAGGGAACCCATCGCTGTCACGGAGGAGACCAGAGAGATGTTACAGTGCTTCAATCCCGAGTGTGTGTGTGTGTGTGTGTGTGTGTGAGTTTGTGCAGCTGGCAGGAAGTTACAGTCTCGTGAGCAACTCGTGACTCCAGGTGCAGTTGAAAAAACAAAATGAAAACAGTAATCAGAGACAAGGCGTGAAAAAGTGTCGTTTTTCATCACAAACAAACGTGAGTTCTGAGTCAGTCATGATTGGTGGAACAGCGAGTCTAGAAAAATAGCCCAAAGAAAATTCTTCTACTATCCACTGATTAAAGAACGGCGTGATTATTGTTCTGTAACGACCGCCGTCCACGACAATGTCACATGACCGGTGTTGGCCAATCATAGCTCAGACGTCAAGAAGGCGATGGGGGGCAAAACAATAACAAATGCACTGAAACGAAACGGACGGTTTGTACAATATAGAAATTGCGTTACCTGCGTTCACACCTTTAATCTATCGCAACCGCAACTTTACCGTTTTTAAAAATGATATGTGACCCGCTTTTAGTTTAGGGTTTTAACCACCGTCCCGCATGCTAACGCTTCTGAGTGACGCTAACCTGCTAACCAGCGATCGCGGTCGTCTGTGTTTGACACGACGTGATCTAGCATTAGCTTCTAGCTAACCCCACCCTGACAGCGATGTCTACCTGAACATGCCAGCACCATGTTCAAAAATGTGTTTGGCTCAGGGTTTCTGGTCCGGACCGCTCATGTGATTCTGACGTGGGTGATCACGTTAATACTTTTCCTACATGATACAGGTAAGTGACCTCTGTGTCATGACCACACACCAGCGTCACGGCTCCAGCTAGCTGACACTAGGTTTCGTGTTATGTGTTATATTGCATCAAAAGCAACATTAGTGGCTCATATTTGTGAGACGAGCCTCCGTGAGCACCGTTACGGCACTACTGAGTAATTCCGTGTGTATGGTTGCAGAGCTGAAGAAGCAGGAGGAGACCGGCCAGCTGGTGCAGCCGGTGCTCTTCGTTCTGCTGGTGCTAGTGTCCGTCCTCCTCTACTTCGCTGTCTCTCTGATGGACCCGGGCTTCATCGTGTCTGAGGACAGCGACCTGCAAGTAATGACTGAACCATCAGCTTCGTTCCTCCTCTTGTCATCTCATATTTCAGAACTCTGTCAAAATTCTCAGTATCAAGAATCTGAGATGAGACACAAGTGGGACAAAGAGTATGTTTTTTGGAACACAGTACTACACTACACTACTACACAGGGGGTCCAACTTCAGATATGAACATGTCTCCTTTGCTCTTTAGCTCCTAACATCCCTATTATTTGCAATCTGGTTCATCCAGCAGCACTCAAAAGAATACCAATATTATTACATTTTGAATGCAGCTTTCCCAAACTCCCACCCTCATGAAGTGTCCCGGTTCTCCTGATCTTAGGCTTCTTGCTGTCATTTGTCCCAATAAGTGTTGAAACTACAGTGCCTCCGCTCAAGAAGTAACAGATCCGAGTCGAAGCAGTCAACAGATATGAACGGAGTCATGCTGCCCGGGAGAGAGAGACAATGCTATACGGTCTATTTCGAGTTAACTGTTGACTAAACCTGAGGGGGTGTTAGTAAAAAAGCAGCATTAAACATATGAAATAACACTGGATGTGACAATCCTGATTTATTTGGAACAAAAAAGCGAAACAAAAAACAGTCGTGTGTTTTATTTTTATTGTCAGTTTGGCTACTTTTATGTCTTCCAAACACTGAAGTTATATCAGACTTGATGGTGTGCAGACTGGGTGTGATCCTCAATGTGGTAAACGCTGGTCATTTCAGCTGCTGTTCGCTTGTTCTGGTGGGAATCACTGTGGGGTCTCACTAGAACCTCCTCCACAGACCCAGAACTCTATGAGCCTTGTGTTCCTTGGGCCACTCTTGTATTAAAACCTCCTAATTTTTCGGAATGTCAGATTTTGGTTGGACTTGCTGTGCAGTCCCAATCTAAGCAGGACGCCTGCTTGCCCTCCCTGAGACACAGGTGCTTTAAAAACTCGTCTTGAGAGAGATGAACTGAATTACATGAAGTATTGCAACTGGTAGTCTTTCAGTACTTGTACTTGTTACTGGCTGAGAGGCATGAGTTAATTGCTGCACCGCCGAGGTGTTGTGTTACGTTGCAGGTATGTGGAGCTCCTTGTTCAGTCAGCTGTGTTCACCAGGTCATCAGACTAATATGGAACATTGTGAATGATGGAACGTCTGAACGGAGGGGTGTTTATAGGTGGATTGATGTCATCCGTGAGGCCCGTATCCATATTTTTATCCGATACCTTCAAAATGCGATGTAGTGTCACAGATTTTTTTTCCAGAATCTAGAAATGTGATCCACAGTTTTTCCACAGTGGAAATCAAAGCTTAAAAGCGAACAGTCAAGATACCCTATAAAATGAAAAGTTTTTAAATTTCCACTCATTGTTTCCTTGGACCGGTGGAATGAACATATGATTTTCTATATCAATATTGTAACATCCTTGATCAGTTTGCCTGGTGTGTTGTTCCAGTTCACGCTTGGACTGATGGAGGAGCAGCAGGACATGATCCCGCCCACCACCAAATCCCTGCGACAGCGGCGGTGCGGCCACTGCCTGCTTCAGGTACATCCTTGACTACTACTACTACTACTACTACTACTACGGTGTTTTTTATATAACTGACTTTCCCTGTTCAAAAAAAGATGTCTGACACAGGGGAAGACTACAAATTCTGACATTTTTAAATGTAGTTTTTGTCATCCCTGTCTTCAAGTGCACATGATGTCATTTCTCCTCTGCGAACATTTGTGTGTGTAATGTGACACATGAGGTTGTGAAGTATTTGCAGGCTCGGTCAGTGGGATCAGATGACAGACCAGATGACAGAGGAGTTCTCTCTAGTTCTCAGGCTGATTATTGCCCTAAAATGTGATCCAAATGTTAACACACCCGTGACCAGTACAAAGACGCGATGTAGAACCTGCTGTCAGTAGCCACAGCGTCTCACCCACGTGTGAAGATACAGAAGAAAGAAAACTCTGTGTCAAAGTTTGAAGTGATGGTTTGTCTGATAGCGGATGATTTTAAAAAAAAGTTCTTTTCTGTCAATCATGTCAGCCTGTGCATTTATGTAACTGCAAAAACGAGGAAGTGCAACACCGCACATGTTGCAGCAATGGCTTTGTTTTGGTGAAAGATTTCTTTTACGATTGCGATTTATTTAACGCAGGAATATAACTGCACAAATGTTTGCGCTTGTGTTTCCTTCACGCTGGTCTAAGGGTGTGTGTTTGGGTTCAGACACTCATCTCAGTTGTGTGCATTTGTCTTGATAACCAGGATAATTGACAAACTCATTCAAAACTTTAGTAGAACACGTCACATGAACACATAAGCATCCACTGCTGATATTCTTGTTAACCATATTAATTATCATATCAGCTATTGTTGTTAGTCATGTATCTAAGTCTTCCTGTTCCTCTGTTCCTCGTCCCTCCTTCCCTCCCTCTCCTGCTCTCTCTCACCCACCTGCTGGAGCCAGGCTGCTGGCTCTAAACTTGCACTGCTGGTCAAGTGTCCTGAGATGACCTCTGTGGTGATCTTGCGCTATACAAATAAACCTGACTTGTATGTTAATGTGCTCTTATTTTCCTGATGTCAGCTGATATATTCTTGCATACATAGAATCTCAAATCAAAGTACTATCACTGTGTTATGAGGTCATTTTTGATCATGTGGTTGTATGAGTATGTTCACATGGACTTAAATGTCCTGGTTGTGATCAGGTTTTTTGGAAGTATCCTAGTTTGTTTGTTCATGTTTTCTCTTTATCCCCATTAGAGAAACTGGGAGTAGGGCTCATCCCCGTTCTTAGAAATCTGGTTTTGATACCTGAAGAACAAAAAGAAACAAACTAGCGTGGCATCAACCTGGGTACTGACAGCTGCCTGCGTAGGTGTGGCCTCAGCCCACTAATGGACCAGTGAAAAAACATGGCGGAAGCAGCGAGAGCATCTCACCTCTGGAGCAGCAATGAAACTGAGTGTTGTTTTCTTGGGATGAAAGAATTCAGTGTTATTGGCAGCTTAGACAAGAGGAAGCTGACCTGCTCAAGGCTCCAGGACGCCAGTTCCCAAAGTGTACGGTGGAGCAGGTCAGGTTACGCTGCAGCGTCCTGGGGAAACAGCACAGCTCCGCCACACAGAAGAACCCAGGAGTGGTTCTGATCCAGCTTCTGTCAAACTGCAAAATCAGTGCAGCATTTGTGCTGCGCAAATAAGATGCCGGATTCAGAAACGGGGATACTAATACTATGTATACAGGAATATTAGTATTTATCGCGTGCCTAGGAACAAAAATACCTATTGTGTATTCAAGAATATCAATATTCAGGTTTCTCTGTGTGTATGTCAACACTAAATCCTGAATATGACCAGGATGCGACTTAGAACCGTGACTTTTCTTGTGTGTAGATACACTCACTGACACTGACAATATTTTTTTTTTTTCTGAGCAGCAGCCAATGAGATCAAAGCACTGTCAGACATGTCAGCACTGTGTCCGGCGCTATGACCATCACTGCCCCTGGATTGAGAACTGTGTTGGCGAGAGGAACCACCGCTGGTTCGTGCTGTACTTGGCCGTCCAGCTGCTGGTGCTGCTGTGGGGGCTGCACATCGCTTGGTGAGTAGCCAGTCAGACCGCCTCTCTCGTTCTCAGTGTGGACTCTTGCCAACGGCTGCTGTCCCTCTCGTGTGTCCTCAGGACGGGCTTCAGCTATGCCTCCAACTGGCAGCTGTGGCTGCGCACCAACGGCGTGCTGCTGGGTGTTGCTGTGCTGCTGGGGCTGCTCTCCCTGATCGTGTTGCTGCTGCTCGGCTCCCACCTCTACCTGGTCTCACTCAACACCACCACCTGGGAGTTCATGTCACGCCACCGCATCTCCTACCTCAAACACTGTGGCGCTGATGAAAACCCCTTCGACCGTGGCACATTCCATAACCTCTGGGGGTTTTTCTTCGAGTGGGGCACAGTGGTGTGGGAGCAGGTCTACTTCAGAGAGGGCAGTGACCAGGTCTAGGCAGAGTGGATTTCCCTCTGGAACAAAATGGGATTCATTGTGCTCGTGTGCAGTTTACCTTGATAGTGCGGTGCCATAACATGACCACCTTCCTTCTCCTGGTGATTAACGGCATCTCTCACTCTTACGAGGCTGTCAGCAGCATAAAAGTGTTTCTCAATGTTAAGGGTCCTTTCTTGGCCACCAGACCCCCCTGACGCCCTCTAGACCCTCCTGACCCCCTCCAGATGCTCCTGACCACCTCCAGAACCTCCTGACCCCCTTTACCCCCTCCAGATACTCCTGTGGAACCTGGGGTGGAACAGTCTAGCAGAGAGCAGGGGTCCTCCATGTTGAGGCTCCAACCTTCGGTGGAAGTAATCAATGGTGGACAGTAATTAAGCAGAATTATTGGTGTGTACTTTGACTTTTATCTACTCATGTTGAGGAGCTGTGGGGTTTATTTCATTACTGTTGCCTCAAACTGGTGCCTTACAAAGTATCACTGTAAACCTTCACTGAAATTTCCTTCACTTAGATTGATGTTTGGAAAAAAGTGTCAAACTAGAGCTGAGGATTCTGGAGATGGTCAGCTAACACACTGCCACATGACCCTGCTCTTATGTTCCATCTTGAAAAAAATGTTCATGTTGAAGTTTTTCCCATTGAGACACGTCAGAGGTCCAAGTTCATGACTCAAGTGTAGTTTGACCAACAGCCAGTCCTTCATCCAGCTCAGCCCTCTTCACTGGAGGAGGTCAACTAAAGTGTTTTTTATTCACGTGTAATGATATCGTATAGTGATCTGTATTGACGTGTGTTGATGGGCGTCCACAGATGCAGCAGTTGATCAACAAACATGAACTTGACCTTCAGAATCGTGGTGGCGACAAATATAGTCGATCTGACACCAGCATTTATTCACCAATATTGGAACAGGATGATTTAGTCAGATATTCCTGAGATATCAGATGGAGATCAGCCTGAGTACAACTTCTCTTCCCAGGATTGTGTGGTTGGTTGACTGGCTTTCACGTGCGCGTGTGTGTGTGTGTGAGAGAGAGAGAGAGAGACATACGCAGGTACATCCTCGTGATTTAGGGAGGATGCAGTAAATGCAGCTGGTCAGAGGTTTCCTTGACATTGAGAACCACGGCTCTCACTGTGCGCACGGGTGCGTGTGCAGCCGAGAACCAGCAGCAGCCAGTTCTCCTTATTCTACTGTTGTTTACATTCATGTACAGAACCCGATCCACCTGATCTGGCCTGTCCCTCATCCCTCCCCCTGAATCATTGTTGTGGATGCTCACTACGTTCTTAGAGTCCTCGTCTCGGTGTGACAGCCACATTGTAACCATGACTGCTGGACTGTTTACTCACAAGTTTACATGCTAAATACTATTTACAGACTTGTAGATCCACGTGTTGACAGCCCAGATCTGTGGTCGTCTATGGAGGCTGAACTTTTTTTCTAAGTCGGTGCATTTGTCCTTGTAGAGTAGAACGTTTGTGTGCTAGTTGCAGTCGCTGAATCTTTCCTGAGTTTTCACAGCTTCCATTGAAATGACACCTTGCAATCGTTCTTCCAGCAACCTTTAATATGAGGCCGTGAAGACTATTGATCCTAGTTTAGCATTTAATCCATGTTGTGCTCTAAGCTATTTTATATTGAACAATGTGAAATTGTATCATACGATTTTAAGCTAGTTTAGATTTTTGTATGACTGTTTTAAGCTGGAATACAGCAGCAGCAGAACAGAGCTACGTGGGGTTTGGGGATGTTTCCTTGTGCAATAGTAACCTTGTCAGAGCAATAAATGTGCTGTTGAATTTAACATACAACTGTGGTTCTGGATGAAAGCACCAGTGTGAGAACTCTGGTCCGGAGGAAGTTATATGTGTTGTACTTCTGAAGTTATATGCAATGATTTTTACTACTTATTATGTAACGTAAATATCAATAAATCCATGTTTGATCAAGAGATTCTGAGTCATTACAGTCCAGCAAGTAGAAATTTATTAATTCATATTTTCCTTCATGTAGTTTACACTCGACATCCAGGCAGGTTTGTTCTACACATGCGTGTCATCTACACGGGAGCTGAGAGGCCAGAGCCAGATCGATTAAGAGGGTTTCTAATATTCTGACCTCATGTCTGTAAATATGGTGTCCAAAATATTAGACCTCGATGCAACTCAGTCCAGTTCAACACCAACAACCTCAATAATAAACATGTAGTTACATTAATAACAATCATACTGAATAATAGTGACCTGGAAAAGGCAGAGCTGTCAGATTAGATCATACATGTGAGTCACATGACAGTACATGTGATGCTGACATTACCTGAAGTTAAAATTGTAAATGTATATAGTGGGTAGCTGAAGCTGCATTCAAAGTTTTGGCCCAAGTTGTTTTTAAGATAGTTCATATTTACAGTAGAGAACATGAGATTGCAGCATTCTAGATATTACAGGCATTTATATTAAAAAAAAGTTGTGACAGTGGTAGCAGAGTTCATACGGAGTAAACATGTTCAACCTCTTGGTCTGGAGGACCGACCAAATAGAGGAGCGTGTGAGGCTAAATGTACGGAGGCGTCCTTCGGTCTGAGTGAGGCAGCAAAGGACCAAAACCATTGTTAACTCATGAAAGAGAAGTCAAAGTCAGCAAAGATTTCTTGCTGCTCAGTGCTGAGGACGTAGGGGGTCCGCGGGAGGGTGAGGACCGGCTTGAGGCGAGTGAACTCCTCGTCAAAGTTACTGACATCCTGCTGTGCCCGGATGACCGGCAGGAAGGGAGGCTTCACCTTCTTGAGCAGCAGAGCGTCCCAGTCCACCCCCTGATCAGACCACACATGACAAACAGCAATCTCATCATCCTGAACAGGCTTCTTGGCTTTATGATTCATGTGAACAGGAGAGTCATCGTGAATATTAGCAGAGACAGTTTAAATGTGCAAGTGCAACACTTCAGTCCTGTCATATCTAGTGTTTCTACACTCCTACCGCTCAGTCAACTGTTGCACTACTCTACTTGTAAATGCCCAAATATAGTCACCTGACTTCCTACGGATCTTTCTTTCTTTCCTGTTCGGGTCACTTCATATTTTCTTGAGCCAACGCAATTTTTTTTTTTTTTAATTTCTCACAGAAGAAAATCTTAGTTTTCTGGCTCCTTGTTGAATTTAGAACACACAACAAGGGAAACTATCAGGCTAAACATTCCTCAGTGCAGGTGCAGCTCTGGGCCAGATAATGACCTTGAAGAATTTGTGGCGTTTGATCTGTGCAGCGTCTTCCTCTCCTGCTCCAAGTCTCATCTCAGGATTCTTCTGCAGCAGCTGAAACACAGTGAGAGCGTGAGAACACCGTCAGACCACTGACAACCCAACACTCAGGGTTCTGAGTCAACTTAGGAGGAGTCGAACCTTCTGAATGAGGGACACAGCCTCAGGAGAGAGGAAGCGAGGGTAGTGCACTTCATCATTGACGATGCTGTCAAACACTTCCTCCTCATCATCACCTGGGAAGGGTGACTGGAAAAACAGCAGCACAAATGTGATTCTCCTCTGTTCTGTCAAGCTGCTGAAACCCAGTCAGACAGGATTTCTGCCTGGATGCCAGGTGGCTTCTTTGGACTCATATTAGATACAAGAAATCACTTCTTCACTGCTCTAAAACTGTAGTTTTGGTTATAGAAGTACAGCACAACTGCCACTGGAGTGTGTGGCTGCTGTTGTAGAGCATTGGAGAACAATCTACTTCTTGTATACAATATTAGTCAGAGATAACTGGGAAGCAGTAGGTGCCTGTTTCTGGGTTAATGACCAATGTCAGACTTTAGACAGTATCAGAGGCTGAAGCAGCATCTTATCGAGGAAAACAGAACTTATACTCATTCTACATATTTTAAAACGTCTCTCCAAATCTGGTGGTGGCAGCAAGCCCTTTAACAGATCACCAGCTCGTCCATAAATCTCAGCTAATGTGAGAGTCAGTTTTGTTGGACAGTCTAACAAATTAACAGTCAGCAGCAGCATTATGAAGAAGAAGTCATGGATCAACAGACAACAGCAGCTGCAGTGTGCCTGAGCTGCACTGGACGCAAAGCGCTACCATAAAAGCAATGTTAAGTCAATTAGACACACAGGTGAAAGAATGCAGTAATAACACCAAAATCCTGTCAACTCGCCCTCAGACAAACAGAAGTGGGTTTGTAAGTCGAGACATGCAGGCGTGTCAGTGACGGACGACAGAGGACATTTACATTCTGCTTTGCTCTGAAATCACCCTAAAACAGGTCGAAGCTGCTGGTTTGCGCTCACCTCCCCCACAAGCATCTCATAGATGAGGACCCCGAGCCCCCACCAGTCCACACTGCGAGTGTAGTTGTTGTCCGTCAGCACCTCTGGAGCCAGGAACTCTGGTGTGCCACAGAAGGTTGATGTGCGGTCTCCATGACCCATACCTACAAACACACACACACACACACACACACCAGAGTTCTTCACAACTGATCTCAATTAAATTCCTGCACAGACTGACGTAAACATACAATTCGTCCATACGTCAGTCTGTCGGTCAAGAATCAAAACTCTCAGGCTTTGTTTTCCTCCCGTCGGCTGGTGTGGGACGACCCAGTGCCCTGTCAGCACCAGTGGCAAATGGTCCTCGGTGTGTATTCTCATGTTAACTTTTGTTAGTGTCCAGGGTCTCAACCTGCCAGCAAACATGCCTGCTGCTGCAATAAACCCACCACTCAATCGCTGCATGTTTGCCCCTGAATCACTAAACCTAACAACAAAATACAGCTTTCAAGTACTTTTACTCACTAAGTACAAACTGTTAAAACAGTCAAACTTCTCAAGTTTGACTATTTTCCTGGATCTTGTTTATAAAAGAATTATTTTCTTACCTTCTTTGCACAAACCAAAATCTGCTATCTTGACAAAGCCATCTGCATCCATCAGCAGGTTATCAAGCTTCAGATCTCTGAAACACACACACACACACACACACACACACACACACATTAGACATGCTACACCTAGGATTTACTGTAACAAATCCAACCATGATGGATCTGAAGATGCAAAAAAGTCATAAAACAATGTCTTTATAATTCAATATTACTAAAGTTCACATTTTCAAAAAGGCCCACAGATGATTATCTACATCAGTCATTCATGAAGGAATGTATAGATCTAATTATATAAATAGCAACTGCTTTCAAGCTCAATCATTGTCATTTGAAATCAGTCAGTTAATAATGAACACGTGCACGTTAGTATGTTTATAAATCTTTGTAGACATATTTTACTTTCTGTGGACATACTTGGAGAGGTGATGAAGTACTTTGTTCCCTTTAGACAGCAGAGAAACTGATAGATGAAGAGGAGAGAGAGTGTGTGTGTGTGTCTGTGTAGGGGGGCAGGGGGCAGGGTCTCACGTGTCCAGCTGTGATGTCTGTCAGACATCACAAAACCACCACCAACAGCCTTCTCTCCATTCGTGACATCAGAGAAGTCGCTGGGATTTTAGCAGGTTTCATGTCTTCAGGTGTGTGAAGGTGATACAACAGAATCTGCTGCTGCGTGTGAAAGCGACTCCATCAGAACGTACCTGTAAACTATTTTGTTCTGGTGCAGAAATTCTAGACCAAGCAGCACGCACGCCGAATAAAACCTTGAAACAGAGCAGATGGAGTCAACAAAGACATGTGGTCTTGTAGTCAGTGTCACAGAGAGGGATGGCTGCTCACTGGGTCTGAGTCTCGGTGAAGATGCTGGTGTGAATGTGCGTCATCAGGTCTCCACCGGGGGAGTAGGCCATCACGAAGCACACGTGGTCCGCCGTCTGGAAGCAGCCGTGCAGGTTCACCAGGAAGGGATGACGAGAGGCGTTGATGACTTCAAATATCCTTTTTTCGCACACAAGGCTGAAAACACGCACACATGGTTTAATATCATGTGGCTCTCAGAAGTTTTTCTGATTCTTTTTGGACTGTATTTGTCATTCATGTCTAACTTCATCATGTCAAAGCTCCAGGACAACACAACGGGATTGTTCCTGGTCAGCTGATGTCCGAAAGCAAGACTTTTGACTCGGTGCTGTCCAAAAAAAATTTTTTTTGACTCTTCAGTTAAAATTTTGGTCATCGACTCTTTACAGGAGGAATCACAAGAACCCTCAGCACCCTGTGCACATGACAGCAGCGACTCAGACTCACTGTCTTGTATCCTTAGTGGGAACTTATTACAGTCGCGTCCTCTCTCAACACCTCCCACTGCATGTTCTCTTTAGTTGATTAATTTTCAAGGTTTTCATGAACAGATAGCGCCACCCATACCACAGTAGTGTAAAAGGATCGTGTCTGCAGCAGAGACATCGTGTATATGATTCTCACCCAGTTGCTGTAGACTGGGAACCATGTGCTGTTACTGGGGGACTCCAGACTCTGTTCCCCAGTTCCTTCTTCATGACCTCCAGGGACTAGCATCACTTAAGACTATTATTTATTCTTTCTGAAATCTTTTTGAATGATTTCCGGCTCACAGAGTGTTTTTCTGCTGGGACCCAAATTCTGACAAAGACACAGATGATCCTCACAGCCAGCGGAGGTTCTGCTGAGGAAGGGACCATCTACAGCTGACATACTGGTCCTTATATATCATCACCTTCTTAAAAGAATTGCCTAAGACATTTTTTGACAATTTTGTTTTTGCCTAAATCAACTTCTTATGATGTTTTGTCTCCATTTTTTGTTTTCTGAAAAACTTGACTTGACTTAGGCGATGATATTCAATCCACTCTTGATGTCTTACTTTCCCATCTTTGCTGATGCGTTAATTAATTCAGGAGATGCTGGCCAATCGGGAGTGCTTCAGATTGCACAGGCAAACAGTACAGTGTTTCTCACATTTCCATCCAATGCATGTAAATGTGTTTAGGAAGGAGAACATCAGTGCACTGGCTCAGGTTTGACTGGAAAAGTCCAAAGTCTGTCATCATTTTTTTCAGCAACATGAATCATTGGGAGGCCTCCCTCTACATGGGAGCAGTCAGCAGTTCTGTAAAGTAGTTTTAATAAGAAATGTAGCACCGGTGTTTGAAGGCATTGTTAATAGTATATCAAATGGATCTGAGAGAAATTACCTATCGACCTCATCACGTGTCACAATGTCTCCTTTCTTCAGGGCTTTGATGGCGTAGAGTCTTCCAGACAGCTTGTACTCCGCCAGCAGCACCTTGGGTCAGTCACACAATGAAGGTGAAACACTGCCGTTTCACATCTGTCTGCTCTACTGATGACAGCTCGCTGGAATAACTGCTAAATCTGATGATTTATTGTGGATCTTTTTTCAACATTGAGAACTATGATACACAATTTAGTTGTCCAGGTCCGATTCCTGACAAAATTACATGTTTGGAAAGTTTGAGGAAAAACTTCACCTACACTTCTCATTACCATGCACCACCAGTTTAACGAATGTGTGGTTTTCCATAGCACTAGTGGGACATACAATCTCAAATATATCCAAATAAGGGCTTCTGAATATCTGGATATTCATTTTATCTTCGTGGCCAAGCCCTCTAATTGATGATTTCTTTTGTTTGCATTTGAGAGATGAAGAACGAGGTGGGAGTGGCATCAACCCCCTGATCTGAGAGTACAACCCAACGCTCCTCGCACATGTTTAAGTTGCAATGAAGAAGATGCACGCGTACCTTTCCAAAGTGACCTCGTCCAAGAACTGAAATACAGTTGAAGTCCTCCAGCTTTAGAACTTCATCCGTCCTGCATAGGAACATATTCTATGGTTGCAGTTCATTACAGCATTGTACTCTCTCACTTGTTTAAACACCTGCGACACTTGAATTATTATTTCACAGTACTAACAACTACAGTCCTGATTGGTAGAATCTTGATATCAAATTGCAAAATTCGATATGTTTCTGCCGTTGTCACTCATTATGAACTTCTGAACCAACAAATCTTTCTTTAGACTCACAGCATGGATGACCACACTCTGTGTCTAACAGGAAGCCTTGTACTGGGAGAGGATGGCTTACTTTGGAGGTGTGTGGGTGGAGGGGGATCTCCTGGGCTTTTGGCTCTTGCTCTCACTGGGCGACTGTTGTTTGATCCCCTGGTGTGAAACCAGAGACTGAATCAGTTGAAAATGAAAGGAAAAACTCACCAAGTGAGCAACACTGAACCCAGAGCTGCTTCTCCTGGTCAACCATGCGTCCGAGAGTCAATGACAGCCGATATCATAAAATGTTTTCAGAACTGTTAGAAAGGGCTTGATGGATGCCGTCCATCCACATTTTGTTGGTTTTAATCCTCACACAACAGTTTTCAGAATGAAAGCCTGGACTAGTTTACCAGAGGAGAGTCTTTGGGGTTCTTGCTTGTCCGACCTGGAGATCTGCCAGGTTGCTCTTCATTAAAGTTCAGACCCACAGCAGCAGATTCTCTGGTGAAACAAGAGAACATTCTAGAACAAGGTTGCTGTTCGACAGAGATGGTGATGTTACTGGTTCCTGGCTGGTTTGAATGGCTTTGCTGGAGGTAGAGATCCTCTGAGCAAAGGATCAAAACACTACAACCAAAGCTCACATAAATACGCACCTAAAAGAAAAAAAGTCTTGTGAATCGCAGTTTTCAATGTGCAGTTGGCACCCTAAAGTCTTAGTTTGTCTCATGTCTGTCCTCTTTTAATTGATCTCATTTTCTATCATCAGATTTCAGTTTTTACTACATGTTCAGGATGAAGTCTCCTGACCCATTCATTCCAACACCCACAAAAAAAGGCTAGAAAAAACAGCTTTGTAGCAGTTCAGTTTTAGCTGCTATATTCTCACAGGAGGACACGGCGAATTGTGGTAGTGAGTGAAATCAAACTGGTGCGATAATAAAGGACCAGATCAGCATCAGGGGGCTCACCGACCTGTGGGAGACATGACAGCTGTCGGACATGGAGGAATAATAATGGTAATAATAATAATGGTCTGCGGGGGCAGCAGATCGCTGGTTATCCTCATGACACAGTCAAGTCTGATCATTCAACTCTCTGACTTCTCTCTACTCTGAATGTAGCTGTAATGATGATGATGTGAACCCAGTCTCAGATGTTGCTGGCTGGCCTTTCAAACTACTCTTCTATAAATGTACAAAGATGTCTGCAGGACAGAGAGTCTATGAATCCCACATAGACGTACCCTGCTGGAGAGGTGGTGACCGATGAGGGGGAGGTGGTACTGGGTGGACTGGTGGGCTCCATGGAACTACAGGGAGGCAAGATGGTCATCATCAGGCGGCCCCACGTGGCAAAGTTCATGTTCATCTGGGCAGCACGCAAAAAGTTCTTTCCTGTGATATAAAAGGACCAAAACAGTAAATGTGAACTACAAATACACTGAAATGTCAAGGGTGACCAGGGTGAGAGGGCTGTGATACTGCACAGGTGTGGTAGCCACTGCAAATGCCCTGGGAAAAATACACAAATAGAATTCAGTTGGATAGTAAAGAAGAACAATATTTGATAAAGTAAATGTAAGAATGGTGTTTGGGTTGGGCGGCACAGTGGTGCAGTGGTCAGCACTGTCACCTCACAGCAAGACGGTTCCGGGTTCGAGCCCTGGCTCGGGCAGGGGATCTTTCTGGGTGGAGTTTGCATGTTCTCATGTTGTGCTGACCACTGAAGCAGAGTCATGGCTGTCAGTGTCTTGGAGAAGGAGGAGCCATTAGGGTGTGTATTATATTGCATATTCATGGTCTGTGTGTGAACGCCTGAGCCACATGTGACAACAAAGATAGAAGCATTGAAGAGCCACAGCAGGTGGACTTGATTTGAACAAATTTTTCTTTAAAAAGTATCATGCTATGATACAACATACGAGGGCATTTAGCTCTCCTTCACGTTTCTAATCTGACTCTTTTGAAATAAATGTTTAATCTTTTTTTTTTACATTTTCTTATTGCCTTATATGTTAGTTTTTGTCTTGATGTTTTTTGAGATATTAGTTATGATTCATCCAGTTCTCAACTGGCAGTGGAACATAGTTCTACCTCTAAGGGTGAGGATCCAGTAGAGCTTCAGAAAAGTGTCGGGAGGAAGAGGAAACAAAGAGTGAGGATATTCACTAATAATGGCTGTGGGTGCTACCTTTCTCTTTAGGGAAGATTCTTCTCTGCCTCTGAAGTTTGGTGCGTCGTTCAATGACTGGATTAATAAACCTCACCTAGAAATAAACATCATACAGAAATGTAAGTTCTTAAAAGACTGAGGTCGTGTTCACACCAAAAGGTCTGTTTTCTGATTGGAACTAAAGCGAGGATGATGCATTGTTGCAATTTCTCAACTGCTCCGGTTCGCGTTCACAGAGGCCAAACTCAAACGGTCCAAGAACTGTCACGTGGCAGCAGTGATTGCTTATACAGTTGAGCAGGTAGACGACAAATCCCTCACTATTTTTACTGTACGCCATGGAGCATCGTCTGCTCCTTTTCATGTTGGTGCTGAGCTGGACTGCATATCAGCAGACTTTAACGGCTGGGACGACACTTAAATACTGTATTAATGCAGGCACGTGGCTGAAGACGCTCTGCAATCGGACGGTCGTATCACAGAAGACAGCAGGCAACAATCAGAGCCTCCCTCCATGTTGTTTCCTTTGCGACCTACGAGCGCGACCAGTGAGGTAAGAGGACTAAAAAAAGCTCACAATCACATACATGTTAAAATCACCAAGTGGGCTCATCATACAAACAGAATATGACGTGTGAAATGGCGCGCTTCCTGTGATTGGTGCGGACGGGGTTCACACCAGAAGGAAACCGCTCTAGAGTTCACTTGATAGCGGTCCAAGACCACCCCTACCAGGCGGACCCGAGAGCGGTTGACTGGTCCGCACCAGAGTTCGAGGCCAGCATTCAAACCAACCAAAAAGAACTGGACCAAGGAGGTAAACGCTCCAGGGTTCAGTTCAACGGGACTAAACAAGGCTGGTGTGAACACGAACTAAAAGTGCAGTTTGACCCAAAGCAGGAGAAAATGTTCATAGACCAGATAAGAAAGAGAACCTCGATGAAGAGGATGCCCTGAGGCTCCAGCGGCAGACACATGCCGTGTCGCTGGTTATCCAGGAAGTCCTCCAGACGCAGGAACTTTATTCCACTCAGTGCTCGCCAGTCTCTCCAGTAGACAGCAATTTCCAGCTCCCGCGACTAGACACACACACACACACACACACACACACTTTTTGGCTGTAACTCAAACATATATTTGAAAAGAAAATTCAGTATTTCACTACTGCAGTTTCAAAAAGCCGTTAAGTTAAACCCCCAAATGTTCTTGACAGTAATTCTGTATGTGGGAAGCCTTCATCAACATTAGTACATTTGTTGTTGTTTTCTCATCCCATGGCCCAATTAAGAAAAATGAACAACTGTTAAAGCTTGGGCTCTACTCAAGCATTACTTGACTCAGAAAGTATAATTTGGCTTCCAAGTACTCGCAGGAAGGTGTGTTGAATTCCTTCTTAGCCACGTAACTTCCTAGCGACTCCAGAATGCAGACAGAATCAGTCAAACGCTAAAGGGAGTCTGTTCATTTCAAGCTCGAATCAAAAAGTACAGTGTTTAGAGAACTGAGCACACAGCTGGATTAAGGAGACACGGGTTATACTGAATGAGAGTTTAAAAATGTGTTTTTGGACAGTTTGTTAGTACTCAATCGTCCTTAGCTTTAAGCTAATACACTAAGAAGTACAGCAGGGGAGAACTACTTCCTGGGGAGTTAGATGTCCAATTGTGAGTCCTTGAGAGACAAATCACTCTATTTGGATTGATTACAGCTTTAATCCTAACTTTGATCCAGATCCAGAGAGGATATAATACCAGTACTTTCAAGAGGCCGTGTCCTACTCTGACGAGTAAACTGACCTGCGTGTGCTAAAAAAGCAACTTCTGTCGAACTCTATTCAACAGAGAGACTTAGAGTAGGAGTTTCCATTACGAGCAGGGTGGGCAGAAACAAACAGAACTGCAGGCCCCAGTGAGGGAAAGCTGCAGACAGAGTCAACACTGCGGGAAGGGTGGTAGCGGCAGGCAAGGCAATTTTCTTTGTAGAGCCTGTTTCCACCACCAGTTTGTCTCAAAGGGCTTCACATGGCATCACAACAACATCCTCTGTCCTCAGACCCTCACATCGACTGAGGAAAAACTCCATAGAAAACCCTTTGAACAGGGAATAAAACAAAACAGCAGCCCTTAAACAGCCTTTTTTGGACAGTTTTCTAAATTTTTGAGGAACAACGAAGTGATCCAGGAGGGGAAAAACATCTTTTGTGAACTCAAGACACTTATTTGTGAGTACTTGAGGGGCAAACTACTTGTACACTCAATGAATGGCTCTCTATCATTGCAGAGGCCTGGACGGTAACATTCATGAGCATGGGCGGGTCTGGACACACATCGCGGCCATGGGCACAAACGCAAAATGCAGTGTGGCACAGGGCTCTGGGAGTGAGCTGACACATCCAGAGCTGCTGGTGGTGCATGGGCCAAACCAGATTAGAGCAAAGTTCAAGGATTATCAACAGGATTACATGAGCCAAGTAACGGTTCAACACCCAGATGATCAGACACGAAGCCTGGAGTTGTTAGCAGATGTTCAGCATCAGTAGGAGCAAACACTCAGATGCATCAGCTGATAGATCAGAGCTGGCAGCCGACAGCCAGACATCATCAGCTGCTATTACACTTTCAAGTGTGTGTGTGTGTGTGTGTGTGTGTGTGTGTGTGTGTGTGTGTTCCCCCATTAGAACACTGACACACAGCAAATCAATAGGGCTGCAGTCATTAAATCATCTCAAGAAAGCTAATATTAATTATTATCAATAATCCATCTGTGATGAAGTCCAGCTCAGTACGAGCTCTGAGTGACAGTTCAAGCTTCTTGCTGAGAGGAAAAGCACTGACCCGCTCCAGTTCGATGCTGAAATTCTGGCCCCAGGCCTCCTTCCCTGACGGCCTCCAGTGTGTCCGTCCCACTATCCTGTTGTCCACCTTCAACACTGCACTTACCTCAGCTGTTAAACAACAACGGCACAGGCAGAGTTTCAGACAGAGCTGCAATTTTACTCACTGGCTGAGTCTCATTAGGATTTTTTTTAGCATCGTGTAACTGTTTCGATAGGAAGAGTTCTGAAAACATCTCCTATGATGACATTTCATGTTATTGTAACTGAATTTTACTACACTCATCAGACTCCGCCTGCAGGGAACTGACAAACTGGACTTACAGGACAGGTCGTCAGACTTGGTTGTCTTGCCATTGATGCTGCGCCCTGACAGTCCGGCTCTCACCTTGAGAGACCTTCCCTCTGAGAGGCCTCCAGGAGTGGTTGAGACAGCAGTCTCAGGGCCTCGACCCGGGACTGAGTCCAGTAGGTCTTGGCAGCCCATCAAACACACCTCCAACCGGCCTGGGGAATATTTCAGTGGACATTTTACCACAAAATATTCAACAATTCAATTGAAGGGGATGTCAGATGACAAGTTATTTCAGAAGGAAACTAAAATCTAAACAGGGAAATGGAGGTCTTGACCTGTTAGACTGGCTTGTTTGAAGAAGGAGGAGGAAGAAGAGATGGAGGAGGGAATCCTGGAGTGCCTCTTTAGTGTTCTGTTGGAGAGTGAGGTTCCCAGCATGAGAACTTCTGTGATGGCAGCATGTTTGGGATGGTCCTGAGGCAGCTCGCCTAAACGCTTCTCCAGGGAGAGACGCAACAAATCCACCTTCTGAGATGATTCTTGCATCCGGGCCTGAGCCTGAGGATATGAGATACGTTTATGAACAAAGAATGACTTCCAGGACTTTCCCCTCCCACCACTCACACATCATCATCAAATTAACTGACAATACAACAGTGATGGGTCTGATCACAGGAAGTGATGAAACTCATACAGGGGGGAGGTCTAGAGGCTCAAGGCATGCTGTTCAACAAACAACCTCATGCTGAACACCATCCAAACCAAGGAGATGGTCATAGACTTCAGGAGGGAGGGAGGAAGCCATGCCCCACTAAAGATCAGCGGCTCCTGTGCGGAGAGGGTCTCCTTCTTCAGGTTCCTGGGAGTGCACCCTTACGATGACCTAGCAGGGTCCACCAACACGTCAGCAGTGGTTAAAAAAGTCCAGCAGTGGCTGCACATTTTAAGAATGCTGAGGAGGGGCCACCTGGAGGCCGGCCCTCTGAGGACCTTCGACTGGACTGCAGTTGAAAGCATCTTGACATACGGCATCATGGCGTGGTTTGCTAGCTGCACAGCTGGGAATAAGAGATCGCTGCAGTGAGTGATCAAAGCAGCTCAGAACATCATCGCCACCCCCTGCCCTCACCGGACAACACTGCCACCTCCCTCAGCGGAGCACAGAAAATCTTATCAGATCACTCACATCCAGGCCAGGGTCTCTTCTGCCTCCTTCCCTCTGGAAAAAGATACAGAAGCCACGAGTGCCGGACAAACCACCTCTTTTTACCTGTGGGCCATCAGACTCTTAAATCCATGAGTGACCCCCATGGGTTCCAAACCCAAGGATTATCAGGCTACCTCAATACGGCTGCTGTTTCCATCCCACTGGGAATGTGCCGTTAAATCCCAAGTGCAATATTTCTGTTCATATTGCTGTGACGCAGATGATATATTTGTCTGATATACAGTATTTGTATATATTTTTAATTTTATTTTTTTAATTTCTGTTTATCCCTTTCTAGAGGTGTTCTTATTCCCACACTGGAGGGGAGATTCTAATTCTAATGTCATTGTATGCTCAGATGTACAATGACAATAAAGTCTATTCTATTCCATTTTAAAAGGGTTAGTTAGTACTGAACTCTATCTGAATATTCAAGCTTCCAGTTTCACATCCAAAAAAGAATCCCTCTCTGTCACACTGGCCTGCTTTGATCTGTCATTCTAAAGGCAGACAAGACAACTGGAGGACACTTCACTCACCGTCAACAGCAACCAACTCAACTGAACCAACATGACAGACAGACAGAGGATAAGCTGATCCTGGTGGTCTTCAGCCCTAAATAAAGCGGGCCTAATGACCATAAAGCCAGCTGAAACGTTCCACCTCCTGTGCTGTTTGAGGATTTCATGGACTCACACGCGCTTGCTCTACGCTGCTCAGCTCCACAGAATAACCAGAGCCAGAGCTTTCCTCTGACTGGGGTCTAATAGGATGTAAACCGAGGACTATCCAGCTTGTTCTCACCTCTGCGAGAATACGGCGGTCCTGGATCTTACATCTGCTCAGCTGCTTCTCTACATTTTTGGCACCTTCTGCTACGGCCATTTCTATCTTGACATGGTGCATGAGTTCAGCCACCCGCAGCTCCAGAAGCTCGATCATCTCCATCGGCTGACCTGAGTGCAGGAGAGAACATCAGGCTTAGGGATCATCAGTAGGTCCCCCAAGCTGGCCGAAAGAGATGCACCGTCCTTGGAAGACCTCGGTTTTCGAGTGGTTACATGTTTATAAGAGACGCGCGCACAGACCAGAGCATTATTTGGTTTTTACCATGTGCAGCCTCTCGCTCTCCCACTTTGGCTTGACCCACTTTGACGATCTGCATGCGGAGCAGCTCTATCTTGGTGCGGCTGTCCTGCAGCATCTGCTGGGCTGCAGAAAGCATCTTCCTGTCCTGGAAAATACAAGACACTCAACTAAAGACCCCTGTAACGGTTCCTTTAATCTACGGCACTGATGAATAAGTCTAAATATTACAGCTACAACGTGGCAAACCCGTGCCTGCTGCATCTGTAAATGCTGCTTTATTCCCCTCATAGCATAAGTTTGAGAACTATTACAAAACCATGAGGAAGTAAATTCTACCAACATAAAAGTTGACGCTTGACCCTGACTGAGCTGAAGGCTACTGACATTAAGTGGATCTTTAGAGCAGCAGTGGAACACTTTCGCCCGGTTAAACAAATACACATATGTACAAATGCCTGGACATTATTATTAACAATAATAAACATGATTATGGTGATTAAAAGCCCATCAAGCTATAATAAGGGTAACTCAAACATCACACTGCTGTGGCGTTTGCCCTCCAGGTAAAACTCAAAGGAACGGTCACTGAGGGAGCCAGCTGGTGATCTGATGCTCGTGCTCTGTGCAACTGTAACAAACACTAACACATTCCTGGTGTCGTTCTCTCCTCAGTAGTGATTCCAACTACATGAAATGTGGATTTTGTGCATGAAAATTTTTTTTGGTGATAGCGAGACTACCTGAGAAGGCTTGACGGGATTACAGGACATACCTAACTACTCTAAGGTTCTTCACGTGCTTCCAGAGGCAGGACGAAATTTTCCCTCCAGGACTTACCTTGAGGGAGCCATTGGTATAAGTCTGGATGAAGTTTTCAGCGCCCTGTTTGACCTTGGTCTCCATGGTGAGCTGTTTCCTCAGGGTTCTGATTCGACTGGCCAGTGGCGAGGTGATGTCTTCCCACTGACATGCCCCCAGTGACGGGTTGTCTTCTTCCCCTACACAGTCTACATGCAAATCATATCAAGTATTTCTTTTTAGTCTCAATTAATTCTTTCTCTTTCTTATCAGTCTTTTCACTAACACTCAGCTATGCTTTCTGTAGCTCACTCTCCTCACTCTGACACTGCTGCAGACACCACAGGTGTGTAGTTCCTCATTTATACTTTGTGGACGAGTTCTGTGGGTGTAGATCTACAGGATCGCCTGTATTGATCTTTCCAGGTGTGTTTATGTGCAAAGTTTTTTTTTCCAAATTCAAGTGAAGTTGGTGTCCTTTTGCACAGACAAACGTACTCTATACTATACTACTTATCTATAAATATACTACGGTACTTATCTATTGTGCACTACTACTTCTATTACGTACTTTACAAGGTAACCACAGCTAACCGGGGGATTATAGACTGTTACACTGCACTTCTGCACCTAATGTATGTTGTGTTGCTGTTGTGTTACTTATGGAACCGACTGCCACGCTCCCTGCTCCCCTAATTGCCCCCCACAGGGATGAATACAGTTTTCTGAATTGGAATGAATATGAATTTGAATATGTCTCAAAAAACTGCCAAGAGAAACTGCAGATTATCACCTTGAGTGTGACTTCATGCCTCAACCCCAATATCGACTTTATCTTTACTCTGAAATCTACTAAACACAAGACAAGTCCACTTTGAAAAGACCATCAATGAACAAAAGTAAGGGACAGAGAGAGAGAGAGAGAGAGAGAGAGAGAGAGAGAGAGAGAGAGAGAAACCATGTGGACCCTCATGTGGACCCTCGTGTGGACCCCCCACCACCTTCCGACTGGGTGAGACGTCTGTTACTGCTCCAGGAATCCCTTCCTTTATGTTTCCACCAACAAGAACTATCAGAGCCTGTTAGTGGCAGGGACCAGCACTTTACTGTACCTATCACAGTCCATGTGGAGCCATTCAGTGGTTAATGATTATAGTTACCAGTCCATATTGCACCAATTCCAATCGATCAATAAAGCAAAGATGAGCAATAAGGCCCAGGGTGAAAATACCATGGATGGGAAGTTAATATTATGGATATTAACTGCAATTTTCATATGAAATCTCTCTTTTACTCCTGAGAATCCCCTTCCTGGATTAAATGGTCAGCAGATACTAAACTTAGATCTGAAGTTCTGGAGGCCTGGAGATCACCTTCACTTTCAGGAATCCATTACACTAATCTGTCTGGCAAATATTGTCAAGGTTTCTTGCCTGGAACCAAACAAAAGACATGATATGCAAGTTCTTTTTTAAGCTTGATAATCAGATCATAATGTATTTTGATGTCTGATTGGTGTGTGGAGGGCTGCCGGAGCCCAGGACTGACCTGTGGGGCTGTCCTTCTCTGTGGCCATCGAGCGAGCGTTGAGCTCCTGCAGCTCCCAGTGCAGTTTCTCCAGCTTGCGGTTGGAGGCCTTGAGTTGACCCTCCACATCGGCCGCGCTCTTGCGATTGGAAACTGCCCGCCGCAGCCGCTCAGCGGCCTCCTTGATCTTGAGCTCCCGCTGGATCTCCTGCCTGAGCAGAGAACGGGCATCTTCCAGACGCTGTTGAAACTCTGGGTCGAGAATGTCCCCTTCATCCAGGCCAACGCTCTGAGGAACACAGCAGAAGAACCTGAGCCTCAGATGACTCTTTTCTTGGAGAATGATATGATATATTCCTCTGTTTCCCTCTTCTCTGAGAGCAGAACATTCAGTAAAGAGCATCAACACATGTATGTGCACCTTTCAGCTCTGACACTGATGTGTGATGCGTGGAGAGAAAGTACATGTTGCTGGGTTTTTTAAAAAAAGGCAAATTAAAACATTAAATGCAGCTCAGATTAAGTAGAAGAGCTGGTAGATTAGATGGAAACCACCTCAGAGGGTTAAACTAGGCTCATTTAACAAAAACGTCTCCACAAATAGCAAATGACTGCATGTCGCCCCCTCGTGGTTAAAGACCTGCTGCACAGGTGGAGGACTCACTGATGCCAACTGAACTTTGTCAGACATTCTGATAGCAGACGCACCGACGTTTGATTGATCGATTCATTCATCGATTCATAATTCATTCAAGTGTCTCTGTGGGCCAACACGCACGGTTGTCAAGCAGTCAACTGGCTTTTAGCAACCAAATGACACTGTTCGCAACTGTGACGTCTTGCTGTCACAGGTTCCCTCACTCAACTTGCTCGGAGTCACCTGGGAATGCGGAGGCGGAACCCGGAGGAGCGCAATCGACCAAAGATTTACATCAGGGAGAAACCTGTGAAACTATCAGTTTCCTTCGGGGAGTCTAACACGGGATATAAACGTGCCAACACGATCGACTGTCGGCTACAACGATCTGCAAATCAAGACAATCCGACGACCACGAGATACTGTAGCTTTGAGCTGAATCTGCTGGACAGGAGAGCGGGGAGTCCTCCTGTCGGAACTTCTGCTTTCGTAATTGGAGGCGACCGGCTGAAGAGCGCAGCGCCACCAGGACCGGGAACTGTGACGAGCAGCAAACCAGACCAACAGGAAGATCCAGTGCGTCTGTCTGAGGAGCACCGAGCTCTGGCCAACGAGCCCCATTCGCGCGACAGACGCCGGTCTGATGTCCCTGAAATATGGAACATGATTCGGTTCCGTGTCCGCGGGAATCAACCGGTGGGGTCACATTTACCTCAACCGCTGAACCTGACATGATGACATTTGACCGGCGGCGTCACGTCCAGCTGCCGACGGTCTTCCTGGACCACACAGACCGCAAAACGGTTCCAACAACGATTAGAGAGAGTAAACCGACACCGACACGTCACACTCAGCCGTCCACAAAGACCTCCCGGTGCTCATACTCGACCCAAGACTCGAGGATTGGTTTAGAGTTGAACACAACTTGAGCTCAACGCAAAATTGACGTCAGGTTTCCTCGGGTAATTGGTTGGTAGCTAGACTGGCGGCAGGAACCAATCACATTTGACCATTCAGTACACCTGTGGAGGTAGCCCTGTGACGCAATCACGCACTCCCTTTGAGATTCCCAGAGAGCCTCGGGGCTGCGTGGTACTTGATTGTTCTCATAGATGCTTACATGCTGGGCGCCCCTCCCTAAAGGCGGAACGTGCGGTGTGCATAGGGCCTCATCTTCCATGGGGGGGGGCACATTTTGCGCGAGGGGACGCATTTGAGCATGTGCGCAGTGGATCCATCATAACACGTTAAATTTCCGACCGAGTTTCAAGCGGCTTTGATTGTTACAAGTGCCAGACATGTAATTGTGATACAGGATACTTTGTTTAATGAAAAGGGCCATTGATCCTACCAAAATACTGCATGTAGGTAAAAGTATGTGATAACCTTTTAAACTCCTGTGTCATTAGTTTCAAAATGGCAAGGCAAGGCAAGGCAGTTTTCTTTGTAGCCTGTTTCCACCACCAGTTTGTCTCCAGGCTTCATGGCATCATAACAACATCCTCTGCCCTCAGAGCCTCACATCGACTGAGGAAAAACTCCATAGAAAACCTTTAACAGGGAAAAATCTGAGAAACCTGAGGGTGAGGAGGGGAGGAGGATCCCTCACCAGGAGGGACAGACGTGCAGTAGATGTTGTTACAGACAAGACAACAGTTTACAATGCAGAATGTAGGAAACATGGAAATGTTAATAACAGTTGAAGAAGGAAGCTTCTGGAAGGGGAGGCAGGGAGAGCAAGCCAGCTTGATGGGGGACTGGATGGTAGACTGGTTCATGGAAGGGGAGGCAGGGAGAGCAAGCCAGCTTGATGGGGGACTGGATGGTAGACTGGTTCATGGAAGGGGAGGCAGGGAGAGCAAGCCAGCTTGATGGGGGACTGGATGGTAGACTGGTTCATGGAAGGGGAGGCAGGGAGAGCAAGCCAGCTTGATGGGGGACTGGATGGTAGACTGGTTCATGGAAGGGGAGGCAGGGAGAGCAAGCCAGCTTGATGGGGGACTGGATGGTAGACTGGTTCATGGAAGGGGAGGCAGGGAGAGCAAGCCAGCTTGATGGGGGACTGGATGGTAGACTGGTTCATGGAAGGGGAGGCAGGGAGAGCAAGCCAGCTTGATGGGGGACTGGATGGTAGACTGGTTCATGGGAGGGGAGGCAGGGAGAGAGAGCCAGCTTGATGGGGGACTGGATGGTAGACTGGTTCATGGGAGGGGAGGCAGGGAGAGCAAGCCAGCTTGATGGGGGACTGGATGGTAGACTGGTTCATGGAAGGGGAGGCAGGGAGAGCAAGCCAGCTTGATGGGGGACTGGATGGTAGACTGGTTCATGGGAGGGGAGGCAGGGAGAGCAGGCCAGAATAACAGCAGAGAAAAGGGGGGGGGGGGGGGGGCGATGCAGGCGGCAGTTGGTGCAGAGAGATGGAGCTCTGGTGGATCTGTGGAAACAGAGAAAATGCAAGACACCAAGGCCAAACTACAAAGTGCAACAGATACTGATAATGACAGTTAAAAAAAATATGCGGAGAGGAGAGGAGAGGAGAGGAGGGAAGGGCTCCATGTAACCTGATGTGTCCCCCAGCAGTCTCAGCCTGTAGCAGCATAGCTATCAATGGTTCAGAGCTACCTGAACCAGTCCTGACTGAAGGCTCTGTCATAGAGGAAAGTCTTAAGCCTGGACTTAAACGTAGTTAAAGTGTCTGCCTCTCTGACCCATGGAGAGATGCTGGTTCCACAGTAGAGGAACCGGTACCTGAAGGCTCCACCTCCCAGTCTGTTTTTAGAGATACTGGGAGTCACTAACAGACCTGCATTCTGGGAGCGGAGTGCTCTGGTCGGACAGTAGGGACTAATCTCCCATCAGAATCCTGGCTGCAGCGTTCTGGACCAGCTGGAGACTCTTTAGGGAGTTTTTAGGACATCCTGACAGGAGAGAGTTGCAGTGGTCCAGCCTAGAAGTGATGAATGCATGCACCAGTTTTTCAGCATCACTCTGGGAAAGGATCTTCCTGATCTTAGCGATACTTCGCAGATGGAAGAAGGCGGTCCTAGTCACATGCTTTATGTGGGAGCTGAAGGAAAGGTCCTGGTCAAAAATGACCCCAAGGTTCCTTGCAGTTGTCCTCAGGGTAAGGGTGATGCCATCTAGAGTAGTGATCTGGTTAGAGAGGTGTCCCTGAAATATAATCTTTGTGGTATATAAATTGTGAAAATGACATAATTTCCTTTTAATGACAGAACTAAGGGCTATAAATATAACAAACAATGCAGTTACTGAGTGAAGTGAAGATGTAACATTATCATCAGCAGTCAAATTATCATTCATGAGTGTGTGAACAATTGTTTCCATCCATCCATCCATCGTCTTCCCCTTATTCCTGTTAAGGGTGGGGGGGGGGGGGTGGAGCCTATCCCAGCATCTACGGGCGAGAGGCAGGGTTCACCCTGGACAGGTCACCAGTCCATCACAGGGCCAACACATACAGACAGACAACCATTGGCTCTCCCAGCCACGCCTACGGTCAATTTAGAGTCTGGATTAACCTGGTCCCCTCTTGATGTCTTTGGACTGTGGAGGAAGCTGGAGTACCAGAGAGAACCCAGCAGGAACAGGGAGAACATGGAGACTCCACCCAGAAAGATCCCGTGCTGGAGCTGGGACTGGAACCTTGAACCTTCTTGCTGTGAGGTGACAGTGCTGACCACTGCACCACCGTGCAGCCTAATTTTGTTTCATTTCATACTAAATACAGCAACACATTCAGTAACACAACTGACAAACATCCTCCTCATCTTGCATATGGATATACCACTGGTTAAGGATATGAATCCTTGTTTTTCCTGTAGCTGAAGTTCTCTTAGAGGGATGATGTCACAACTACAATTAATTCCGATGTGTAGCTGTTAAAATCAATAGAACTCAATAAAACAGCTTCACGCCAGGGAAATGTTCTTCCTTGTTGCTTAATTTTGGCATCTTCATCATCCGAACCTCCAAACAGCTCTACAGTCAAATCCTCCACCAGTCTGGAGCTCCTCCATAGGTCAGAGCAGTGGTTCTCAAACTTTTTCAGTGATGAACCCCCTTTGAAATATTTTGTAGTCAAGCACCCCCTGACACACAAAAATCATTTTTGGTAGAAAATAAAAAAAATACAGTGCTGTGCCATCAGTGTCTGATTTATTTAAGTTAAACAACTAATATCAATGATCTGCTAGCCTTGGCTAATTTCTCCCTGCGAAAAAAACACACAGTGCCATTGGTTCCTACTTTTGGTACTTCGTCAGCACTGGTTTGCCTTCTTTTCCACTTGTTTCTCCGTATTTTCAGCAGCATTGCTGCGCTTTAGCCACGTCTCCATCGTCACAGTGCGTCGGCATGGAAACGGCAGGTTATTGACGAGTGATGCAGGATCAGTGGGTCAAACTAACTTGGTTTGGGGAGAGTCTGTTTATTAAGGATATTAAAATTGAATACTGAAAATAGAATTCAGTATATGAACATACATTTGTATTTTATGGAACTTTTTACAATATAATTGTTTCTCAAGACTTAATTATTATTAGGATTACTGCTTTTTTTTTTTTTAATTTTGTAAAGCTTCACGTACCCCCTGGAGTACCTCCACGTACCCCCATTTGAGATCCAGTGGGTTAGAGGACCTTAGCAAGATGGCGGTTGGAGACACGCGGCCCGCGTACCTGAGGGCAGCATCATGACCCGCAGTTCTTGCTGACACATAGAGAACCCCAGTCTGCTGCTGTCAGTGTTGGACGGACCTGTGGAAACCCGCTGATAGAGGCCTGATTCTCTGAGGGAGAACCCACTTCCAGCAAATGTTCCAGCTGCCAGGGTGGGAGCTGGAACATTTGCTGGTGCACGTGAAGTTTGCTCTTTTGCTCCATGACGTCACAGTAGTTAGACAAAGTTTCTTACTATGTTAATGAAGATGATTCTGCTGAATTGTTGACCAGTTACCCGCCGCTGGATTATATCCTCGTTAGTGAGACACCCACACTAACGAAGGATAGAGCAGGTAACAGAACTACTGTAAGAACGTTCTCACAAGGCAGTCACACACTCTTCACCTCTAGACATGTTTCTTACATTAAAAATCCTGCCTCTGCTCCTCCTGCTATAGTAGTAGGAGTAGTAGTAGTAGTAGTAGTAGTAGTCAAGCTGATTTCACAGTACTGGACATTCTAGCCTGACAGATGGCTGGAACGTTCACACGAGACAACTTGTATGAACGTTTTTGTTCACACGCCACATGATCAGGCATCACCAGGGGTCACACTTTACAACCTGATTCACTCTGGGGGGTCCAAACTGTTTTGGCTCCAAAGTGACCAGATAAACAAGCCGTTACCAGACAGGTCCAGAAGTGAATGTCATTCATCAGAAACAAACCAGTTGTTTACCTGCTGATTTGCTGCAAGACAGAAAAGAAGAGCACCTGAGTGAAGACGTGGATTGGAGGCTGGTGCTGGTAACACGAACACCCCCAACAGTTCACTGTTTGCTCACAGGTCTCCTCCAGGTGTGACGTATGTGCAAATGCACAAACTTCAACACTTCCTGGATTTAAACTCCAAAAAAGTCTTGGATATTTTCTTATTAAAGTGACTTACAGGATCAGTTTTCTTCATCACACTGGCAGAAATGGCTGCAAAGGTCATGCGTCATTATGAATAAACAGTGATAACACTATTAAGCGCTTGTGAAGAGTCATACTTTTCCATCAGTGGGAACTACTAGGATCCTGTCTGCATCATTACAAGCTTGTTCTTCATCTCACCTCTGAGCAGGCCTGGCAGCTAAACAGACGGATCCAATAAATCAGCACTGTAAAAGACGGGTCCATCCAAAATGTTTATTTTAAAACCCCACTTGCAACAAGGTGGGAATTAACAGGACACACCTAAACAGTAATGGTTAACAGTCACATTAGAAATCAGTTTCATACAACAAGTCTTCATATTAGAATCCACAGCAGCTGGACACCGAGCCTGTGCTGAGGCTCAATCACAACTTCCTGATTTATCAGTTTTGAATTTCATTTTTTTTTGTTTTGTTTTTCAGGTGCAACCACCGAATATATGGTTAGGGGCACTGTTGAGATAGGCTGGGACAGTGTCTAGTGCTGGCAAGCCTGTTAAAATAAACCCAGCATTAGCTGATGTAGTACTGTAGTAATAGCTGCTGCTGAAATGCCCAAATATGATCAAACTACTCCAAACATCAGGTACGGATTTATTGCAACAAAGAAATTGGTAAACTTGATTTCTTAACAGGTTTCCAGTTGAACACAACACCCCCATATCCCCCATCTCAAAATATTAAGCCAAGATCAAAATTAGATTTTTAGATTTATAAAAAATGTACACTTCAAACATGGTTTTGGGTGTCTGTAAAACAAAGTAATGCAAAGGTATTTAACAGAAGTCCAGCGTTTGTGTCAACCCTCCCCTTCACCGCCTCCACTCAGGGACTCTCGCCAGGACGTGAATATCCAAAAACTTTTACAAGGATTGCAAGGAACAAGCTGGTGCTTTCAATCAGTTCCATTAGTACAATAAGTCACAAAGGAAAATGCAACTTCTAAGAAACCTAAGTATCCCCGCCCCTCCGGATATAATACACATTTATAGTTTTATATATATAAAAGTGGCTAAGGATGCTATGATGAACTTATCACTGCACCATGGCTTATTTTTTATTGAACTCACAACTTCAACAGAAACTGTAATTTGATATTTTACATAGAAATTGCTATCGTAGGTTTCTGAAATCTACGTCGATGCCGTGCAGAATGCTACCATTTTTAAATTTTTATTATTCTTTTGCATGTCTTTGGGAGATGTAGAGAAAAACGTGATAGGTGAGACTTCCAGAGAGCCGATGAAGACCTGCTGTGACTGGAGACATGATGGGCAGGCGTCGGCTGCACGGGAAGAGGACAGACAGGCGGACAACACACAGGAAGAAAACAAAACTGCCCTCCCCAATCCAGGACAACAACAAAAAATAAAATTGCTCCCGTGGGTTGTAGATGACCACGAAGGAAGGACGCGAAGGAGTGTTCAATCATCCTCGCCATCATCCTGAGAGGAAATAAACCTGAGTTACTGGAAACCTACATTACGAGCCATCACGGCTGAAACACTCCAGATCTGTCGGGTCGTTACCTCTCCGTCTTCTCCGTCCTCATCCTCATCCTCACCGTCCTCTTCCTCCCCTTCATCAATATCTTCCAGGCCCTCCTCTTCATCGTCTTCATCTTCACCATCACCTTCCTCATCCTCCATGTCTGGGACCTGAGGAGCATTGACGCATTAATCACATGGTCCTGGTTTGATGTTGGAGACACATTCAGTGTTTATCATTTCCCTTGCAATGTTCAGACGTCCACCAAAGCCAACGTCCAGGCCCAGTCACTCTGCTTGGGTCCTAAAAAGAGCTGCAGTGCCTGCGTGTGCGCGCGCTGTGGATTTGGCTTGAAGGAGCTGACTGATGCTGCACTGTGGTGCAAATTTCACTTCCCGTGTCCACTAGGTTTACCCAGGTTGGAAATTCATGTGTATGTGTGTGTGTCTCTGCTTCACAGACGCTGTCACACACACACATCCCCACGGGGCTATCATTTCAGTTTCACACTACTAACAATAGCTGCACTTCGGTCCATCAGCTCGTTACAACTTTGCCCAGGTCGAAATTACAAATAAGCGTATAAAGGTTTGTTTTTGGACAGTTCTGCAGTATGTAATTGGGGGCTAGGGGGCGCCACTTGCTTCAACTAATAATATGTGGCTGCCTCTTGATGCAGTACCACTTATGTGTGTTTCAGATCAAATGTGAGATGGCTCTGGTTGACTCACTGGGACTGTTTAAAAGAGCCCTTGTCATTTCCACCACCAGGTGGTGCTATGACTAATCGGCCTCACAACCCATTTGTATTGCATTGGCCCTCCCCTCACCAAGTTTGACCATAGACCACCAAGACCTAATGATTTCTGCCCACTCACAACATAGGAACTCATCAACAGAGTGAACACGTACCTGTAAACACAACATTAAAGCTCTAATGTTCTCAAATTAAGTAGAATTTCAAACAAACCAAAAACTCATTCTCAAAATCAGATTTCGTTTTGCTCGAGGGCTGAATACTACTGGTTTGTATCTTCATTGGTGCAAAGCTGCAAATAAATAATAACTGCAACCTACATCTGGCGCACGGCATTTTTACTTTACTTAATGAAGCATGTAGACGCAGAATTAAAGGAACAAGTCAATATTTTGAGAAATTCACATATTGTCGGATTTTAGAGCCAGACCAGCAGATAGAGACATTTCTGTCCTCTCTGGTGCGTTAGAGAGCTCCAGACCTTCACTGGACGGCTGACTGCTAGTTAGCTAAGCTGGGTGAACGCCAACAGTCGGCAGCAGAGAAATGGTGAATCGACTATGTTGCTCTTCCTTCACAGCACACAAAGCTCTTCACAGTGACATCCCATTTACACACACACGCGCTCCTACCAGGTAGTACTGCAGCGGGTTGGGCCAGATGTCGTCCTTTATCACTTCCCCCAGCTCGTCAGCGCCTGCGTCCGAGTGGTCAGTAAACCAGGTGAAGAAGCTCTCGGGCTCCTCGTGCTGCCTCTTCTTCCCAGCCTTGTTGGGAGTCTGGCCTGTACGCTTCGTCAGGTCCTGAGCAGGAAAACGGGTTTGGTTTAAGATAGCAAGAGCAAAGTCTCAATCGGACCAAAACAACTACGAATGTGGCCACACATGAAAAAACAAAACAGACGAGATCACTAGAAATGCAAATGAGCAGAAGACTGCTACATGTATGAGGCTGTTGTGGTACAAATACACACGTGAGTCATGAAAAGCTCAGAAGAATGCCAGGAACCAACCAACCTTTCCAGCTTTCCATTTGATTTCAGTGGATTTTGAAACAGGATCTCCACTGTCGTTGACATTAAACTCTTTGGAGAGGGCTTTGTTCTCAAAGTACGGGTTCTCATCAAAATACTGCAGAAGAGAAACATCTGAATCAATATCTAACTCCATATACAAAGTAAACACACGCAGGAGCCGTGGGACTGTAGTATTCTGTTACTCTGGTTCAGTCCGCACTCTCGACAGTCCCTGGTGTCGCTCTCACACACAGACGAGATTCCTCTCCGCACCAACCTTCACTTCTTCAGAGAAGATTTAATTTGACTTTAGTCCCCATCACAAATTGTGACTACTGATTACATTTTGAGTCTTATTTGGACAGGAAACTATTACATGAGGTGCGAGGTAATACTGGCCAAACTGCAGAGGTGGCGTGTGATCTTCCTCCTGTGTCAAACTGGGATATTCACAATCAGGGTATGAAATTGAGAAAATATTTTGAGGGCAATGTTGGCCCTCACGGTTTACAAAATTGGGGGAATTTTTAAAATGACCGAGAGCTATGGAAAAAATTGTAGTTAGAGCTTGATCATTTTTAGGGCCCGACTATAAACTTGGCCCACCGGTTTAATCGGCTAATTATAACATTAGAGCATAATCTGTAATCGGCCAAAAGTTGGCTGATTTAAAAACATAATTTTCAGTAATAAACGCTGTTAATAAGATGTTTTTCTTAGAAATGTTGTCCTTGTGTATCCAGTAGATGGCGCTCTAACTCCTCTCATGGTGCACATCACTGATATTATCAGTCCAGCGTGACATGATATGTTAGCAGGCTAAAGAGAGCTAGGCTAACCTAGCTTAAATATTAGCTACCTTGCTAAACTGTTTCACAGTGTTACGACACCATGAGTGATGTAACGGTAACGTTGCAGTACCTCAAAGTAGTATTGTGCTCACTCAGGCAGCCGCATGCTACCAGACTAGATGAGACCAGAGCAAATCAGGATAATGCTTCGTCGCCGTGGGCCAGTCAAGAATTTACAGTTCAAAATCCTTGCTGGCAGGGTCCATCTCTTGTTGACGTGTATGTGGGAGTTTTGGTAGGATCTGGTGGAGGAACTGTGACTGGTTCACTTTGGTAGGTGGGTGGTTTAATTGGCTTCACCAAACAGCGGTCTATGATCTACCGCAGCAAGGCAGCTTCAGGTAGGAGATGTAGTGAGGAGCGTCGTCAAATGTGTGAGAGGTGGAGGCGCGCACCCTCCCATTTACGTAATCAGTGCAACCTTGTTAATGCCAGGAGAACAATAAATTGTTGGTAAAAACTTTGGGGCAATTTTGCCCACCCCAGGAGGGTTTTTTTGGGGGGCATTCTTGGTGAAATTGGGGGGCCAAATGACCCGTGGCCCTCGCCAATTTCCACCACTGGGTATGATAAAGATTCCATTGTTGATTCCCCACCATGCTTTGTTAGACAGTTCATGCGATAATGAGTTCTGTGCACCAGCATCTCTGAGCAGCTGCTTGGGCCAAGATGCAACTGTTCCACTTGACACGATACTCACAAAATCTATTCTATAGCCAGACTTGATATCCTCGAACTCTGTGACCTCCACCCTCGACAAGTAATGGAGTGCTTCTTCATCCTCCTCCCCCAGAAGAGCTGAAACTACAGGTCACACACACGGTTAGTTTAGCCTCACTTCACCGTTCTCTCTTCCACATAGTCCACCAAAGAGGAACAAAAACACATGCAGTTGTAAATACTGGAGCCAAACCGATGCTGATGCCAGTGAGAGATTCTATCATTTCAACGACTGAACTCTCACCAATAACACATTCTACTCCATTATCAAACATCTCTGGCAATAGTAACTGGTTCACATCAGCCAGGTGGCCAATGACCCGGTCAGGCTCCAGTAAACACATCATCAACTACTTAAAATCATAAACACTAATAAAAATGTAGCAAGTTACCTTGTGGATGGTTGACGAATGTTGTGACCCAGAAGTTGGGGATTTTGGCTATGAGTTCTGATCGCTTCTGAAAGAATGGCTGGCGTAATTTGTTGTACTTCTGCTCTACTTTTAAAATTTCTTCACTAGCCTGTTCGTTCAGTCTGTGGAGGGGGGGCAGAAACATGAGAACTGTTTTCTTTGTCTTTCCTTTATGAATTCAAACAAGACAGACACTCACCTGTCAATTTCGTTCTGTACTTCGTCAATGTGTTCGATTGCTTCCTGTTGCTCTTTTTCTGAAAGGAAAACAAGACTATTTTAATTTTGGATTGTGGACTGGAAACTTGATGTAGCTTTAAAGCCATTAAATCATCTATCTGCTACTCTAGCGTTTATATTAAATGGGCACCTAAGTTAGGATTTCAGAGAGGTTCTTTGGAAATACAGTCCAGGTCTGAGGAACCTGATGTTATCGCAGCATCTACGCTTGCCTCTTTAGAACACTGAGCTTAACATTTCCTTAAGTCTCTAGAGTAGCTGAAGCAGCGTAGAGGACCTGCTGCTGGAAGACTAGACATTCCCCAGTTGTTGAACTAATACAGGATAACCTGACAACAAGAACAACAGCCCCCCATACGTCTCAAGTGAGTAACTCAGACTGTTATCAGAGTTCCACTCAAACACAAAAATGTTCAACACACTGAACAGAAGCATGACTTCTATCACTACCTCAAATCTTGAGCTCAGTAATCTCATCAATGACTGAAACAGAGAACATGAGGAATCCTTAGTCAAGCTAACAACCGAGGTTTGGGTTTGTTTGATTTAAGAATAAATACATAAACAGTATAGAATGGAATCTTTGTTCTTAACTGTGACAATCATTACTAAGGATCTAGAGTTGAGGAGGACATTCGGTCACAGCAGCGAGGGCCAGTTCAGAGTGCGGGGACAGCACCACAGCAGGAGGGCCAGGATTGTCATTATCCACCTGACATGTTGGTCAGACACCTTTCAAAATTGATGGAAAATATTCAGTCTTAACTACAAGTTCAAAGTTTAAAAGGTTGGTGAAACTGAACATAAACTCAATACTTAATCTCAGAAGCACAGAAAGCCTCACTTAGACAACAGAAACATAGAGAAAGTAACCGGTCAATTCCAGAATTCCACAAAGACTGTTTCTTAAGGTGCAGGTGTAATTTAAAATCACTCTGCACATCGTGCACGGCGTGGTGTCCGCGCGTGCGTCTGATCAGACCCTCTGTAAACTGGGGCTTCCTGTTGCAGCTAAAGGCGGCCTGGTTTGAATGAGGGGCTCTGCAGCGTCTCGCTGCTCGGTTCCAGCCGCGGACACTAAGCACAGTCAACACATCTACAGGGGAGTCGAGCCGCTCCGGCCGCGGTTAACCGTGCGGGCAGTGAGCGTTAGAATTCTATCCAGGTCCAGTAGTGAGCCATTCACATGTATCATCTCATCAGTGGTCGGCGCTTTCTGGCTGCACAGCGTCTACCGTGAATACTGCACTCGCGTTAGCTGTGGTCGTGTTTAAGGCTTCAGCCATGGAGACGGTGAGCAGACGCGCGGCTGCTAGCGGCGTCCACGGTAACGTAACGAGCGGCTGACTAAACCTTCCCGGTGGATCTCCATGAACAAGACGTGCACATCGCGCTATATGCAGATTAAGCGACGCAAACACCGGCCTCCCTCATTTAAACTGGTAGCTAATGTAAGCTAATAGCTAGCTAACCATTCAAGTTGACCAAACAATTAGCACAGGCTAGCATGCTACATCCCTGTGACAGCCGCACACAAAGGCATCCAGCACCGACGCAAGTGTGTTGCAAACGCTGAACCGTGCGGTTCAACCTCACACTGAGCGAGTTACATTGTCAGTGCACAACTAACTACATAGAAAATGAATCACAAAACGATGAAAACTAATGAAAATGGCGTTGTAAGCAATAACCGCCATTCCTTAACGTTACCAGAGGTCTCGTCCGCTCCGTCGTGATTTGAATTACCCTTCCTACTGACTTTCGTCGATGAGGCTGACATGGCTGCCGTTTCTATCGTGACTCTTCAGGCCAGATGTATTTTCTAGCGGTGTGTAACTCTTCTCTGGAGGTTAAAAATTACTTCCACCTTACATAGAGTGCGTGTCTAAAAGCACACGATGAGGAGGGATGAGCGCAGTTTCGCACGCTTGTTTCTCTCAGTGGCGCTCCGCCGCTGAACATATTGGCGGCGCTCTACCGCCCCCAGCTGGCCGGAGTGCAACACGTCACGGCAACAGGCGGCACACAAGTCCCGGTAAGCGCGCTCTTTTACTTTGGTTTCCCATCCTTGACAACTTGTGTATGATTACTGGAAGTCCTGTGTGTAAAGCTGTAAACTTAATGAGGCTTTCTTCAACAGAGAGCATTAGGCTCTAATTCAATCTCAACCATCTTAATTTCTTTCTGTTCTCTGACAGTCAATAAGAGGCTTTCTGCCTTGCAGTTGTAGACAAAAGAAATCAGTCAACACATGGAATTCCCTGTGATATAACTTGATAAGTGGCATTAAATGGTTTAACATTTCATATTAAGAGAAATTGTCTTATCATAATCTGTCTGATTGCGTGAGTAATTGAGTTGGACAACCAAAAAATTAATTTGTATACCATCATTAGCCAAGATTCCCTGTACAGCCATCACATTCTTCCGGGCCAATCAAAATGATCCTCTGAGAAACATAATTTTATTGTCTTATTCTTTTAAATGGATGATTGTGCTGAATGAGGTTTGTGGTGCTTTCGGTCAAATTTAAATATACTGAAAATATATTGGGACTCCAAGCTTTCAATGTTCTTACAGCTTCGTCTGTTGTTGTAGGTCATGTGAGCACTATTTTAAATGACACTTGAGCTTCAATGCTGATCACCTGAGACCTGATAGGCTTGTAGCTGAGAAACATTTTAGAAAGTTCCCCCTACCAGAAACAGCTATGTGAACCATCAGTACTGCTGGTATTTAATAACTACCATTTCAAGAATTTCCCCGACACCTGGAAAGTTATTCTGGCCTTTAACACTCCTGGGGAAAAGTGCCTGGGCTGCACATGGAAAGATCATCCTGATTATCATTCAAACCCTGGAAACCAGGAACTGAACAATGTGTTCAATGCATAAATGAACCTGGGTTAAAAACCACCAGGTCAGTCTAATGTTTTTTTGCAATTACAAAGTAGACCTTGTTGTAGCCCTGAATGCACCACACGTACACACACCAGCCAGTCTATGTCTGTTTATTTTAACACATCAGATGTCTTGATTTTGCTCAAAGGGTCTTCAGGCCCCTGTTCAATAAGTTGCTACTAAGAAATTCCTCAGTAAGTACATAAAAACATTACATTAAAACATTAAGAGGCAGTGTAGTGTATAGCCTAGCTGAATTAACTTGTTGAAGGTCATTTTTTGAAAGCAATAGGGGACATTTGTCTCCATCTTCTGGCAGTGACAGTTATTTTAATCAACTTTCCACCCATCTTAAAGTCACAGGCTTCACCACAGCTCTTTCTGATGTTGCCTCTGTAAACAGATTATGTATACAATCACAGAATCTGCAGTCTGCAGGGGGGAAATGTCAGGAAGTTTCTGGCTTCATTTTCCATTGGAGCAGCTTTGACCAGTCAGGTTAGAGCGGACCTCAGTTACGTCCACATCAAGTCTGTGTGGAGCACAAAAGAGATGAACACATGAGCCAGAGTGCATCCATCCATCCATTGTGTTCCCCTTATTCCTGTTCAGGGTCGTGGGGGGTGGAGCCTATCCCAGTGGCTTTCAGGCGAGAGGCAGGGTACACCTTTGACAGGTCACCAGTCCATCACAGGACCAACACATAGAGACAGACAACCATTCACACTCACAGTCACACCTACGGTCAATTTAGAGTCTGGATTAACCTGGTCCCTCTTGATGTCTTTGGACTGTGGAGGAAGCTGGAGTACCAGAGAGAACCCACACAGGAACAGGGAGAACATGGAGACTCACACAGAAAGATCCTGTGATGGAGCCAGGACTGGAACCCGGAACCTTCTTGCTGTGAGGCCACAGTGCTGACCACTGCACCACCGCGCTGCCAAGCCAGAGTGCAAGGTTGGAAAATGTCTGCAGTCTGATGATGGAACAAGGTGGGTTTAGTGGTTAAAAACTGTTGAATGAACAAAACTGACTACTTTTGAAACAAACAATGCACATCTTTATCATCTTTCTACTCCATGCAAACGTCTCAAGTTGCTGTAAAGTCTATACACAATGAGCAGTGGACAGAGAGAGGAAGTCTGGGACCAGAAATCTGCTGGCGACACCGGAACCATGAAATACTGGCCCTTGTTCTCAGAGGCTACATCCTCAGACACAGCTGATGGGCTCTGAGGATGACTCTGTAGTGACACTTTCTGCTGTAAAATGGAGGATTAATAGTTTGGAGCCTCAATCAAGCCCTGACGACTCATGCTCCATCAGAATTTGATCCATTTGGTATGGTAACGTTTGGAAAGTCTAGAGGAGCTGCACTATTAAATGATTCATCCCCAGAAGGCTAGCCAGAAGTAGATGGTGTCCCCCTTCTAAACAGAACCCCCCCCCCCCCGAGGATTTATATGAAAATATGACACTCTAAAGTTTGAAATTTGCACCAATTATAAAGGTATGATTTAAAATATGGTTAGAATCCTTTAATCAATCTTTATTTATACAGCATCAATTTACAACAAAAGCCACCTCAAGGCACCTCATACAAAGAGCAGGTCTAGCAGCTTCCTCTTTCATTGGGATGAGAGAGACCCAACGTTCCCACGTGAGCAAGCACTCGGCGAGAAAAACTCACTTTTAACAGGAAGAAACTTCAGGCAGAACCAGGCTCGGAGTGGGCGGCCATCCGCATCGACCGGTGGTCAACTGATTTCTAAGACGAAAATGCCTCACAGAGGCCTGACAGGATGAGCTCACAGGGGAGGTCGCCATGTTTGGATGTCTGTGTGTTACACACTTAATTTATGTTTACATGACAGAATCATTATAACTTAATACAGTGGGATATTCGGTTCCGAACAAGTCAATTCAAATTATGTGATTCAAACATATTAAAATACTTTTTTTTTCAAACGTAATTATGCAGCTCAAACTTAGGTGGTTGGAATTCGGCTTTTGCAAACAGAATTCTGCCCACCGACAGCCGCTACGGCAGTACGGTGGTGCAGTGGTCAGCACTGTGGCCTCACAACTACAAGTTGCGGGTTCGAGTCCCGGCTCAGGGGTGGGATCTTTCTGAGTGGAATTTTCATGTTCTCCCCGGTACTCCACCATCCAAACACATGCAATTGGGGACGAGGCTGATTGATACTCTAAATTGAGGTGTGAATGGTTGTTCGTCTCTCTATGTTGACCCTGCGATGGACTGGCGACCTTGAACCCCGCCTCTCACCCGTAGATGCTGGGATAGGCTCCACCCCCGTGAACCTTAATGTGTAGGAATAAGCGGAAGATGACGATGGGTGGGTATCCACTACATTGCATTATTAATCCTAACCCAGGATCGTTACTTACTCCTTAAAACAAAGAGGGAACAGCTGCAGTATTGTGCACTACTATCTTCAACTGCATATTTAATCTTTCAACAACGCATTTATTGATCCTCCACATCAGTGTGCTGGGTGTCGTGCTCCCGGGTTGTTTTGTGCTGTTTAACCAAAGCGGAAGTGAGGGCGGGGTTTCTCCCGCGTTGTAACCACGGTAACGGCGGGACCGGAGAGAACGGGACCACGCAGATATTCCGCAAACCTGTTGATTCCTGGGTCACGTCACGATGTTAGTTGGCCCAGCTAGTGTGCACTGTTATATGACGTCTGTATTGACAGTTAAGAATGTTTACTGACGAAGTCTTTCCTTCACTGGACATCCCGTCATCGTGGAGGAAATCCCAGCAAGCGGTGCAGGAGTCGGTACGTTTGAGCAACAGTCTTTCAGTCAGTAAAAGCTCCATTATTAGGACGAAGGGAGGATTGTGCAGGCCTGCGGTGTCCCGCGGTTGTCAGCTAGCATGATGGGAGCTAACAGTAGAGCAAGGCGGAGCAGCGAGGAAGAGCTCGGGTTCCTCGGTAAAACGTCACACGGCGGCAGAACCACTTAACGAAGGATGCAGACACATTTAGCCTCGGCGGCTAAACGCAAAATGACGTTACTGGTCGACGATTGGCCCTGCGACGGAATGGCGACCCGTTCAGAGTGAACCCCGCCTCTCGCGCAACGAGAACTTGGATAGGCTCCAGCCCCGACCCCCCGACCCCTAACAGTCAAGCCATGAGTTAAATGGTGTAGAAAATGGATGGACGGATGGCCGACGATTAAGATTCTTCTTTGAGATTGACGGAGGACGTACAGGCGCATTACTGCAACCTACCGGTCTGGAGTGAGAATCAGTAAGTTAGGCGGAAAACGTCAACAAAAGAAAGAATCCAACAGTAAAGAAAGAAATTGTATCCTATTCATAAATGCAGTATCCTTCAAGTATTAAATTAGATGGCTGGGGATGCTCCATGCTGCTGCTCCACACAGTGAGATTAGGTTCAGCTCCTCCTCCTCCTCCTCCAGGTCTGATGACTCCTGTGTTTTTGGTTGTTTTTCGGATTGTCACAGCAACTTAAGTTGCATATTGCCTTCTACTGTACTGTATGTTTGTAGAACATGATTCTGATGATGTAGATGTAGACAATAAATAAAAAGTTGCTGTGGTCTAGTGAGTAGGAGTTGAACCAGGTGGGGGTTGGTCTGACTCACATCCCCAACATTGTGAAGCCGCCTCCACCTACCAGGTAGGAGACACTGTTCAGTAAGGAGACCTTCAACACTGCAGTGCCACACTCTCATCAATGTTGAAACGGTGAAAAATGCATAATGTTCTATGTTAACTCACTGAAGAACACGCATGTGATTCAGAGAGGCTGTCAGACCAGAGAGCAGCAGTCTGCTGAAGCACACGCACAGACTGGGACCAACAGCAGCAGCTGGACCCAGACGGAGCTCCAGGATGGCGCCACAGAGCAGCTTCTCCTGCAGCACCATGACCAGCTGCAGGCGCCTGGCCTGAAAGACTTCCTGCTCCGGGTTGAGGACGTGGTCATCAGGGAGCTGGTCAGAAATGCCAGGAGTCATGCGTTCGATGGCTTCCAGGTGAACTGGGATGATTGCAGTCACATGGTGAGCAGCGGGAGCAGCACCTCGGTCAAAGATAAACGCTGCTGTTTCAACAGCTGGTAATGGGTGAGTCTCCTGTGTTTGCAGCTTTCATGCCTCCATCGACTTCAGCATCCCAGTGCTCAAGAGAGAGATCTTCATGTGACCAGTCTGTCGTGGAGTTGTACTGGTGCAGTTCTGGCCTGTGCTTATGGTCGGTAGGTCAGAGTTCTACCCACTAACATTGATCCCAGACCTCCATTCTCAGAATCGCTGAAAACAAAGCACTGAGAAACTCCCCTAGTGTGTTTTTCCATCTTCAGCATTTTAGATGGAGACTGGAGCACTGAGAATTCCTATGTGTGCACGTGGAACCTGGACCGGAGAAACCTGAGGCCCAAACACGCTGATATGGTCATAGATGTTCCCACTGCCGTCACTGCTCTGTGCTGTCACCCTGAGCAGCCCGCCTTCATCGCAGGTCCACGCTTCCACCACACCACAGCATCAACTGGCGGAGTGAAGCTCACTCTAAACTGTGTGTGTGTGTGTGTGTGTGTGTGTGTGTGTGCTCGTACGTGTGCGTGCACGTGTGTGCATGTGCTCTTCAGGTGGTCTGTACAGTGGAGAAGTGGTGGTCTGGGACACCAGTCAGACTAAGGACCCCGTCCTGGCTCGGACTGGGATGTCGGTAGACAGCCATCGAGAGCCTGTTTATCAGGTGAGAACTGTCAGCCACACCTTCTACAAGGTTCCAGGTTAGCAGAAGGCTAACAGGAAGTAGCTAGCTCCACCCATTGCTCAGAAAGCATTCTTCCGGCAGTGCAGGAATGTCCTCACAGACACAAACGCCATTTAGTGTGAAATACAGACAGATTGACTGGTGGTGATGAACTGAATGATCAAACTGAGAAGTGGTTTGAAGGGGAAACTTCTATGAAAATATGATGCGTTATAGTTTTAATTACAACCAAATCAAACATAACATCATGATTGTGACGGGATAAACTATGAATCAGTTGGGATCACAGCAGAGTAGAACATTCCAACTCTTTGCGACCAGCACCAATTCACAGCTACGCCAGAGACAGCCACCTCACACCTGGTGTCCTGTTCTTCACGTTCAGGTTTCCTGGGTGCCTCTGGACAAGAAAGGAGAGTTTGGTGTGCTGAGTGCATGCTCAGGAGGACGGGTACTGCTGTGGCTGGTGGACTCCGAGCAGGCCGGCCTTGTCCTGACTGCAGCCTATGCCCTGATGAGACAGCAGCTTCCCCACAGCAGCAGCAGCAGTTTCAAGGTGACGCGCAGCATGAAAGCACACTGGAACCTGACCCTCACAGCCCTCACCTGCCTATAGACCTCTGAAGGTTGATCACACACACACATTCACACACTGCAGCTGCAGATTAAAGCTGCTATAACTTATATTTCTCTATAATCAGGATTTATGAAATGAGAATATAATGAGAGAGTTGGAGGTTCTGTGTTCAGGTCAGTCAAGTCATTCTGATTGACTCTCATTGTTTGTGTGTGTGTGTGTGTGTGTGTGTGTGTGTGTTAACATATCAACTAGCAACTTGATATGTTGATATGACTTGAAATTCGTTAATGAACAGACTTGCTGCCCAGGTCCAGGCCCAGGTCCAGGCCCAGGTCCAGGTCCAGGTCCATGACGCAGCACCACTTTTACTGATTGATTGTTTTTGTGAACAGCTGAGTGGTGTGTCATTGTCAGAGTTTCTGCCGTGGGGGATTGTGGGTCAGCATTCGTCCCCTGTCTGTTTGATAGGATACTCCAGTGTAGCTATGCATAAGGAGTTCATAGAGGAAGCACTTAGCCTTCTTTCCTACGTGATTTGGAGGATTCAGACAGCCCTAATCATGGTGGCCATGGAAATACTTCTCAGCTAAGCAAAACTGACAAGTCAGATGCATGTCAGGTTTGTGTAGAACATGGTGATGCACACAGCTCCATGTAGCACCAACGGGCTGGTAAACTGGGGTGTGTTCCAATCGTCTGTTGTACGCAGGAAGGATCCTGAGTGACGTCACCTCGTAGCTCTCTGGCCGCCATGATCAGAGCGGTTTGAATTCACTAAAACTCAGGAAAGAAGCTCCAGCACTTCCTCTGGAAGAGGAGAGGATAATGTCCCACAATCCCTTGCAGCAGGAACTCAGATCATCAGGTAATTTGAGCCTCCCTGTAAGATTTGATGCGGTAGTTTGATTAAACAGCGTCAACAAATATCCATAGGTCATGTTTTCATGGGAATTCCACGTCAGTCCTGGCTCTTTTCCCGTTCTTAAAATGCTGCCTGGAATAGAAATGAATCCAGAACCAGAGAACATGTCTTCACTCTCCAACATATTTCAGAAGCTACAAGTTGAGCAGTTTCCTCTTGAGAGTTTAGCACTGCAACAGAAGTTGCTGCTGCACACATGGACACGTTTAGAAGGACTTTAGCTGGCATGACATCATCAGATCTATGACACGCACTGAGGTAGGAGGGACTTTTTAAATACCCCTTGCTCTTCTGATGTGACCCCCCTATGGGCACCAAGCCTCAACTTGGATGCTGCTTCTCCTCTCAGCTGAGATCTTCTGTGACGATGAAGAGGCTCATCACCATCAGTACATCTGCTGGTGATATGTTGTCTGTTAGCAGGAGAACTCAATAAGTTGTGGATGGGATTTCATTAAATAGGTTTGGATGATGGAAATGGAATTGATCTGATGATGGCATATCCTGATTTGTGAGGTAAAGGGGGGGAGTTGAGGCGTCTTCTAGTAATCGTCTCTGCTCTGAAATAACTTGTTTTTGCTTCCAAGTGACAACACTTCATGATGATCTGTGAGTGCAGCTGAACGGCTCCGTCAGCCTGTGACAGTCAACACTGAGGGCATCACGACGGCGGCTGCTGGATCAATAAACCCTACCAAACCAGGCAGTTTTCAGTGTTTCCAGAAGAGCTGACTTTGTTCAACTGTCCCTAGGCTCGAGGTAGCAGCACGGTTGGTGTCACAACCTTGGCTCTGTCCCCCTGGGACTCAGATACTTTCCTGGTGGGGTCTGAGGGAGGTCTGCTCCTCAGATGCTCCTTCTCCTCCCAGACGCCAGCTGCTGTGGCTTCTGAAGGTCAGAGTGTGCCACTGAGAGCTCCGGCCGTCTTCTCCTTCCAGCCAGCCAGTGGCCCGGTTCACTCCATACACTGCTCGCCGTTCCACAGGTGGGTGTGCACGTTGTCACCCTTGACATCTCAGTAGAAATTTGACTTGGTGTGACTGGTGTGTCTCTTCAGGAACATTTTTCTGAGTGCAGGGACTGATGGCCTGGCCCACCTCCACTCACTGCTCCAGACCAACCCGCTCCTCTCCATCAGGGTCTCTGACTCCTATGTCTTTAAGGTGGAGTGGTCTCCAACCCGGCCGCTGCTTTTTGCTGCAGCCTCTGGACAAGGTACATCACACTGACAAGACTTCATATTCAGCCAATTTATACAGGAACTGGCTGGATTTTAAAACCCCAAAGTCAGACACAACCATTTTTTTCAGCTGAACATTTGCTCTCTCCCTCCCAGGTGAGGTGCAGCTGTTTGACCTGGGCCGCAGGTCTCAGAGGGCAGTGGCTATTATTGACCCGGGAGGTACTGGCCACGCTGCAATGTGTTTGGCCTTCAACAGTCAGAATCCACGTCTCCTGGCAGTAGGGAAAACAGACGGGGCCGTCAGCGTTTGGCAGCTGAGTACCGATCTGACAGAGCAGATGCCCACAGAGAGCAGCCAGCTGGAGCAGCTCGCCAGTCAAGTGGTAGAATGAGCCACTGGCAGAGCGATGGATGAAGCCCAGCAGTGGACTGTCTTTTATAGACCATGCAAGTGTGGAAGGGAAATAAATTCACCAGTTGAGGTTTCCAGTTCTAACCAGTAGCGTTTATTAAAGCACACTGCAGTTCAGGTGTTCCAACGTTATTGTTACTTATCGAGTGTTCTATTTGTTGAAAGCACAAGCTAACACAGCTAAAACAATCACATTCAAATGCAGACAGATCCACTATGCTACCATGAGAAGCACAAAGATTTAGAAGGTGAGCAGGTTACATAGAGCACAGGTAGGTTTTAGTGGTGAGAAATTCTAAAGCCAATCATGCAGTTTCAGCCATAGTTGTGTTAAGAGTGTGTGTGGGGAGAAACGCGTCCCGATTAGTCACTGGTGGGCGAGGGATCAGTTGACAAAGAGTGAGCGGGTGAATTCAACAAAGTCGAAGGCTGACGGCAGCTCGCGGCCCTTGCTGTCGAGGTAGGGCTTCATGTGTGAGAGGCAATAGTCCGCCTGCTCCTTGGTCAGGTTCTGGAAGAACAAAAGCAAAGTTAGACCCCTGAATAAAGGTCAGACTGGCAGAATCCAGAGGCTGAACCCAACAGACCTGGTAGAGCTCTTCTTTAGTCACGTAGGGTTTGTTCTCGGTGCTGAGAGCTCGGAAGGCGCTCTCGATCTCCTCACTTGACTTCACGTTCTCTGTTTCACGACTGATCATGAACGCCATATATTCCTGCAATGACACGTTTCCATCCCTGCACACAAAGACTCCTCACGGTCAGTCAGACGTCAATAAAACTCCAGCAACTCTCTCTGTCATTGTTAAAGGTGTTGTGTATGCTTTTTGGAGTATTTAAATGTAGACACTCATGCTGCAAGAGCCTCTCTGACGTCCACCCAGGTGAACCAGGTAACAATGTGAATGCATGCCAGACCTGTTGGGATCCACTGTGTCCAGTATGGCCTCAAACTCAGGATCTGGTTCTCCCTCCTCCACCATGGGCAGGTCGTAGCCCAGCGAGCGCAGACACGACTTGAACTCCTGGTGGTTCAGACGGCCGGACTTCTCCTTGTCGAAATGCCTGCAAATAAACAAGTGAAGGTGAGAATGTGGCTCGGTCCGACACAGAAACATCTGGAGCAGGAGTCGGGTCAGAACCACCTACTTGAACATCATGCTGAACTCCTTCAGAGCCTCCTCTGTCACTCCAGTGGTGTTCCTGAAAGATGAAGGACAAACCAACATTAGATCACATGGAGCCACTCAAGACCAGTGACACACACCACAGTGACTAGGTGTGTGTGTTGTTGTGTACCTGGCCTGGATCTGCTGCTCCAGGTTGTGTTGCATCCTCATTCCCAGCTGGTCCAGCTGGTCCCACTGCTGGGCCAGACCCACAGTGCTGTGCTCCGTGTACTTGTTGTCCAAGATCAGTGCTTCCTCCATAGCTGCACCCAAGTCCTCAATCTTCTTCAGCTGGCTGCGCATGGCTCGGATCTCCTGGTGCTTACGCTACACAAGCATGCGCACATGCACAAATACAGTTACACAACATCTTTAAACCTTCTAATTTTACCAACTGATTCATCTGAGACCTGTGGACCACCAGAACAAGGAGGACTCACTATGGGCCAATAGGAAGAGATTGTTCTGATCATCCTAACAAGCCATTGTTCAGCAGCGGTCATGTGTGATGCTAATAAAAAAAACGTGATGTGGCATTACCACCAACTCCGGTCTCCCTGGTCTCGGAGCAGTCCAGGCAGCACCAGGATTAGATTCTACTAACATCCAACAATGATATTTACCTTGGTGGCCTCCAGCTGGGACTCCAGTGTACCGGACTCCTCCACCATACATGACCTGACACCAACAGAGTGACATTAGGAGGGAAGGAGCACAGACTGAAGACAACTTCACTCACAGACACATCAAAACATTCTCTACATCTGCTAATTCAGTAAACAACATCAATGCATCTTTTCAGCTCTCGTGTTTGTCTTTGGTGTGTAATTTGGCATCAATCTAGCCTTTAGAACCATCTTCACTTCTAGAGTGGAACTGATTTCATGCCAAAAATCACCTATAACCTGGAGCATGCGGGGTTATGGCTCCTGCCCTCAGGCCTGGAAACTGCAGCAGGAGTGGAGGGACACAGTCAATTGAGACAGACAGTGACCTCAGGCTCCGTTTCAGAGAGGAGCTTCATCAAACTGAGTCTGACCCTAAACTGTCACTAGATTTAACCTCAAATAGGAAATTCTGAATTACTGGTCTCAGAACAGCTGATTTGAGTTAATTTAATCAACTGAGTAGCTTCACCCTGTGTTCAGCTGGTGCAGCACCACTGAAAAAAAAAAAATAGCCAAATCATCTAGAAATGATCCCACATCCCAGTCAAGGTCTCAACATCTAGGCTAACGGAGCCCTGTATTCATTCTATATAGCAGGTCGAACACACTTTATAACCCAACCTGGATCTTCATTCAGATGGTAAAAGTGCACTAAAATGCATGAATGAAGGGGGAAGGGAAAGAGCATTTGTGGCTCTGTTCTGCCCCTTTCACACTGAAAAATTAGTGTCAAGGCAGATTTTTGGACCTGTGTTTGCTTGGTATTAGGGCGCGTTCAAGCTTCCAAAAAACCCGGGTCTGAACTCTCGCTGTGGTGGCTGTGTGCTTGTGTTTTTCTCTCTCATACGTCATCGTACTGACAACGTCATCATTACACATAAACGTGCGCCGGAACACTGAGAGGTAAACAATCGACAACATGGACGTTGTCAAGTCGAATATTCGCGGGAAATCAACAGGAGGACTGATCTTACAGCAGAGGCCAGAACTTGATTGAGAGATGAGTGAGCAGCTGTCGCCCAGCCCAAGTTTTTTTCAGTTTTGTTTTTTTTCCCCCGGAGCTTCCACGATGACAGCTTGACAGGCGACACTGACAAAGTCAGGATGCGACGGGAAGGTCGCACAAAACCTGAGACGAGCCGAGCCGCTAAAATCCCGGGTCGCTTGGCAAGTTGGTCGACGCGGGTCAAAATGCCAAGTCCACCCTTTCAGAGTGCCGAAGAACCTGCGTTGACCCGCGTTTTTGGTGCAGTGTGAAAGGTCCTCCTTTACGGGTTTCTATTAACTCTCTTTCTGAAACAGAAAGAGAGTTTTCTACTCACTTCAGGGTGGACAGATTTCACTAAACCTGCTTTCTGAGATGGACCTCTGCTGTCACTGTTATGCCTGAAGACATGTCAACACAAGACCTCTGACTCTGATCTCTGTAGCGACATCAGACGTCAGTGATGTGCAGTTTCCATCCCTGAGGCACATGCCAGGGTTTTCCCAACCACACAAAGGCTCAAGCGCTGTGATGGAGGCTGAACATAAAAAACGAATGTAAAGCAGCTAAGGAAATGTAACAACAGTTATAAGAGAAATAAAAAGGAGCAGCATCTCCTACAGGAAGGGTAAAACTAAGTCTAGCTACTGCTACAAGCTACTGCACCATCCGTGAGTTGCCACTTCCTGTTAGCTCGCTCTCACTGGCTATCGTGGGGTTTCTGCTAAGTATTCCATTGCTCTATCTTTTTCACGCCACAAGATTTCAGTCTCAAAGAGGAAATGTTTTTCAATCAATCAGTCACATTAAATCCAAACTGGATGTGACATCAGTGGGTCTCTCCTTCAGCGTGCGCCAGGCCTGAGCTTTGGGAAAACCTAGCACCCATTAACCCAGTAAACCAGATGGCAGCTGCAGCCTAGTGAGTTGAGTCTTATGACATGGTGGATGTTAGCGGTGAGCACACTGGAGCACCACATGGTGGTGTTAGACTTAAGTGCATGAGGTCACACGGCCCTGAGGGCACTGCGTGGGTCAGGAAAAGCAAAAGAAACCAGAGCAAGACTTGAAGGAGGTTGACCTTCCGGAAAGATCATCAGCAACTTGGTACTGATAGACACAGATAACCCGGCGATAGGCTATGCTATTCAGAGAGAGAGGGGGAGGGCCACATGTGATACACAGATAAGAAACGTAAGGAGAACAAAGAAGAGTTGAGGACTCAATCATCTACAGGAGTGGAGAACAGCTGTCACATTGCTTTATACCGGCTTAACAGTCACTGAAATAATACACACACACACACACGCACTTGAGACTCTTACAGATGGGTGACAAGTGAAGGAAAAACCAGAATACATAAATGTGTGTAGAAGCTTCTAGATGCATCAATACAGAACAGAAGCCTCACTGAGCAGTTTGATGAGGTTGGATGTGACATATTCACCAGATCTCAACCTAGTCTAACACCCACAGCAGACTCTGGAATAACGTGTGGTCTCAAAAACCCAGGAGAGGGAAGGAGGGTGTTCATCCCCCGGGAGATGACACACTGACCCAACATCTCACCAAGACACTCGATGCTGGTTTCATTTGTCACCCATGTGTACATATTAAAAAAGAGGAAAAGAGATATTAACCCATCCAGAAGGTACGTCCTGATTTGCACCATAATCCAAAGCACCAGCGAGGAAGCAGCCACAAGAGGAGAGAAGGGAGAGAGAGAGAGAGAGAGAGAGAGAGAGGGAGAGAGAGAGAGAGAGAGAGAAAAAAACACGTTAACAACACGAGGCAACAACATACAGGTAGTGCTCACAAAGACAATTTATGAATGCTTTGGTTTTCAGATCCAAGCACAGCTGTGTGTTTGGAACAAGAACCCATTAAAACTGGAAGCAGATTCATTACTTACATTATTTTGGCTTCTGCTAAAACTAAGAGCTGGTATGTTAACCACTCTCAGTAAGTGTCTGTTAACTCGTCCTCTGAACCACAAGTTTCACGGTCCATATTTTTTTTTGTGTGGAAGCAGTCTATTTTCTATCACACCATGACGTTTGAACACTCATTCATAACTTGAATATGCCTCAGATCTACATATCATATACAAAAATTAAAAATGTACTGACTCCAGTTTCTGGACATTTCATTACTTTCTCAGGAAATAATGATGTTGATGTTGTAGGCGTAGAGGCCGTGACCTCTGGGTCAGGCAGTAGTTCGAGCCAATGAGGGCTTAGTTGGCAGGAAAGGCATCCTGGGACGTACCTGGTCTCCTGCAGCCACTGGTGGAAAGCATTGGCGTGCTGCGCAAACTCCTGACGTAACTTGTCATTTTCCTCCTGCCTCCTCTGCTCCTTCTGTAGCTCCAGCTCTCGCTCCTGAATGTCACAATTACAGATAGAAACACAGCACATCAGACCTGCTGCACTCAAAACTGGTTTGACCCGACAAACGAAATGTTGATAACTTCTATTTTCTTCATTCTCTCACTCTCGTAACTTGAAAGGCTTTTAGACAAACACTTTGTGTCTTTTCACAAATCGGACTTGTTCAACTTCAGGTGTGTTTTTTGAATTTTCAGGCAGGTTTAAATAAAAGGACTCAGACGTGTTGGATCAGTATTGTCTAGAGGAAGTCGACATCAGTGTGTGCATCATAACTCAGGATGCTCACACACCAATGTGGGGAAAAAAGCAGCTTCTGGAATTTGAGTCTGTATAAAAGCATCAAGAGGAAAATCAGGAGAAAGTTCATGAACTTCCAGACAGAAAAGGCATGTATGTTAAAGTTTGAGGGGGAGACCTTAATGATCTTCTGCAGGTTCCTCCAGGTCTCTTCCAGGGCCTCCATGGTGAACCAGGTGTAGGGGTTGGACACCACCTGGTAGCTCTTGATCTGCTGGTCCAGCTCAGCCAGCTGGTTGAAGTCTGCCTGAGCTGAGCTCAGCGAGGAGCGGAAGGCCTCGTGGGCTTCACGCAGGGCCCGGATCTCCTCCAGAGAGTTGCACCTCACCGGGTCTGTCAGGTCCTCCTCTGCATTCTCAAACCAGCTGTTGAAGGCAGATGCCTTCTTGGCGAATGTCAGGAACAAGTCCTCAACCTGGGGTGGGTGCAGACAAAAGACTGATTAAGAACTAACAGGTTAAATTAACGGACAGTACCTAATCTACGTCGTTAATGTTTAACCTCCTCTTTAAAGGTGTGATTTTGAATTTTGAATATGCCGTTGGTGCACACATTATTACCTTTCTGAAGTGCTCCTGAGCCTCCAGGAGCTTCTTCTTGCGAGCAGTTGAGTTGGACAGCAGCTGGTTCCAGCGCTTCATCAAGGCAGCATGACGAGCTTCGATGGCTTTGGACTGGACGTGTTTGGCAGACAGCAACTGGTCTTTGAGAGCTGTGATGTTGGTGATGCCCTCCTGCTGGAAGGCCTGGAGACCAGCATCAAATGTCTCCTGCTTGGTGAGCAGAGTCTGCACTGACGACAGGTCTCTGCCATAGTCATCAGTCTTCAGGCTGTTCTCCTTCTCACCTACACGCAAGCCACATTCAGAGATTAACACATGTGGGGATTCATCCAAATAACAAGAAAGACCCACAGAGAGACCAAAGACCAGGCCGATAGTAGCCCTTCTCCCTCAGAGTGTGATTAGACCAAAGACCAGGCCGATAGTAGCCCTTCTCCCTCAGAGAGTGTGATTAGACTAAAGACCAGGCCGATAGTAGCCCTTCTCCCTCAGAGAGTGTGATTAGACCAAAGACCAGGCCGATAGTAGCCCTTCTCCCTCAGAGAGTGTGATTAGACCAAAGACCAGGCCGATAGTAGCCCTTCTCCCTCAGAGAGTGTGATTAGACCAAAGACCAGGCCGATAGTAGCCCTTCTCCCTCAGAGAGTGTGATTAGACCAAAGACCAGGCCGATAGTAGCCCTTCTGCCTCAGAGAGTGTGATTAGACCAAAGACCAGGCCGATAGTAGCCCTTCTCCTCTGGGACACAGGAGCAGACTTTACTTCCATGAAGATCAAAGCCTCAACACTGGCAGGCCTTCACACAGTCACAGGATTTCCTTTACTATACATTTTTTACACAAACTAAGTGAATTTAGCATATTTTTATTGTATTTGAAAAAGCAAAAGACCTGACGGATGATCTGGGGTGGGATTAGCTGTTTCTGACCACAGACCTGTGGATTCCTTCAGATCGAGCATAAATAATATCAAAATTACTACAAAATTAAAATTCATCTTTACAAAACCTTGATGTCGGTTTGAAAATATTATTGTGACAGTCATAGAAGTCTATAGCAGGTTGCTTGTTAGATCTGGAACTCCTAGAACTTCCTGCTATGACCAGGAAGTGTCCCTGAGTGTCTTGATAGAGAAACGTGCTCATGTATTCATACCGATCCAGGACTCCACCACATCAGCTTTCCAGTTGAACTGCAGGAAGGCTGAATTTTCATCCAGCTTGGCCTTCCTCTGAGCTGCTGCTCTCTCTAGTTCGGACACTTTGCCTCGCAGAGCAGACATCTTGGCACTAATGTTGTCCACATGATGGTTGTTCTGTAGGACACAAAGATCTTAACAAAACTGCCTGGGTAGACATGAAGCACCAATGGACAGATGCTGTCTCTGTGAGCAGCAGCTTCTATACTGGATACTTTGTACCTTCTTGATAAGCTCCTCTCCATTGGTGCACACATCGTTGACCCTGTCCCTGTGCACAGTAAAGTCAGTCTCAAATGCTTCATGTTTTTTCAGCAAACCCTGTTAACAAAAGATAAAGAAAACAGTCACATATTATAAAGTAAAACCACAAATCCTTGATAAATGTTGCACTACATCATCTGTGAGGAGAGCACCTGCACAGCAGCCAGCGTGTCTCCATAGTCCTCACTCCCCACTAGATTCAACTTCTCATTGATCCAAGCTTCTTCCTCCTCCACATTTGCCACAAACTGCTGGTATTCCAGCGACTCCTCCAGCCTCTGTCCCCTGCAGGCAAACACAAACATTTACACAGCCACTTCTACAGTATATATGTGTACATCTGTGTGTGTGTACGTCTCAGCTACCTTACCTTGCTCCAGACAAATCTTTCAATTCTTTCCAGTGGTCGACAAACTGGGCAAGCCTCTGCTGGATCTCCTCCTGGCCAATGGTGTTATCATCCGACAGCTTCTTCCCAGTATCCAGCACCGACTGAGAGGCCACACACACGCACAGACACACATGCACACACACACACACACACACACACACACACGCACACAAAAAAAACAGTTCAGGTCATTTATTCTAAAGTCAGAAGCTTTGGGAGAGGATCTCCTCACAGTCCCTGTGTTTAAAGCGGACTTAGACATGATAACTGATTTGGTGGGCCTCTTACCTGTATGGCCGGTTCATGGGCCCCCAGCTCGGCCTCCAGCCTCTTGTGTTTCTTCCTCAGATTCTGTACTCCTGTCAAATCACGTCCATAGTCCTCCGAACTCACTAGTAACTTCTTTTCTCTGTAGGGTTGAAGAAGAAATGTGTTCACTGTGTTTGTTCACAGACAAAGAGCTCTCCTCTTCCTCCTCAGGACACTCGCTTACTTGATCCAAGACTCTTCATCATCCAGGTCCCTGAAGAACTGATGCAGGCGGTGGGACTCATTGAGTTTAGCTCTGCGGCCGGCTGCCATGCTTTTGATTTTGGTGAAGCGGCCATTGACTGCATCACGCTTGTCCTTCACCTGCGAGGTGTCAAAGGCGTTGCTGGCCATCAGACTGTCAGCTTGGCCGTTCAGATCTTTCAGACGATCCTGAGAGGAGGAGGGGTCAGAGGGACTCAGTAACAGTGCTCTCTGCAACTGCTAGCACATATCCACAATTACCAACAGGATCTTTTTAGCTAGCTATTCCATAATTTGTGATAAGGCATGAGTAGAACCCAAAATATTGGTTACGGAAGTTTAAAGACCAGAGTTCTCTAATGAAAGATCCAAGAGTCCCAGCAGCTTTCAATAAATGTTAAATGATTAATCCTGTCGTGAAAGTTTGTATGACAACTTAGTTGATTCATAAAAATGTCAAACAAATGTATTTATATTCAAAACAGTTCTGATTATCTGGTCTAAGAGTGAGAGCCAATCCCAGAGGATGACAGCAGCATCTCTAAACTTTTTGAAGAACCTTCTTCTGCGCTGGTGATTCAAAGAACTTAACCATAATCTAAGAGATCTTCCTTTTCAGTGACCTGGGCAAAATTTATGCCCCTGTAGGACTCTTAAAAAGGCTCCCTTTTGTCTTTTTCTTGATATCATAATTTAGCTGTAGAAAACGTAGGAGTTTCTGGTTAATGTGCATATTTGTGATCATGATGGTGAACCTCATGGGCAGAAATATCAGCTTCCAGCAGCTGGTGCTTCTTCAGCAGGTTGTTGACTGAAGCCAGATCTTTCCCGTAGTCCTCAGAGGCCAGAAGTGCTTCCACCTGAAACACATACAGCGTCAGTCTACTGTCCGTCATCTGTCCATCTGTGTGAGTCAGAGTTTCTATCAGGCATAGAGCTGGTCACCTCAGAGAGCCAAAAGTCAAAGTCTTTGATCCCCGTGTTGAAGTTCTGCTGCTTGTTGGCTTCTTTGAGTTTTTGACTCTTTTCTGCCGACTTGTTGACAAGGAACTGCCACTGCTCATCCAGAGCGTTGAGGCGAACCTGCAAGGAGGGAAAGTTTAATCAGTCTGTTTTCCCATCAACTGCAGAGAGAGAAAAGACCTTTAAATATCTCTCTATCAAGAGAAGAGTAACACTTCAAATAGTTAACATCTATGCACACACCTTCTAATGCTCTCACTAGATTGATCACAGGAAGATTGTCCTCTTTGCCATTGATTTTTATCATACACACACACACACACACATACACATATATATATATTCATACGTCTATACATATTTACATAAATATACATTTGTGTATGTATGTATGTATATATATATATATATACACACACACACACACACATATATATTCATATATACACACACATACATACACATACACACATATATATTCATATATACACACACATACATACACATACACACATATATATTTATAAAACACACATATATATATATATACACACACACACATACATATATATATATATATATATATATATATACATACACACACACACACACATATATATATACACATATATATACACACACACATATACATACATACACATACACACATATATATTTATAAAACACACACATATATACAAGTGATAGGTTGACATATTTGAGATCTCAGAGATGACGTTGCGTGGTGCACTAACAACCCCTTTATAGGGTGAAATGGTTTTACAGCCGGTTAGCTTGAATGCTAACACTCAACCCTAATGCATTTCCACAATAACAATGGAAGACTGTCCAGATGTGCTGAACATACCTTCACTGCATCCTCACTGCCGGCACAGGCTCCCCTCTGGATGAGTGTGTTACCAGTATCAATGACCCCCCGGATCCGGTCGGCGTTAGCATGCAGCTCAGCCTCAAAGGCTTGATGCTTCTGATGTTTACTCTGACAGGATGGAACAAGGAAAAAAAACATGTCAACTTCCTGTCTCATGATGTTCAGGTTCTCCTTCAACTGAGCTATTTAACACCTTGATGGGTCTCATACTTACTTTGACTGCAAAACCTGAAATAGAGCCCCCCCCATCTCACAGTCTGACCAACAACATGTTCTCTGAAGCATGATGAAGGTGAATCAACATGAACAACAGGGTGGAACATCAAAAAGACCACCTCAACAAAAGTCACAGACTATGGTAGACAATGTGTGCGACAGGGACAAAGACGCAGGACAAACATCCGCAACATAACCGACTTACTGAAGGAGTCACTTTCAAGTTGCTTTATGTTTGCATCCACCCACATTTCTAGTTCTGTCTCCAATGGCCTACATGCCGTCACTAGAGGTCATGAGATTTCTCTAGTTCAATGGATTTGAGTCAATCAATGCAAGAATCAAACATCTGAAGCAAGTTTCAAGATGACCCTTCAACAACTGAAGATCAGACAAATGGAAGCCACAACCAACAGCTACTAGCCTCCGATGGCACAAAAACACAACCTAGAACAAAATACAAACATCAACACAGATATGAAGCAAAATGTTGCTGAAATGAACTAAATTAAAACCTGAGTGGAAAAGAAGCTGGCACTCAACAGTGCTGATGAGGGAAGAGTGTTTGTCTGTCGTGTCTACACACAGCAAAGACGTGGACACATGGAGGAGAACCTGCTCGGCTGTTAGTCGGCTAACACACTACTCAAACTTACCAGCAGCTTGGACAGCTATAAAAAACATAAGACAGTGAGAGAAAAAACATCAGTCTCACCTCAGACAGGACACAGGGAGGGATTTGACACTATTAGCACTATTCGTCAAAACAACATGAAACAGGAATAGCCATTATTATTTTGTTACGGGAAGATTATTATTGTTACAGCTCCTCCCACCTATGAAGAAGGAGCAGTCCGTCAACATGCACATCTCCTCAACTCTGGGTGTTACCCAATATACAACTGCAGCTGTACAGGCGTGTGCTGGTGGAAGCCCCGCGTGTACCTGGATGTTGGTGGGGTCCTTGTATGACTCATCCGTGGCAGTCTGCAGCTTTTCACTGATCCAAGCCTCGATCTCATCCACGTCTCGGCTGAACTGCTGCAGCGTCTGTGATTCACCCAGTTTAGAGCGTTTTTCGATCATCTGGGCCTTCAGCCGGCGCCACCTTTCAAACACCACAATTTAGAGTTTGAATATGTTTTACCACAATATTCGTGCCAACGTTGTTCACATAGAATAACAAAGTGCACAATACAGTGGCCCTCATTTACCAATCAAGCGGAGAAACTTGGACTGATCTGAACATGGAATCATCATACAACCAGAGTCGCGAGGGGTTCATGGCACCAGCTGTGATTCATCAGTGGATGATTTCATAGATGAAAGTGGGCTGCGCTGCTATGCTTCAGTAAGTGTTCCACTGTGCCACATGGAACATCTAGTTCCATCCTGTTCACTGTTTATTGTATAGAACCCCACAACCACAGTGTTCACACTACAGACTGATGCTTTCATGGCTGTTTACAGTATTTTCTAATTATGGAAGACTTAAAAACCGATATCCAAAGTCCCCTCTGTAACATATTCAATAACAAATTGTACAGATGTCTCCTCTGGCTATGGAATTGGACAAATATTTCGTACCTGTCAAGGACTTCATTGCGACGGTTGAAGATCTCAGGTTTGGCATAATGGTCAGCTCCAATCAGCTGGTCAGCAAAGGACTGTAGAGCAGCGATCTTCTCCTCCTGTACAGCAGAACATAATTTATTGGTGTGCAGGATACCGTCAACAGAGGTCTGACAGACAGGTCAAACAACCCCTGACCTGCACATTGATGGCCTTGTCAAAATCTTCATGTTTCTTGATGAGGGCCTCCACACTGTCCAGAGAATCTCCCTTGTCATCACTGGCGAGGAAGGCTTCACGAGCTGCCATCCAGTTCTCAGCCTGTTCACAGTCCCTGTTGAAGAGCTGTAGAGGCCCACAGACACCAGCCAGTCAGTCAGTGAGGAACAGTCAGCTACCAGGTAAACAGGTCAGTTCAACACTTGAACACTTCATCACCTGGAGTTCCAGGCACTGGTCCAGCATCATGCGGCGCTGCACCCACGCCTTCTCCAGATCAGCACGCTCACGGTCTAGAGCCTCCAGTTTCTGCTGAATCTCTGGACTGGCATAATGACCTCGTGCTAGTAGCTGCTGACCAAACTGCTCAAAGGCCTGGAAGGTGCCAGCACGAGCATCAATCTCAGTGCGGTGCTCCTGGAAAGAAGAGAGACAGTTGGGGAACATTAGATGTACGTCTTTGCTGATTAAAAACATTTTGTAGAGGAAAAACTCAGAAAGGAATTCAGTACCTGGTGTCTTTCAAGAAGGGCCTCTGCTCCAGTCACATCTTTGGCCAGCTCCTCTGAGGATACCAGTCCACGAATGCCATTAATCCAGGACATCAGGTCTCTGTGTGCAGATGCAGAGTGAGAGTGAGAAGACAATACAACAAAAATCTTTAGAGCACTTATGAACTCCCTCCAGGGGCTGCTCTCACCTGAAGTCAGAGAGGAAGCGCTGGAGGTCATGAGAGTTTCCCAGCTTGTCTTTGCGCTGGTCAGCACGTCCTACCAGGCTGCTCCAGGCTGTGTTGAGCTCAGTACACTTCTCCTGGATGTCGTCCACTGCTTCAGGGTGGGACTGGATCAGACGCTCAGCAGTCTCCCCAAGAGAGTTCACCTGGACATGAGACCAGGCAACATGAGTGACAGCTTCAGACCAACAGATCTTTGGATTTAGATCAGTTTAAATCCGACAGCAGAATAACAGCAGTCGGACCTTGTCTCCCAGGGCTGCCAGGTCCCTCTCAAAGCCTTCATGCTTCCGCTGCAGAGCTTGAACGCTGGCCAAGTCATGACCGTAGTTGTCGGTGTTGAGAGCCTGGTTCTTCTCCTCAATCCACTCTTTAGTTTCATCTGCATCTCTGAAAAACAAAGCCAAATGGGCTCATCAAACACAAGTGTTCACGCGAGCAAGCTGGCTGTTATACTCATCCATTTTTCCTTTTCTTTTCCCTTTATTTTCTCAATCTAAACCATTTCTGGGAATTTTAATGATTCAAATAGTTTTAAAATCCTGCAGATGAAACAAAATTCCATAGAATCTTGTCACACGACTTCTGGACTTTGATGTGGATGAAATGCCACCATTTTGCACTTAAACTTATTTTTACTTGACTGAATAATAGCTGAACTCAATTTTGCAGTGACAGACACAGATGAGACAGTACACCAACCTCACGACTCTTCAATGCCGATTCTCAAAACCAGCACTGTTTCCCCACAAAGATTATCCTGCTTGAGACTTGATGGTTGACACCAAATGCTCATTTAGATCTATTCTTCATGTAGACTAACAGTGAGTGCTGGTCAACTCACACCAACCAACTGCAACTATGTCATTGTCCTTTACTGCCATCATTTTTCCTGAGCACAGCGATGAGGGGAAACACGCCCCTCTAAATCTCAGCTACAATCAATACCTTGAACCAGATCCCTTGAAAAATAACACAGACGTGCTTTAAATCCTCCAAACAGTTTTAAAGCTTACTAACTCCGGTAATAGTCTGGAGTGTATACTACACACAGACTTGGTTGTGACTCCTAGTTTGACCTCAGCAGCTCTCTGAGCCTGAAGGCGATGATGTCGACTCCTAATTTAAGGCTCCTACCTGTGGAATCGCTGCACCTCATGGGCGCTGCCCAGCATGTTGCTCCTTTCCTCAGCCAGCTGCTGCAGGGACCTCCAGCGATTATTCAGCTCCTACATATCAAAACAACACATTAAAAAGAATCCTCCACTCTACACTATTTACTCAGACCTTCTGCAGCTGGTGTCATCTTGGTTCTTGGTTCAGAACTATAACTTCTATTTTTTTAATGGCCTAAATCGCTCTCCATAAAAGATTAAAACTGGACCAGATTTAGACTTAAGCTGGGACTGATCTGACAATACTGACCCTGGATCACCATTCCAAGGGTTCAATTTTAAATATTCAAGAATAAAAAGAGCTCTATTGCTGTATTTGAGCGGGAGAAAAAGCTCATCACTTAATCTCTAATTAAAGAGTTGCACTGTACAAAATCAGATGTGGCAAAACATTAATAAACCTAAGTAATACAGAACTGAACATATGTCACTTCTTCACCACGCAAATAAAATGTGTGCTAGAAGAGCTAGTTTCTGACTGATGTCTATTTAGCAGACAGGGACAGACAACACAGTGAATGATGAAGGATAGTTTCACTGGACTGAATGCGTAATAGAACATAACAGCAAAGAACAGATGGGATCGACAAAAGAGCTGCGTAGTATGACAGCAGCTATTCATGCTATAATTAAATAGGCAATGACACGACAAACAAAAATATATGAGAAACAGGAGAGAAACAAATCGAACAGCCCCAACTCTGGAGTCAGGTTTCAGAGGATGGAAGAGACAGGTCACACAACACCAACAAAGAAGCTATGACGACAGGCATAGCTTTCTAAGGAGGAGGGGTTCATATGAAGTTGGGGCGGGCCAAGTCGACTTACCTTGATCGTATTAAAGTTAGCCGTCGTTTGAACAGCCAAGCGTATATTCTACAGTTGAAGGTGTAAAGTAAAAAAAAAAAAAAAAAAAAAAAAGAGGCAGAGAGAGGAGGGGAAAAAACACCACACCAGTCAAGAGTGTTGTCGAACGTTCCAGAGTGAGACTTTAAACCAGTCAGGAGCAACTAGAGCAGACCTGGAAACCATCATCCTGAGATGTCAAGTAAAATGTGTTTCCAGGTTACCGGGCAGACACATTAAAGGTTCTAGAGGTGACATTTGCTGCAAACAAACTTTTTTCTATGCAAAGTAACAGAGTAATAGCATTACACTCCTCAGTGTGTGTGTGTGTGTTGTAATCTGAGTGTTTCTGTTCTGTGTGTGCACACCAGCATCACCTTGTTGCCTTTTATATACCATGTTTGAAGGGACACCCCCATGCATAAATCATGTTACATGTCTGTCTGAGAGGACAAGGCAAAATAACAGTTACTTATATTTGTTCAGCAAACGTTACCGTCACTGTTTACCTGACTGAGGTAAATCAGTGCAGTGCTAGCACAAGGGGGTGCTAGCTGGAGTGGGGCCACGATGCTGGTACTAGTTTGATGTCCAGGAGCAGTGAGTGTCAAGTATAGAACCTTTCATGTTCAATCAAATTAAATAAGGTAATGTAACATTACATCCCAGTCAAGGAAAAACGTTATCATGAGACATGATTGCACCTGAATCCCCACCAGTCAAACATCAACCCAAACCCCATCAACCCCAGTCATGCACGGTCAAGAGTTTCAGATCAACAGATCAGGTGATGCATCAAAAACAATGTCTCCATGTATTCTGTGGAGTAAACAATTACAGCTTGAATGTACCTTCCAGGGAGACGCAGTCTTGGAGTCAGCTTCATCCTATTCAGTAAACAAAGGCAGGACTATGATTAGTACACGACATTGTTGTGCATTTCAAATATTGCTTAAACATCAAGCTGCATATATCTATATCTACAGTATATATCTCTATCTATCGATTTTTTTTTTTGGGGGGGGGATGAGTGAAAAGTATACAACCTTGCCAGGTTGAGCCCCAAGCAGCTCCTGCTGCTGCAAAGAAAAAACAAACAGATCCATTAAATCACAGCTGCAACATGGAAGCAGACATGGTTGACCCAGACTGACAGAACTCACCTGGGCTTGAACCATCGGAGCCTCCTCGGCCATCAGGCCTTCAGACTCCAGCTCAGACGCCACTTTGTTGATGTCCCGCAGACGAGACTCGTTGGCCTTCAAGTCCTGGAGAGCAGCGACACCCAAACATGAGCAAACGTGTAAAACCACCTCAGCTTTCACAGCAGCTCAGAATGCAGTTCAGCCAAAACAGATGCCACTGAAATCATTTCCATCAAGAAGCGACTACAGAATCATCACAGATCCTCATATAGGAAATTTTCAGTAAAATATCATAAATTCAGTGTGCATGAATAGGGACCAAGAGTTGGACTGGATCAAGCATGTTCTAGTGGCAGCTTCTTTAATGAATCTTTGTCAAAACAAAGCTGTGACTAATGACAGTGGAGCTGCATCTAGTGGTCTGTGTCTGATCAATTGATCGGTGCTGAAAACCTGACGGTGATATCAGGTTCAAAAACTAATAATCCTGACTATTGTGGAGTTTTATTTTATCATTTAATACTGATAGAAGTGCATCACTCAGCCCTGTTGTGCTCACTCACAAACACACTGACAGGGAGACGAACCAGTCAGACTGATAAAAATCTACACAAGGGAGGTAGATGGCTGCTGGCAACAGGAACTACTTTGAGTCACAGGATCCTGTTAAGTGGAGCAGGCGAACGTGTTCTGTATTATTCACGTCTGGATTGACGGCACAGATGGCTGCTGCTCTCACAATGAGTATCACAGTCCCATCTACAGTGGGGCAAAAAAGTATTTAGTCAGCCACCAATTGCTCGAGTTCTCTCACTTCAAAAGATGAGAGAGGCCTGTAATTTTCATCATAGGTACACTTCAACTATGAGAGACAGAATGGGGGGAAAGAATCCAGGAAATCACATTGTAAGATTTTTAATAAATGAATTGGTAAATTCATCAGTAAAATAAGTATTTGGTCTCCTACAAACAAGCAAGATTTCTGGCTTTCATGGACCTGTAACTTCTTCTTTGAGAGGCTCCTTTGTCCTCCACTCGTTACCTGTATTAATGGCACCTGTTTGAACTCGTTATCGGTATAAAAGACACCTGTCCACAACCTTAAACAGTCACACTCCAAACGCCACTATGGCCAAGACCAAAGAGCCGTCAAAGGACACCAGAAAAAAAATTGAAGACCTGCACCAGGCTAGGAAGACTGAATCGGCAATAGATAAGCAGCTTGGTGTGAAGAAATCAACTATGGGAGTAATTATTAGACTGCTGATAATCTCCCTTGATCTGGGGCTCCACGCAAGATCTCACCACCGTGGGGTCAAAATGATCACAAGAACGATGAGCAACAATCCCAGAACCACACGGGGGGACCTAGTGAATGAGCTGCAGAGAGCTGGGACCAAAGTAACAAAGGCTACCCTCAGTAACACACTACGCCGCCTGAGTGAGGAAGGAGTGGCTTCCTAAGAAGCACTTCAAGGTCCTGGAGTGGCCCAGTCAGTCTCCAGACCTCAGCCCCATAGAAAATCTTTGGAGGGAGTCGAAAGTCTGTGTTGCCCAGCGACAGCCCCAAAACATCACTGCTCTGGAGGAGATCTGCATGGAGGAACTGGCCAAAACACCAGCAACAGTGTGTGAAAACCTTGAAGACTTACAGAACATTTTACCTCTGTCATTGCTAACAAAGGTATATAATAAAGTATTGAGATGAACTTTGGTTATTGACCAAATACTTTTTTCCACCATAATTTTCAAATTCTTTAAAAAAGCAGACGATGTGATTTTTCTGGATTTTTTTCTACTCATTTTGTCTTAGCTTTAGTGTACCTGTGATGAAAATTACAGGACTCATCTTTTTAAGTGGGAGAACTTGCGTAATTGGTGAATGACTAAATACTTTTTTGCCCCAATGTAGGAAAGCACACTGGAAAAGACTACACCAAAAAGATTCTAGGAAAGAAATGTGTAATATTCATGATGTAAGAGAATTTGAAAAAGTCCTTCACTCATTATTAAACCCTTGTTTTGTTTTTACAGGGCTGTCGGACAGAGGCAGCTCTATTGGTGCTGCGTCCTGCAGAATCATGTGAGTTTGCATCCCAGAACTGTTTAAAGCAACATGATAGGTAGACTTGTATTGTGTAATCATTGACACATATCCCCACTTAGCTTGGCTTGCCTAGTTTTATTTATATTGAAAATCTTTTTAAATATATTCCAGCCCAACAATCAGTCCTAACCTGAATGTATTGTCACTAGATCAGCTGATTTGTGTTTAACAACCTACGTGCCGTGTCGACACAAATCAGCTGAGTTGCCAAGGATGAAGGCTGCAGTACTTGAGGCAATATTACCTTCTGGAAATCATCAAACTTCTTCTGTAGGACTTCCACCTGCTCCAGGTCCGAGCCCATTTCTTCATTAGTGAGGGTGCTCTCCTTCTCATTGATCCACTGCTGGAGTTCATTGGCTTCTCGGAACAACATAAACTTCTTGCAGCTCTTCTCTAGCATGTCCTTGCGTTTCTCCCCCAGCTCAATCAGGGTGCCATACCTTGTAAACGGGACAGTAGGAAAAGTTACAGGAAAGAACCGGTGGAAAGTCAGTAACAGGAGCACACTGATATGGCGGGTGTCTCAAGCTTGTGGACAAAGAACATGAGAGGGAAGCCTCATCCTTGATTTATGAGTTTTATGAATGGAAAATGCATAGAAACACAGAATTTCTCTGAGCAGGACTTTGAGCCTCACATAATGGAGGAATCAAGTCAAAGGTGCATCGCAGCATAATATGCGCCAAATCAAACATCTCCAGACATGGCATTCATGGTCTATGGTGCACACACAAAGCCAGGATGAAAGGGATGCGGAATGTGTACATTCACAGTACTTCTATCCCTGTACTGAATAGAAGTTGTGGGCATCACAGAACATCAGCGGTTTTGGGAGGGGAAGGATGTCGACTGCTGATGATATTTAGTGGCATCACAATCACATGGACACGGACATAGTTCCTAGTTCCTACTCACAGCTCTTCCACCTGCTTCATGCGCACAGAAACACTGCAAGCTTCTTTGGTGACAAGTCTGAACAGTGGCAAGGCAAGATTAAGTTGAATACAGAGAGGACAGAGACAGGTTAGAGTCTTAATGTTAAAAACAGAGTTAGAAGGAATTAAAGAAGAAACAGTTAAGAACACACAAAAAGACTGTTCACGTGGTCCCACAAATTCTCTTGTAACTGTAAATGTTAAGACGTGATGAAGAATTAATAAGTGAAGACAACGGTGGTGCCAAGAGAATCAGACCACACTGACTCTGGGCTACCCTGATATATCATGGCGGGCTCGTCGAGGGGGCCCTGCCATGGTGAGACTGCAACATTCTGGAGCTGGACAACGCAAGTGCTAGTGTGCTGTTTCATGGACAAGCCAGTGACCAATGTGACTGGGACCAGGTTTGGAATTAGACATTGAAAAAAAAGGAATATATACATAAGTAAATGGATGTCACATTGCTTTTGCTCACACTTACTCGCTCTTTATGAAAATCTGTAGGAAAACTAAGTTCAGGCATCATGTTAGACTTGCAAGTATCATCAATCGTACATTTCTAATATTCACTTTGATCAGTTTATAACAGAAGCCCTCATAGTTCACCTTTAACATGTTCTAGCAGGTCACAGCTGAGATGGACAATGCTTAGTAATCACCAGCATCTGGTCTCTTCACCCTCCATGTGGAGTGGCAGAAACGATGGCAGCATCAAGTCTGAGACACTGCGTGTGTTTACACACTAAGCTCAGTCCCAAACCTAATCAGCTGTTTAAATCTCTGAAATGCTTTCTGCATTTATAACTGTGGCTGCAGCAGAACTGCAAACTGAAGATTTGAACCCCCCCCGAAATGCAAAAACAGGACTTTCGAAGACATTCTCATCAGGAGCAGTTCACAGCAGTAACACTGAGTTAGTAAAGTACATTCATGGCGCTGGGTTTCTTACTGATTCTCAATCTGGTCTTGGCGCATTGCAATGCTGCCGTGTTCATCCAGCAGGTTTTCCCTGGAGGACGACTGAGTGGGGTCCAGCTTCTTCACATAAGCAGCAGGAACGAAGCCCTGGCGGTCGTTCACCTCCACCTTCCACCAGTCCTGCCACACAGAGGATAGATGGTCTTCAGTCAGGCGCATTTTGGATGATAAAAGAGTGGACTGAGCGTAGATTTATCCTGAGGTCATAAACTTCTTTATATGAACTGAAGGCATGTGACTCATCAGCATTGTAGCTTAACTAACTTTTTGTTTGTGTTGTCATCTGTACCTTATTGGTGCTGTTGAGGAGGGTGAGGATGTCACCCTTCTTCATGGTGACCTCCCGAGGGCTCTTCTCCTGGTAGTCGTACAAGGCCAGGACCAGCTCCTTTCCGGTCTCATCATCAGTTGGTGCCACTTGTTGCTGTTCAATGAAAAAAATGTACAACTGAGTTGTGCTTTAACTTACAGTAAAACTGAAACAAACATCTCAATAATGTAATAGCATCGTTCCTAGACAATCAAACTCTCAAAGGCCAAGGGTTGAGATGTGAAGAGGACTTTACCCTGCAGGACTGGGCCTGTTCCTTTAGGGCATTGATGCTGCTGCCGTAGGCACTCAGATCAGACATGAGGGCCTCGTGTTTCTTCAGCAGAGCCTGCAGATGTCAAAGATCAGGTGGAGGTGAAGTCATTAGAATCAACCAACTATCTCTGTACACAGTAAGTATGTACCATGGCTCTGTATTCATACCTCAGCAGAGTCCTCGTCCTTGCCATAGTCAGGGCTCCCCACGATGGGCTCCTTCTCCCTCATCCACGACTCCGCTTCGTTGGCATCAGCAAAATACTGCTGGGCCTGCAGAGAGTCCTCCAAGTCCTGTCTCCTCTGGGAAGCCTTAGCCTTCAGTGTGTCCCAGCGTCCATGTAGTTCTCCCAGCTTAGCTTTTACATCCTCCCCAGCGAAGTGTCCTGGGAACCATATGAATGTTGGTGCATCACAATGGTGGTCAAGCTGGTACACATTAGCAGACAAAGCTGGGTATGTTTAATGATGACGGTACCTTCCTCAACCATGGCCTCTCCTTTCTGGGTGACAGCTTTGATACGAGGCTCGTGACCCGTGATCTCAGCCTGCAGGGCCTGGTGCTTCTTCAGGAGGTTCTGGACACCAATCAGGTCTTTGCCTGAGGAAACATTTTAGAACAACTTCAATAACTCTGCTTCCATTTTCATTTCAGGCAGGAGCGGAAAATAGAGTTAATTTGCCTCCCAGAACATTTCTCTCTGGGATACTTTTCCGAGTTAGGAAAAAGAAGGGAGTTAAAATCACACAACACATACACATGGCCTCTGTCCAGTGAACTATCCTGTAAAATCCACATAAAGGTTACTTTCGATGTACAAATTGTAATTGGTTTCCATTCTACGGCACAAGGAAGGTTTTACCTCTGTTAGTGGAGGCAGCGATGGGCTCTTTCTCACGGATCCAAGTCTCCTCATCCTCCACATCTCTGAACAGCTGCTGGAGGCGAAGAGAGTCCGAGAGTTTCTGTTTGCGAGCAGCCATGGGCTCACGCAGAGCTTCGTAACGAACAACTAAAGCTTCCTGTTTCTTGCGGATATTGTCAGCGTCAAAGTGTCCAGCTTCTTGGAACTGACGAGCTTGGATTGTTATGCCATCAATTCGGTCCTGACAGAGAAATTCAAAGTTTAGGATACATGTGCTCATCCACTGGTACACGGCACGCCAATATGGTGATATCTAGTGTCAGGCTACCTGGTGGGCAGCCACATCAGCCTCTAATAGTGCGTGTTTCTTCTGCAGGTTCTGGACACTGGTCAGGTCTTTGCCATAGTCGTCTGAAGCAAGATGGCCCTCTACCTCATAGAGCCACAGCTCAATGTCCTCCACATTCCTGTTGAACTGCTGCTGCTGGTTGGCCTCACGGAGCTTGATGCCTGAGATCAAACATTCCCGATCAAACTCAGCTCTAATATGCATCCAACACTGATACAGCACAGCATATATATGATATGATGTGTACTTACTGATATACGTTTTTGAATATATCTATATACTTAACTCAATTGGTCCGTTTCAACCCTTAAATTTGATGTTTCAGCAAAGTGGTATTTATCCACACAAAGCAGTTTTACAACAATAAAAATAAATCATCACGTGGAGATTTGCTCCTCATGTATGGACATTTGATAACAATGGCATCTTTAGACACTTGATAGTGTTGAAATAATTCAATCAGACTATAAAAATTGAGTCCCTAGTTTAGTTGTCACTGGAGGCTTAATTTTAAGCAAAAAATTACAGATTTATCTTTTTTTAAGTTATCTCAAGTTATGAGGGTTGACAATGAAGAAAAGTAACAGCTGAGACTCTGAAACTCTCAACAAGGGTGTCACAGATATATCAGTTTGACAGAAATGGTCATCAAGCTTTTCTGTGTGCGGTACCTTTCAAATCTGTAGCCTCCAGAAGTTTCTTCCACTGGGAGCTAACCTCCTCCATGCGGCCCGCCACCTCAGTGGAGGCATAATGTTTCCCGTCCAGCAGCTCCTGGCCAGACTTCTGCAGCGCATCGATGCGACTCTGGTTAGCTGACAGCTCTGCTTCAAAAGCTTGGTGCTTCTGTACTTTACCCTGCAGGTTAGAGGGGTCCTGTAGTTGGAGAAGAACGGAGTTTGGAGAATTGAGGATTTAAGCATTGGGATGTAAAAAAACAACACCAAACCAGATCTCACACTCTTTGCTGAGCTACCTTATAAGCCTCATCAGTGGCAGTCTTCATTTTCTCGTTGATCCAGCTCTTGAGCTCATCCGAGTCCCTGAAAAACTGCTGCAGGTGGAAAGAGTCCTCCAAGGCAGCACGACGAGACTGAGCACGCTCATGCAGGGCGTTGCGGCGACTGAGTAGCTATGGATGAGTGAAGACATTGTTTTTTTTAGTCCAACTGTAAAAACTTACCACTGTTTTGGTCACCCCCTGCTCATGGGGTTCATGTGGTTGAACTTACAGCATCTCTGCGGGTAGCCACGTCCTCTTTGGCATAGTGGTTGTTCTGGATGAGTTTGGTAGCAAACTCATCCAAGGCCTGAATATAAGCAAGACATAAAGATTAAAAGTGTGTCCCATGGTTCTTTAGACCATCTGCCTACGATAGGAAAGCATTCACACGGTGTGCAATATTCCTGTCATGGAACAGGTGGAATAACTTACAGTGATCTTCTCTTCCTGGGCACTAAGTGACTTCTCAAAGTCTTCGTGCTTCTTTAGCAGAGCCTCTACGCTGTCCAGGGAATCACCAAGGTCTTCATTCAGAAGGAAAGCCTGAACATTGAGAAGACAATTCAGCTTCACACTCCTGAAACAGTGTTGGACTCATGATGGACAGTCGAACAATGACTGTAACCAAAGGAGCAATCTTTTTTTTAATCAATGATCATCAATCCATAACCTGCTGCCTACATACAGATTCTGCTATTCTTTTATTTATTTTATTACAGATACGTATAGCTAACAGGGAATGTCTGTATGTCATTTTTGTCTCCTTTGTTCATTATTTAGAATTAGCAGAGCATGTTTATTAATACATAAATAGCCAATCATTCAAAATTAGAAGATGGTTCTGAAAATGATTCCCACAATAAACATTGTGAACATTTTGTTTTCCCTCCACGAACCACTAACTTTGCCTACATATGTACAACAATTTGAGCCTTGCTGAAAATGAGTGAAAACATTAATTTGTAAAAGTCAAGCAGACACAAGCAGCAGCTTAAGAGTTCTGCTAACCTCACTTCTTTTACAACTCTGCACCCAAAACTTATAGTCTTCATCTCTTATTCTTCATATTTTCACATTTCACAAAACTCTCCTCAATAACTGGAGAGAGACTTTTATGCATAGAATAAGTGAATTGTTTCCTGAAGAACACTGCTGTTACCTGGTGTGTGAGATTACCTCTTGTTTGCTCATCCAGTTGTCAACTTGCTCAGTATCTCTGTAGAAGAGCTGCAGATCCATGCACTGCTCATACTGCTGCCTGCGAACTTCCCACAACTCCAGCAGAGACTCCTTCTCCTCAGAGAGGATGCCCAGCTGCACACACACACACACATTAAACAGGGTTGTGTGCAGTGTCAATACTGTAAGATACACAGCACCATCTGGATTCTCAGACAGGTCTACCTTTTCTTTTACTTCCTCCAAGGCGTAGTGTCCGGTATTAAGCAAGGCCTGGCCAGCTTCATCTGTGGCTCTAAAACTATCCTCGTGGGCATCAATCTCTCCCTGGGAAGTAAAATATCAAATTGATCATTTATCATTGATAGATAATCAAATCTCAGCCAAGGGTACAGCTACCATGGCCATCATCATTTCCCAAGGTCACTGGTTTGTAGGAAAATTTACTTTATGCTCCTGGTGGCGGTCGAGCAGAGCTTCAGCTCCAGCCACATCATTGGCCAGTTCATCTGCGTTGATCAGAGCCTTCATCTCCGTCACCCAGCTGGTCAGATCCCTGAAGTCAGCTGTGAAACGTTGCAGCCTGAAAGAGATCAAGAGGGCAGCAGTGAGCAGGGTTCTGTGAAGGAACGACAACTACATGCGTTATATACTGAGCTTTATATCAAGCAGGCCGGGATTTTGAGGTTTCCTTTATTTTTACCGGTAGGAGTCGTTGAGACGGGCGTGACGTTCAGCTGCCAGGGTTCGGATCTGCTCCCAGTTGGTAATGAGTTCATCCTTCTTTAGGTGGATCTGGGAGGCATTTTGTGGATGTGTTTGCTGCAGGCGCTCTGCATCACCGCCCAGTGTGTTGACCTGAGTCAAACAGAAGAAATGGGGGTAGAAAGAGCTGTTAAAAAATTGTGTGCAACTTCATAATCATTTGTGTAGATGGCTGGATATTCTACGGCGTTTCTTCTTGCCTTATCCTCCAGAGCAGCCAGGTCTCTCTCCAGACCCTCGTGTTTACGCAGCAGAGCCTGCACACTGGCTAGGTCACGACCAAAGTCATCAGAGGCCATCAGCTGCTCCTTCTCCTTGATCCAACTGATTGTCTCATCCACATCCCTGTTGTTGGGATCAAACACAGTTTTATATTCAGGCAGTGTCAAGAAACCAATCATTACTAGAGCCACTCAAGAGAAGAAGCAGGACACATGTTAACAGACACCACTGTTGCAGACTGTGGAACCTATGATTGAAACTAGGAATTTAGGGGAACCACTTAATGTTGTTTTTTTTCCTGAATATTATCCAATAAATCTTACAACAAAGAAGCATAGTGAGCATGCAGCGGTGTGAAAAGACCTTAAACAGTCTTAAAAATCAATATGAGGCAGACAATGTTTATGTTGTGGTGGCTCACCACCAATAAATGAACATGTGGGAAAGCCTGGATGCACTGGTGCTGTTTACCTGTTGAAGCGCTGCACCTCAGCTGCTCCAAACAACTTGCCCTGCCTCTGCTGGGCCAGACCCTTCAGGCGCTGCCAGGCAGTATTGACCTCGTCCTGCTTGCGAACTATTAGCTCAGCCTCAGGATGGGCTTCCTGGATCAGCTTGGCTGCCAGCTGGTTCACTTCATTCACACGTTCCTCATGGGCTGCCAAGTCTGTTTGGAACTCCTCGAACTTCTTCTGCAAAAGCTCAACGTGCTCCAGGTCTTGACCCAGCTCCTCTGAGGTGGCCATGGCCTCCTGTGTGTGGAACATTGGGGCAATACCAAAAAAAACTTAGGGTAAACACTTCAGTCAAATGCTTTATGTGGTTCCAAGCATCAGTAAATGGCATCATACAAACTGCCAAAGAAGCACTGTTTTAATTCCCAATTCAAATTAGTCAGTGCCATTGGCCCTAAGCCAGCTTTGTAATTTTTAACTTTAATTCTTGTTTCCTTAAAATGAGTTCAGCCTCTGACAGGTACATTTCTGTGAGAAAGTCTGTAGATCAAATTCAGAAACAGCACTTTTTTGGGAACAAATAGCTAGAAGAAAGCCTTAATCCTTAATACCATTGTGGACTGGATCCCACCCAGCACAACTGGTGCAATGCTGCCCCAACACATGGTTATGGCTTCACAGCTTCTACAGTGATGTCACTGCAGCGCTGTGACTGCATACGCTACCAGCCCCCCTTTCCACATCTGTGCTCTTTAATAAGCAGACAAAATGTAATAGCGATGAACAAGCTGTGGTACTTCCTGAAAATACATTTCATTTTATTTTACAATGAATCTGTTCTCCTAATTAACCATTTGTGTAGAGTTTTGCAGTTGTGAATCTGACCTTGTCACTGATCCAGTCCATAGCATCTTCACACTCGCGCAGGTACTGGACCAGTTTCTGGGCCTGCAGCAGACGCATGCCTTTCTCTTTGGTCCTCTGCAGCAGGAGGTCCCACAAGCGATGCAGCTCCTCCAGACGAGTCTAGTCCAGAAGAGGTGTTTATAGTTAGGAGGTGTGAGGAGAGCACACTTAAAGAAGGACATAGGGGACACCTGGAATGCTTCAACATTCTATCAAAATATCTTCACTGAATTAAAAAAAAAGAAAGAAAAAAAGATTATTGTTTAAAAAAAAAAAAGTTTATAGCTTGGGGGGAAAAAAATCACATTCCACAATACTCAAATAATTTTATAATAAACGGCTGGCTTGAAACACACGTGAATGCAAAGGTTAGCCATTTCCATGCAGCAGAAAAACAGCAGAAGGGAAGAATGGACTGAAAAAGAGATCTGGAAGAGATTTCACAGCACTCAGAGGACACGCTTCATCATCCACAGCAGCTCAACACCAACTTTGATGTACTCAGCCATATTGACACTTGAAACTATGGGTCTCTGTAGTGTCCGGTACGGCGTGTAGGACTGAACCAGATGGGAGGGGTTAATTGAGCATTCAAGAAACAAAACCAGGTTTGGGTTTCAATGCATCTACAAAACTAACCCTTATTAAGAAGCAAATATGGGGTTATCGTCCAATGCAGGGGTGGGCAATCCTGTGCCATGGAGGGCCGTGTGTATGCAGGTTTTCCTTCCAACCCAACACTTCAACAGGTGAACCACTGATTAACACTCTTCTGTGGCTGAAGGTGTGTTAATCAGTGGAATCACCTGTTAAAGTGTTTGGTTGGAAGGAAAACCTGCATACACACGGCCCTCCATGGCACAGGATTGTCCACCCCTGGTCCAATGTATCGCCGTCAGTATGTCATACTACACAGAGATCATGAGAACATCGTCATCACTGTAGGACTCACTCGAATGGTGTCAGAAGCAAAGTGTCCCTCGGTGATCATGAGGTTTCCGGTCTCATCCAGTTTAATAATGGCCCCAGCATTGGCCTGAACTTCGGCTTCAAAGGCCTGGTGCTTCTGCAGCTTACCCTGGACACACCAGACGACATGGGATACACACATGACACATGACATCACAAACAAACTGGACTGACAGGCAGACTGCTGGGTCACAGTTGGTACATGAGTCACATCTCCTGGTTTATTGAGCCATTAAATGTTATGTGTAAAGGTCAGCACAGGTGGATTCGTGGACTCTGACACATTGCAGGTTTGTGCCCAGCTAAGAGCCAGCAAGCAGCTAATACTGCAAAGATTCACAACTCCTTTCCAATTTTCATGTGAACCAATGTTGTTTTTTGAAGTTCTATAGTTCTATATTTCATTTGATCATAAGATAAATGATATTGTAAAGTTTTATTCACCTAACAGCCTTATAATGTATACTAGAATACTGTAGAAAAATATCCATCACATTTGCTTATTCAGCCATCCATTCATCCATCATACATCCATCCATTTTCTGCTGCTTATCTGTTAAAGGTCACGGAGGGGCTGGAGCCTATCCCAGCTGCCACTGGGTGAGAGGTGGGGTTCACCCTGGACAGGTCACCAGTCCATCACAGGGCCATCAGGAGCAATTAAGCGTACAGTATCTCGTTCAAGGACATTTGGACATGGTCACTGGGGGAAGTGAGGAACCAGCCACCCCCTTGCCACCCTGCATTTGTTTAGTTTACAGCAAAATCTACTGAGTGAATTTGTCAGATAAGACAGTGATTTCTGTTGGACAGATAAAGACACTCTTCACAACCTTTGCATTTTTTAGACCGTCACTGTCAATACTGAGGGACCTTGGATGCTGCTAGCAGTGTTTTATGCAAATGAGATTTACAGCCTAAAATGCATCTAAAAATGCAGGTGTTGCGTAGATTGCAACTGAAAAAGCACCATGATGCCAATGTAGGCCTGAGAAACTACTGGAAAGTGAAATGGCAGTGCAAATGTGTAAATGCTCAAACAGAGAGAAATAAAACAAGGGGGACAAACCTGCAGGTTGGAGGGGTCCTTGTAGTTCTCATCAGAGGCAATCTGCAGTTTCTCCTGGATCCACTTCTCCAACTCGTCGGCATCACGGCGGAAAAACTGGAAGCGGTAAGAGTCTTCCAGCTTCTGCCGGCGCATAATGGAAAGGTCCTTGAAACGTCGGTAGCGGTCCAGCACCTGCTGCCGGCGCTCCTGGATGTCCTCCGCTGTCTCCAGCACTTTGACTCCTGCGGTGTCCATTTTCTGTTCAAAAGACACAAAGGTAAGGCTCAACACTCTGAATATGCATCACTTGACATGCCTGGGCTTTTGGGAAAGTTACGAAAAGAAAACATCATTTTGCTCACGTAGTTCATCGTCTTTAGTTTACAATGTCCAGTCGCAGCCATCTGCAGAGTAATGCACTAAGACTTGTCTTCAGTTTATACTTCTAGGTTTCTCTTTCTCATGAGATACCACGACCTGGATGACGCAAAGTTGTTTCATTAACCAAGATACTTGTGTTGATAGATTTTAGGGGTTTTAAATGTACTGCCCATTGCGTATTAACAACTAAAAAAATGCATTCAATTCAGCATTGTGACCCTAATAACCAGTTACAATTTTAATAAGCATGACAGGGACAGAGTAGCAAGAATCCACCTTAGACAGCTGGATAACGGACAGTTTAGGGGAGTTATTACTTTAGCTTCAGATTAGCAACATGCATAGATTAAAACATGACAAAAAGAAAAGAAAGGAAAAAAAAACATTCACATTTGCTCAATCATAACACTTAGAGATCCATCAGGTGTCCAGTATGGTATGTGGCGTGGGTGAAACATTTATTGTATTAATCCTTTTCATTATTATACTATAAAACCCAAACTAACAGGACACAGTTGGAGATGATAAATAAAGTGAGAACTTTATTTATCATCTCCAACTGTGTTGTTTTCACACAAACGATTCGGCAGAACACCCATCAGACGTCTGAAGGCCCGAGATGACAGTCAGATGACAGAGACGATCAAGAGACATCACACAACCCACGGCTGAACTGGCAGTCAGCCGGCAGGTGAGCTGTAGTATAGCAGTGACACTGCTGCCTCTTAAGAAAACAACACCCAGCTGTATATTTGCTGCTGACGCTACAACCAGCAATGTAGAACCTGAAATCCTTTAACACGCTACTTCTCAGATGTTTTGGTGCTGTGAAATCATTAACACTGGACACTCTGAAGGCAAGATATCCATGACAAGGCCGCTGGCCAAAACAAAAATCCCCATCCTGACTCAAGCTAGGGAAGCAGAGAGCTTGCAACTGAAATACTGAAATGTCAAAAGGGGGTGGAGCGGACATTCCACAGGCATGCGGACAGTAACCAGGCTCCAATGAACAATGGGATCGCTGCAGTCAGCTTGCTTGTCCACCATGCTCGGGCCAGTGTCGTCTCAAACTGAGCTGTGTGGAGCCAAGACAAAACAGGAGCTTTGCATTCACACTAGCTTCCATTCCCAGGAATCTGAAAATCACTAAATGCTACATACATTGCACATGAAATAAAACAACAATAATACAAATCAAATGTGATGATTTACCATATAAACCAATTAACTCAATTCTCTGAACAATTTGGCTACTAGAGGGCAGTGATTCACCATCAGGGGTGGGACTCTAACTTACAATATTTGACCAGCAATAATCAGAGTGTCACAGTGGTGCTTCTACCAACCATTCATATTTACTGTGAGGCACCATTTTAGAATCACAGCTTGTGTGGAGTTGCTACAACTGAGAACTGCATCTGCTCCAATTTTTGGTACTGATTTTTATTTTTATTTTTGGGGGGGGGGGGTGTCACAACACATTCCAAACATAAAAAGCTGAGTGCAGGGCAGAGCACTGTGCTGTCTATCATCCTGCATGTACATCTGAACAGCTTTTTGTTGATGCTGCAAACAGAGACAAAAGCCTTGGAGGATGGATGGATGGATGGATGTGGAACTGGCCGCTGGTCCGTGCTCAATGGGAGGATTAGTGGAGTCAGCAAGTGAGTTTTGAACCAGAGCCAGAGAACAGAGATGCTACATTCATTTCCAGACAAACAAGCATCCTGATGAGCTCACACATATGAAAAGGTAATGAGCAAGCATCCCTCCTCTCTCCCCTGCATCTTAATAAGTCAGCAGGTCAGAGTCCATCCTCCGAATGCAGCTCCTGCATGTTGCATTTGAAACTGAACCAAATATCCCTGTGAATACTGAAAGCCGATTAGGAACATCAACGCAACGCCTGAAAAAGGGACTGTCTGGACAGCTGCCTGGCTAGCACCCCTCCCCCATCTCAGAACTTGCCCCAGTTCACAGAGCGCTTAAGCCATCTCCGGGATTTTACTGATCTTAACCTCATGCTGCACAGTCATTGCCAAAAAAAGGTGGCAGACAAATGTAGCTGATCTTTAATATCACAGTTTTCCTTCGGTGAATAAACCTCAGATTAGCTTCCACACTGACATCTAAAAATGGCCATCAAACAAGAGTGTCTACCATATTCTAATGCTCTGAATCTAACATCCTTAAGGCCTGCAACAATTACCTAGCGTCGTCTACTGCTAGCTGCTAATCACAAGCCAGGACATGATGTTTACAACCTGAAACGTGAAAACAAGACAACAGAGGAAAAACTTGAGACTTGAAATAAGACGAGACAGCAACAGAAAAGAGAATGATTTAAGGGAAGGAGTCAAAGTTTTTGGATTAAGTACATTACATGAAATGTAAAAGAATTGAATATTTCTAAGGACTCAAAACCAGTGTTGGAGCATGGCGGGTCACAGTGTTCGGACGCCCCTAAATACAGCACTGCAACTACTGATAGCACTTCCTCTCATTTTTATCAGGAGATAACAGCTTTCCCTCTCTTGAGCTCAGTGCTGCCTCTCCAGCAAACACCCCCCCCCCCCCCCCCCACACACACACACACACAATATCAGGCAGCAGGCTTCTATTCTAGGTGGGAGCTATGCCAGCTGCATGGTACTGCCTGTAGAAGTCATGAATATCGCACTGCTGTTACAACGTTCTATCTATAGACGAGTGCCGGTACTCACAGCACCACGCACCATCTGTGTAGGAAGGAGCTGCAACAACAGAAAAGCTCACTTCTGATGCTGTTGCACCTCAATAACAGAATGGAGGAATCACACAGAAGTTTACATCACTATTGTAAAGCCTCTGTATAAAAGTGCAACTATCCATCTCCAGGGCTCATCATTAACTTTTGGTGGCTCTTGACCTTTGGACAAAGAAACTCACAACAGACAGTTGCCTAAATAAAAATGACAAAAATTATATTTTTCAACTTATTTGCAAATGCTGAATTCAGCTGAATACTGGCACTACACCTACAGGATTTGCCTGGGGATTTTTTAACATGGTTGTTGTTTGCACTATGTATTAGGTTACATCACGAGGCTGTTGAAAATCATGCAGCTTTCTTATTGAAAGAGCACAAAATAACCACAATGTATTTTAAATGTATTTTAAAGCAATTTATTTGAACTGTATGTATAGAAATCAGTGGCATGTCTCATGTTACTTGGGTTAGCACAAGCTACCGGTTAGAATCTGGATCAGCGCCTTCATTCTGATATCTGATCGGACAGTGAGCAGTGGCGGCACCTGGTCCGATTACCCATCTCTTCTGAAGCACCCAACCTGTGTTCAGGTACAAGGCTCAGGCTACAGGAGGTACCTCAACCTCTGGGATTGGAGATGATGTAAACTAAAACCAACTAATAAAACATGTTTTTTATTAACTTTAAATTAATCAGGAATGCTGAAGTTCACTTAGAGGGAATGTGTGTCCTTCTTTTCGTAACTTTCCCAAAATCCTAAATGTTAGGATACACAATGGAATGCAATATATGTCATAATGAACTAATAATAGATTTATATGGCTGTTATGCACCTTTGCTCTAGCCAAGAATGTCTCTGTGTGGGTCTGACATTTCCTGACTAACCATGGGTGTTACTGCTAGCATGCAGCAAGGCTGGCTACATCCTGAGGAAGGCAGCATCTGAGGGGGTTGCGCCGGAACACTTGATTCATTGACTGTATTGACCTTCAATAATCCTCCATCATAATCTGGAGCACACAGAGGAGCTGATCAGGCCATTCACTTAACAACTCCCAGTTACTATGACAACCATCTGTTATGAATAGGGGTCATGTGGAGCCTGACAGGGAGGAAAAGAGCTACAGGCATTTTCAGGAAATGGGAGAGGCCCATGAGAGCACTGAGGACAAGGAGGGAGGATGAAGTCTATCCAACAACAAACCCCTCCAGCACTGACATTAGTAACCACACCCAAAGAGTTTTCATACACATCAGCCCGTGATATCATTAAGCAGAGTCGCCAGGGAGTTTGGCCAAAGAATCTGTTATTACTAGAAATTGAATTTATTGAATATTGAATCCATTTCCAATATCAGTTATTACAAAACACTGATAATAGCAGCAGCTGCACCAGTAAACATCATCTTATATTTGGATGGACTTGAATAGCCAGCAAGAGGTTCCTGCTAAAAACTAGCAAACTAGCAGCCATCAAGGAGCATGCTAAAGATCCTCATGTTTTCTGATGGACTGACTAAGAGAGACGGGTATCTGAACTGGGTATTTAACAGGCCCAACTATTACTCAAGGAAGTAGAGTCCAGATGAAGTTATATGGGGCAGCACGGTGGTGCAGTGGTCAGCACTGTCGTCTCACAGCAAGAAGGTTGTGGGTGGAGCCCCGGCTGCAGCACAGGGTCTTTCTGTGTGAGTCTCCATGTTCTCCCTGTTCCTGCTGGGTTCTCTCTGGTACTCCAGCTTCCTCCACAGTCCAAAGACATCAAGAGGGGACCAGGTTAATCCAGACTCTAAATTGACCGTAGGTGTGACTGTGAGTGTGAATGGTTGTCTGTCTCTATGTGTTGGCCCTGTGATGGACTGGTAACCTGTCCAGGGTGAACCCCGCCTCTCACCTGAAGGCTGCTGGGATAGGCTCCACCCCCCCACGACCCTTAACAGGATTAGGGGTAGAAAATGAATGGATGGATGGATGGATGGATGGTTATGCATTTCAAATAAATATGCTCTCAAGTATTTGCCCAGCTCCAGCCCCCCCCCCCCCCAACTCTTAACAGGATAAGCAGTAGAAAGTGGATGGAGTTTTGAGCTTTTGTATCACAGATGCAGCAGGAAGAACACAACATTGGGAGGAATTTGGTTTGAACACTGACAGCTGAGTGTGTCATAGCAGACACTGACCATTACAGTTAGACAAAACTCATTTAGACTCCAAGTACTTTCTGTAACAGTAATACTGCATTCACATAAATTGTCATTAGGGTATGATCAGAGTCTTTTGGGGGGGGGGGGGGGGGGCGACAACCAAGATCATTGCTACTGATTGAGCCAAACTTCACATCAACTGGTCTAGAACATGAAGCTTTCAATTAATATACACATGAAAAAAATACAATAATGCTACTGATGTGTGTGCTGGGCTTTGACCTGAGGGTTCAGTGACAGGGTTTGTCATTCATGTGACGTGAACACTGTTGCTCTGCTGATGAAGTGTCATCATTTCACTTCTGTGCCCGTAGCTCAGTTGGTCTTCTGTTGTTTAACTGAATTGAATTTTGTTCTCTTTTCAGATTTTCTTTCTAGCTTTTAGCTCAGCAGGACAGAGTCACAGGGTGGTAACTTCAGAGTCACATGGTGGTAACTGCAGAGTCACAGGGTGGTAACTTCAGAGTCACAGGGATCTAACTTCAGAGTCACAGGGTGGTAACTTCAGAGTCACAGGGATCTAACTTCAGAGTCACAGGGATCTAACTTCAGAGTCACAGGGTAGTAACTTCAGAGTCACAGGGATCTAACTTCAGAGTCACAGGGTGGTAACTTCAGAGTCACAGGGTGGTAACTTCAGAGTCACAGGGTGGTAACTTCAGAGTCACAGGGTGGTAACTTCAGAGTCACAGGGATCTAACTTCAGAGTCACAGGGTGGCAAGTTCAGAGTCACAGGGTGGTAACTTCAGAGTCACAGGGTGGTAAGTTCAGAGTCACAGGGTGGTAACTTCAGAGTCACAGGGTGGTAACTTCAGAGTCACAGGGTGGTAACTTCAGAGTCACAGGGTGGTAACTTCAGAGTCACAGGGATCTAAGTTCAGAGTCACAGGGTGGTAAGTTCAGAGTCACAGGGATCTAACTTCAGAGTCACAGGGTGGTAACTTCAGAGTCACAGGGTGGTAACTTCAGAGTCACAGGGTGGTAACTTCAGAGTCACAGGGTGGTAACTTCAGAGTCACAGGGTAGTAACTTCAGAGTCACAGGGTGGTAACTTCAGAGTCACAGGGATCTAACTTCAGAGTCACAGGGTGGCAAGTTCAGAGTCACAGGGTGGTAACTTCAGAGTCACAGGGTGGTAACTTCAGAGTCACAGGGTGGTAACTTCAGAGTCACAGGGATCTAAGTTCAGAGTCACAGGGTGGTAAGTTCAGAGTCACAGGGATCTAACTTCAGAGTCACAGGGTGGTAACTTCAGAGTCACAGGGTGGTAACTTCAGAGTCACAGGGTGGTAACTTCAGAGTCACAGGGTGGTAACTTCAGAGTCACAGGGTGGTAACTTCAGAGTCACAGGGTAGTAACTTCAGAGTCACAGGGATCTAACTTCAGAGTCACAGGGATCTAACTTCAGAGTCACAGGGTGGTAACTTCAGAGTCACAGGGTGGTAACTTCAGAGTCACAGGGTGGTAACTTCAGAGTCACAGGGATCTAACTTCAGAGTCACAGGGTGGCAAGTTCAGAGTCACAGGGTGGTAACTTCAGAGTCACAGGGTGGTAACTTCAGAGTCACAGGGTGGTAAGTTCAGAGTCACAGGGTGGTAACTTCAGAGTCACAGGGTGGTAACTTCAGAGTCACAGGGTGGTAACTTCAGAGTCACAGGGATCTAAGTTCAGAGTCACAGGGTGGTAAGTTCAGAGTCACAGGGATCTAACTTCAGAGTCACAGGGTGGTAACTTCAGAGTCACAGGGTGGTAACTTCAGAGTCACAGGGTGGTAACTTCAGAGTCACAGGGTAGTAACTTCAGAGTCACAGGGATCTAACTTCAGAGTCACAGGGATCTAACTTCAGAGTCACAGGGTGGTAAGTTCAGAGTCACAGGGATCTAACTTCAGAGTCACAGGGTGGTAACTTCAGAGTCACAGGGATCTAACTTCAGAGTCACAGGGTGGTAACTTCAGAGTCACAGGGATCTAACTTCAGAGTCACAGGGATCTAACTTCAGAGTCACAGGGATCTAACTTCAGAGTCACAGGGATCTAACTTCAGAGTCACAGGGTGGTAACTTCAGAGTCACAGGGTGGTAACTTCAGAGTCACAGGGTGGTAACTTCAGAGTCACAGGGTGGTAACTTCAGAGTCACAGGGTGGTAACTTCAGAGTCACAGGGATCTAACTTCAGAGTCACAGGGATCTAACTTCAGAGTCACAGGGTGGTAACTTCAGAGTCACAGGGTGGTAACTTCAGAGTCACAGGGTGGTAACTTCAGAGTCACAGGGATCTAACTTCAGAGTCACAGGGTGGCAAGTTCAGAGTCACAGGGTGGTAACTTCAGAGTCACAGGGTGGTAACTTCAGAGTCACAGGGTGGTAAGTTCAGAGTCACAGGGTGGTAACTTCAGAGTCACAGGGTGGTAACTTCAGAGTCACAGGGTGGTAACTTCAGAGTCACAGGGATCTAAGTTCAGAGTCACAGGGTGGTAAGTTCAGAGTCACAGGGATCTAACTTCAGAGTCACAGGGTGGTAACTTCAGAGTCACAGGGTGGTAACTTCAGAGTCACAGGGTGGTAACTTCAGAGTCACAGGGTAGTAACTTCAGAGTCACAGGGATCTAACTTCAGAGTCACAGGGATCTAACTTCAGAGTCACAGGGTGGTAAGTTCAGAGTCACAGGGATCTAACTTCAGAGTCACAGGGTGGTAACTTCAGAGTCACAGGGATCTAACTTCAGAGTCACAGGGTGGTAACTTCAGAGTCACAGGGATCTAACTTCAGAGTCACAGGGATCTAACTTCAGAGTCACAGGGATCTAACTTCAGAGTCACAGGGATCTAACTTCAGAGTCACAGGGTGGTAACTTCAGACGTGAAATAAAAACAGAACAGAGACATGTAAAGGTGCTGCACCCTTCGGTTAACACCCAGGGACACACGGGGTAGCATGCTGTTGCTAGCTAGCTAGTCAATTACTCTAAGCTCTGTGCTCCTAGTTGACAACAGACTGATGGCTAGGCGTCACTTAGACAGTTCACATTAGGGTTCCTGGTTGGTGGGAGTTCCCAAGCAGAGATTAATTCACCTAAGATCACACAAACGTAAATTGTTTGAATAAAAGGAGTGAAATGGAGTCTGGGGACATCAACAGGAAGACTGATCTTATGGCAGAGGCCAAAACTTTATTGAGAGATGAGTGAGCGGCTCTCATCTCTCTTTTTTTATTTTTTTTCCTCTGGAGCTTCCACAATGACAGCCTGACAGGCGGCACAGTGACAAAATCAGAATGCGACAAGAAGGTCGCAGGAAACCTGAGACAACGCAGGTTGCCTTTTTCACCCTGCAGGCAAGCCGAGCAGGGCGGAGGCGAGCCGAGCAGGGCGGAGGCAAGCCGCGAAACACCTAGGTCGCTTGGAGGGTCGGTCAGCGAGGGTCGAAATGCCGAGTTCACCCTTTCAGAGTGCCCAAACTCCCGTGTTCACCCGCGTTTTTGGTGCAGTGTGAAAGGGCTTAATTTGTTAAAGGACAATGATTATCAATGATGCGTTAAATCTATTCCTAATCCAGAGGACATATCTCAAAGTATGTTGCGTATGCGAGGGGCGGGGCCAGCTCTCTCTGCCTTACTCTCGCTCGGTGTGAACACACACACACACGCACACACACGCACACACACGCACACACACAATACCTTGTTCCCACAATTGCAACAAGTACTTTGGGACAGAAAGGCAAAGACATGAGCCAACTTTGAAGTCAGTCAGTCAACCTGTATGACATACATGAGGAAAATAAAGAGAACTACTGCCCAACAAGTACTTCAGCTACATCATATGCACACAGGTTGAAGCACATATTCCCCCTTTCTGCTAAAATTCTTGATTTAATTGTCAAATTTTATTCTGTAATAGTTGTTTGTTCAAAACAATGCTGTTGCGACACAAGAATGTGACTTTAAAAACTGCAAATATAACAAAAGCAATGTAAATTCTGTTTCTAATATACTGATTTGTTTTTGCTGGAACATATTACTACATTACCTGTAAGAGAAGAAGTAATAAAACCTTGACATAAATCATCCTTACCACTGGGTCCAGCTATGAGAGGTGATAAAGCAGATTGTTTTCATGCACAGAAAGTCACAGCAATAGAAGGCATGCAGTATACTGATGTATCACTCAGTAAGTGAGGCTATACTCGGAAACACTCACATACAACATTCATATCAAAAGCTTCATACTAACACCTTTCAAGAGGATAAAAAGAAAATGCCGAGTCATGGCGACACACACCGGCTCTCTGTAGCTAAGATCCTCAGGTTCTTGTCCCTGGGCTGATAGGAGATCTACATCTGTGGTCCGTGTGAAGCAGCCAGCACCTACTGCTACTTCAGATGCTGCTACTCTGCAGCCTCCACTGACGCATTGCTAAGAAGTGGCCCAGCCCATGCGTCTCTCTCTGCACCATACCTCCTCCCCCATCCCTTTACTCAGCAAAAGTACATCACCGCTGCCCTACACTCCTCTAGAATATTCACTCCACACACACACACACACACACACACACACACACACACGCGTACGCGCGCACACACACACACACACGTTGTTAGCTTGAGTTTGGGTTTAGTAAACACACTGTGTACCGGGGTAGGCTGGCTACAGGGCACAGTATTGATCTCAGCATCAGGGGAAGCATTCAGCAGTGAGTCATCACAACAACCAGATGCTTTTCCAGGAAGTTCCTCATGATCATGTTCCATCAGTCGATGCAATCAAGGAACATGGTAGATGTGATTGGAAAACTCTCACACACACTCCAGTGTCTCCAAAATGTCTTCAAAGTAGCAAATGTCAGCAGTGGAATGGCAATGACAGCAGGGTCGGCACTGAACACAACACCCGTGCACAGCTGGGATTTTCAGTCAAGTCTCGTGCACATTTTCACACACTTTTTTGGGGAACTCAAAGGACATGGCAAATGTGATCCTGTTTCTCTCCGCTACCGTTCTGTGATGCAGGAGTTTCTTTTGGTCTCTCCTCCCTCTCAGAGCGAGACACGCAGCTTCATCTCCTCATTCACAAGGACACATGAGCTTGGATATCTTCTTATATCCAAAGAGCTGATCCTGTATTCTTTTCATTTCAATTGAATGATATTAATATCAATAGCATCAGCACCAAAACCATTTCATGTGATGTTCATGTACCGTGCAGACTGAAAACGCATGTTGACTTTGTGAATTTGTTACATTTTTCATATACTCATTGTTGTTTCCTACTGGTTGATGATCAGCAAGGAAGACAAGACTGCAGCAAATGTGGGAAAACAAATATCCACCATTGGACATACATTTAAATAAAATGACAGCTATCTGCCTGAAAGCAATGACATGCAAAAATTAAGGCACGTCCCCGAGTCTGGTCATATCAATGATCAAATCGCTGCATGTCAATTACAGGAGGTTTTCTGTCAAATTCCCTTTTAATTTCAGAAGTTAAAAGTTTTCTATGTCCAAACTTACAGGCTTTCCTAAAATAATCAAAGTCCATTTTGTCACAGTGACCTTGTCTAACTAATAAAGGTTAGGCCACGTTATTGGTTGGGGGGAAAAAAAACCCAAAATGATGGGTGAGGGGGACAAATGAATGACAGCGCTCCTGTTGTACTGCGTCATGCTCTAGCTTGCTCTCACGATGTGTGTTTTCGGGTGTTTGGTAAAAAGAAGCAGAGGAGGGTTTGTAATAAAATATAACTTATCCAACAGAAGAAATTACTCACAAAGGCCTCTGAAATAGAAGCCTCTCAGCAGTAAGGCCTGCCTGCTACAATCTGCAGCTGCTGTGTGTAAACCAGCTGCCACTATCTGAGGAAGTCCCAGACTCAAAAAAGGAGTTTCAATACCCAAAGTGATCCATTATCTCTTTTTCAAGAGCAGCAAAACCCACACACTCTTTCTGTTAACCCTTTCTGATGCCACATATCAAATCAGACAAGCAGGATCTGGATACATGTAAATGGGGATATGTGGTGATGAATAATGCACACAACTATCTGTGTATCATCACGTGACTACACTAGGGTCATACGTGATGCAGCAAGGTGGAGAAGTTTTTTTTTTTTTTAACCTTGTTCTGCATGTCCTTGGCTCAAACTGAGCACGCTCTGTGTAAAATGACTCAAATGGACACATCATCGTATCAGTAGCAAAGTGAGGCAGCAGACCAACGTTGTGTGTTGTCCCTCTAGAAATTACCCTACAACAACACAGACGCTTCAGCTGCCTCCCAGCCGTGTGTTCTGAGAGTATCAGTTTCCACACTCACACGATCTACAAGGCTACTGATACAGGATCATTTACAGATACAGGTGGGTTAAAAATGTCGATATACTGATATTTTATCAATATACATTTGTAGGAAAGATTATTGATACATAAATCCCAGTATCAATCTTTTAAAATGCATTAGATTTTACCCGTTTATTTTTTTGTTTTTGTTTGCCACTTTAGTCTGGCGTGATTTAGTGCTTAGTGCAACGTTACTACAGTCAGATGATCAGATCTCGCCAGATCCAGGCCATGTGCCTCCGATCAGAGAACAACAAGACGGCGGAAGCGCAACTTTAATCTCCGGCAAATTTAAGAGCCGATGTCTGGCAGCACTTTGGCTTTAAGAAGCAAGAAAACTGCGCCCAACTTGACAAAAATAATGCTGTGCGCAAAATGTGCAAAGTAAAGGTAAAGTACAACGGAAATACTACTAATCTCTGGAGCCATGTGACGAGGCGTCACCAGAGGACACTCAGCAACCAGGAAACTACAAGTCACTGCAACAACCCTCGCTGGAGACAGCATTTGGGACCAAGTTTCCATCCACGCCTCCACGTGCAGAGGACATCACTTCGGCTCTGGCAATTTTTATCTGCAAGGACCTCAGACCATCGTGTGTGGTAGAAAATGTAGGCTTCAGACCCCCGTCCACACTGGAACCACGCCATGTGCTACTGACACGGAAACAACTGAGTCAAGTCACAATCTCAAGATGTACAGAGAAGTTCAAAACAACGTCGCAACTGCAATGAAATCAGCAGAGAGAGTTGCCATCGCTGGTGACAGCGGGACAAGCAGAGCTACGATTCCTACTTGACCATCACCTCTCAGTACCCTGACAGTCACTGGTCCCTCATGTCCCACGTTTTACAAACACGGGCGATTGAAGCTCGCCACACCGCGAGTCATCCTGCTGAGCTGCTGACGGTTTGTGGAAGTCTAAGTCGCCCTTTTGTTTTGAATGACGGTCAAATATTTAAATAAAAAGTGCATGATGTTGTATGACTATTGTTTAATGATCAGTTCTCAATGTAAATATTAATATTTCATTATGCAGCAGGTTAGAGGGTTACTTTTACAATTGAATTTACAGCATGAGTCCTTTGAGAATCTCTTCCATTACCAAAGCAAAAATGGTACTGTAACTAAAATATCGTATCGTATATTGTATCGAATCGTATCGACTTGGGACCTAGCTTATCGAAATCGTATCGGGAGGTCAGTGGTGACACCAAGCTCTATTTATAGATATCAATTTGATCAATTTTAACATGGAAGAAAAACAATGATGTTCATTTTCATCAGTTGCAAACTGTCTCGAGTTTTACACAGCTCTGTGGAGTTTGTCTTTCATGCCTGGAGAGCTGCCATCAGCACTGCTTCTGTTAGTCCTGCAGGGGATGTTCAACAAACCAAGATGAAGTCGTTTTGTTTTTTAAAATGCTCCGCCCCACTGACGTGATGGTCACACACTCCCAGAGTAGTTAGGCAGTAGATCACACAGATCATGGAGTATATGAATCATTAGACTAAATCCCCACCAGCTTCACTTTGGTCTGACGTAACTAAGCTTTCCTAGTCTAGTTTCATGAAGAATTAACAGCTGGCACACTACAGAACTCCATACTACGGGCCAAGTTGGTTGGAAAAACCTCATTAAAAATGTGGCGTCATGCAGTTAGACTGCATTTTAATTTCTGGGTGAACCATACCCTTAAATATATTCAGCATCTCAATTTAAAAGCCTTGACTATGTTCTCTTATCTGGTATTTCTCTCCAATAAGGCTAAAATACTTCTCATTCAATTACTTCATCAATGAAAAAGTCGGTAGAATACGCCTTCAATAAGATAATCGATAGCTGCAGCTGAGAGAGAGAGAGAGAGAGACAGAGAGAAAACATGGACAACAAAATGTATGTCTGCCATAATCACAACACAATACTAAATGGGCCTGCTACTAGGAGGGACATCTTTTGCCGTGGGACTAACTGGGAAGTATTTTAGGCAGCACAGCTCAGGGAGATGTTCCATTTTGTGAGACAGGAACAAATGCCCCACATGTTCTTGTATCACTGTAACCCTCGACCAGTTAGTGCTGGAATGTTAGTGTTGTGTGTGTCAGACAGATCAGGGGTGTGGTCTTCTGCTCCAATTCATGTTAGGGATCTCATGACAAGCTGTAAGAAAAAAAACAAAAACGCAACAGCAACTATGCTGATGTTATTGATTCGTTCATCGTGTTGACCTTCTCTATAATGAACACTTCAAAACAAACTGAACCAAAATGGCGACGACAAAACCCCAATACACACGAGCGCTGGGCTTGCTGAACCATTCGATCCCTAATTCCCAAGGTTACGGAACTGAGGAGTCATTTTTCTGATGTAGGTGTTCTTGTGTATTGCCTAGAGCTGATAAACATCAGGGTGATAGCTGGTTCCAGTATGGGAGTCACAACAAAGAGCAAAGGATCATTTTCTCTGCCATGTTTCTGCAAACATGACATCACAACTTGTTCACCAAAATTTTCACCAACTTGCCATGTTGCTACTCTGACTTGAGGGGGCGTGTGCATGCATTTGCCAGTGGCAACTAATTTTCCTGATTATTCAGACACCACATGAATGACCCCAGACCTCTGCACCAGCAACCAAACGCCTCGCCAAGCCGATGCAGCAGCACAGGAAATGCAAGGACCTCACCTACACTACAGTCCAGCCCCTTCGGGTCCAGATCTATGGTGACACACTTCAAGTCTCATCAGCATTAACTGGTGTGGTGAGGGGTGCACACAAGCTAGACAGAGTCCAAAACCAGTACTCAGCTCTTCTCACCCATGTCTCGTTCCCACTGCTGTCCAGAGGAACAGTTATTCAGACTTCAATTTCACTTCAAACATTTTTACTACAAAACTGTAACATTCATAGACATGGACTGGAACTTTGAGAATGATGAGAATTTGACACCAACCTAACAAAAGCGGTCTCTGGGACAGTGTGAGGCAGAGGTGTGAGATGACCACCACTGCCCGAAGGCCTCTTCCACTCCAGAATGTAGCAGTGACTCAGATCAGGCGGTTTAAAAACTACCGTTATGAGTTTGAGTCGTGGTCGCCGGGAGGACGAGTCGGTCAGCGGTTAACAGCGCAGTCGAGGAAGGGACAGCTGGGCCCACATGGCCAAAGGTATGCGGCTCGCAGGGCGGCTCCCCTTCAGCCATGGCCGACGCCAACATGCAGCTCGACATAACCTGGCTATATGTATTCCAATGACGCTTATTTCTTTAATATAAAATATCGATATGCACCTTACAATCTGGCCAGAGGGCAGAACATCTCAATTCATATCGGTTTGTCACCGTTCATTCCCCGCCGGTTCATTTACACGGCGACCGGGCAGATAGCAGCTGAGGACCGAGCCCTCGGTCCAGTTTACTGGGGAATTTATGATATAACAACTCATAATCTTTACATATTCAAGTTCTAATCTAACAATGAGGTCTTTTCTGTGTGAATGCTGGTTATCGTACGCTTCATTACAATACAACCAAGCGTATGTTCGAGGACAACACCGTTCTAACGACGGGAGTCTCTGGCAGCTAATACCAGCACGCCCATCTCCTTTCTGATGGTTCATTTTCGGCTCGTTTGAACTATCAGGTTTGTTCAGTGGTTTGCTTGGACGGTCAAGAGCCTCCAACAAAAGCAGGACTTGCCGCTAGCTACCGCTAGCCAGCAAGCTAGCAAACAGGACGGCGAGTAGAGCTGAAGATCGGAGTCCCTGTGAGATACATCGCTCACTACATCTATTTTATGACGTCAAAAACAATAAACATGCAAAAAGCATTGTTCCGAGCATTTGTCTTACCTCGATTTGTTTTCGAAAGAACCCTGGAAACGGTCACTGTCCCGGCGGATCGACGAGAGATGAGAGGTTGTTATCTGGGCTGCTTTTTTTTTTTCTCCTTCGACACATGTGACGTAATTTTCTGCAGCTGTACGGAAAGAACCGACAAATACCGAATGGAGTCCGGGCACGAAACTGAGCATGCTCAAACATACTGTATGTGGGTAGACCAGAGTCGTACAGTGACCTATTTTATTGCCTTGTATGTTCGATATTAATATTTTAATAAGAACATTATTTTTCATGATCCGCAAAATTCATAATTTCTTTCAATAATTTCCATGTCATGTGACCAGCGGACCAGATATTAGTACTAGACAGAAAATACAGAAATCATCTCCCTTTATTGCCTCTATGATTTATGTGAATGTTTTACAGCAAAACATGTTTTTTGCATGTACCGAGAATTCACCATTTTCCCCCAAAGCCTCCATCTCATTCTGGGGACTCCGAGGTTATTGGTGACCTTATATACCACTAATAGAGAGAACAATTCTTAGAAGCTGATTGGCTGACTTGACATTTTTTGTACTCTGCAAGATTGAAGTGTCCACATGTTCAGGTATTGTTGTTAAATGTGGTGTAGGTTGTGATGTCAGTTTAATATTATGCCCATGATTATTGAAGCTTGATAAATTATGTGTATGGCAGTGAGGGGGTGGGTTCCATCTTTTTGTTCAGATTACAAAAAACCTCTATGGCTATGGCACAGGCTCTGTTACTGATGCATGAATGCATGATAGCTGTGCCAGTAATAGTGACCAACAGCTTTTAACACAAATCTCTGTATTCGGCCATAAATGAAATATAGTTTTATCTCCATCTCTTTATAACTGTGGGATCTGCTTTCCATCAGCTGACTGCCACAATCATCTGTGCATGAGCAGCAACATACAGGTACAAATATTCCTTTGACTTTTATTTCTATCCAGAAATCCCAGCAGCCACTTGGCTGTACATTTTCAAATCCAACATCTCTACATTGTGTATATGCATCAGTTAAAAGTGGACAGTTCCCTCCACACGCCAGCTATTTTAGTGGGTGGCTTTCAACATGGTGAAGGACAGTGTCGACCTTCGGTTCAATACAACTCACATGAGAAACAAACCAACCAGTGGCAGAATGGTTCATTTGTATGCTTTTAATGGAAACTTGAGAGAATGACATGGAATAATGATTATAAATTCTTCACTTATAAAATACATTCTAGGACATAAATTCAAATACAACATGTCAAAGACACAAAACCCCAAATCATTGTTTTGACACCTGCCGTCTTGTACCAGACAAAGGCAGCGTTAGCACCGATGTTTGTAGCTCAACACAATACAAGAGCACGAGTGCATGTAAGCATATGGACGGCTTGGCTACAAAAATACGTAAATACATAAACTTGATGTCATGTTTCATCATGACAGGCTGAGGCTAGAAAAGATACTGTGTAGATTTAAACAAACAAAACCAGTAGCTCTTTCAATTTCTTGGCCAGTAAAATGTAAACAGACTTTAAGTTGGAGTCTTTAAGGTCGAGTCTATGAAGAAATTTGATCTGAGTAGCTACAAGGCTGAATGAAAACTTAGCATAAAAACAGAAACTTGAGTAAAAGTAATCTTGTAAAATAAATGATAAATTGATCTTGAAACTAAAACATCAATTTATCATAGAATTGTTGAAAATACTGAACAAACAAAACCAGTAAGCAAGTAAAGAAATGTTTCAAGACCAATTCAGTGGCGAATGTCATGTGATGCCACTTTGATATGAAGGAGGAAGAGCAACAAGGAAGGATCAGCTTGGATGAAGGACTGCAGGCTCTTGATGCGAGAACCATGAAGCCTCTACAATACCACCAGAAACCACAAGCTTTCACTGAGCTGCCCAGTTAAACTGTGTTCTGTCTGCATCATGGCCTCAGAACCAACTGGATCACAATGGTTAGTTTCCATCCACCTGATTTCATGTGCATTTTTTAAATCAAACACGCACACACACATACACATACACACACACACACACATACACACAAATCCTGTACAGAAACATGAAACCTCTGAAATAAACTGTTAGTGATTTTAAGCTGGGGGGGGGGGGGCTTCATGGGAGATGGAAGCACCTATTACAAACAGATTCAGACATAATGAGCAATTAACTCCAAATTAAAGGGACATTCAATCACAAGCACAGAGATTTCATTCTAAGTTGAAGGTGGCTGGATGCTGAAAAAAAAAGAAAAACGCTGTAAAAAAGACTTGATCTTTATAAAAGCGGTATCTTTAGCTAGTCCCTGAGTAAAACTGATATCCAATCAGATTTTGATTAAAAGTTCCGTTACTTAAAATGCTTTAAAATATCACCCTTGACACATCCATAACATGCTGGGTGTCTCCTTTAGTTACATTCTAACTTGATGCCAACATGAACCCTGTCAGAACTGTAAGAGCTCCATCTATTGAGTTTGTATGCTATATATTTATATATTTGACTAGGTTTACCATTTTTATATTCATTTGCTTTGATTATTCAGATTTGAAGAGATTCTGTCTGCACAAAGTTGCTTCAAATTTGAATTTTTAGACTACAAATCTCAAGCAGCAAGAGCAAGCAGCATGCTTGAGAATCTGTGACATCATGATTAGCTCTTAAATCGTTCTAAAGCAACTGCTGAGTTGTTGTGTCCTTTAATAAATATTGTGTGGTGTTAAAAAAAGCATTTGGCTGGTTAAAACAGTAGAGTTTGCTGAAAGTGATTTGGTCTTCTGGATCTCTTTCCTGACAAAGCCCTCAACAGGCCAGGTCTCATGTGCTTACAGCAGGAGTTTGAACACAACTGTGGAAGGAGGCTACACGGACCTGAGTGTTTGCTCAGGCCATCTACTGAAATCCACCCACGCTCCCTGAGATGAAGCAGGCGTGATGACATCATCACAACAACTAGATTTAAGACTGGAATGTTTCAGTTCTAATCACGAGTGCTGCTGTGCGTAGCAAGCAGAGTGTGTGTCTATGTAGGTGCATCTCAACGCCTCAATACATCTTTTCTTCAATTGCAGGAAAAATACCGCATCAGTGACGATGCAAACACTCCATACAAAATCTACCACAGACACACGAGTCACCCAGAATATTTCTGGACCTTCAACATATTGCAAATGATATCGTTTTACAGTCTTGTGGGCCAAGAACCATATTTATTAGGAATGCACGACACTGGAATGGGTTTTTTTTCAAATTGGGTCAAATTTTACGGCTGATTTGATCAATAATTTATATTCACCAATGACAATATAATCAATATAAAAACAAGTTCATATGATATTCACGGTATACATCCTGAAAATGAATGTAAATATTGTTAAACCATTTCTTCACTTAAAAAATTTGGAATAACCCGTAAATCACATTTACAGCAGAATAGACTTGAACGCAGCCATTACCCCATCAGAATACCTTTAATAAATCAGAAAAAAAGACCAATATCTGCCGGTACTGATGACATGCTGATATTATCATGCATCCCTAATATTTATTTGTACCCCATCAATTTAGAGAAACATTATTTACAGTCTAATAGATGCTGTTGAATGAGTAAATATGAACCAGACTACCAGACTGCTGCCTGGCATGCTAGTCCTCGTTGGCTAAGAAGGATGAAAGTAACAGGCACAGACCGTGATACTGTTGCGGAATGAGTAAATGTTTATGTATAAACATTTGAAGGATGGACTGTCAGATGGGAGAAGGTGCTCTCACAGAGCTGCTAATAGCTGCATCTTCAAACACATTTGCATAGGATGCTTTGAGAAACTGGACGTAGTTCTGCAGGCTGCGGTTGGTGCTATCTGACTGCTCCAGACGATCCTTCAAGTCCTGAAGTCGGCTCTGGTACCGCCGCTCCACCTGTCCATCATAAATACTCACATTACAGCTTCTACACACAAACATCTTTGAGTGAAGCCCCCACGGAGAACTTTACCTCCTCTTTGCTACGTCGCATTTGGTTGATCTCTGAGGTGGTCCTGCTGAGCTGGGTCTCAAGGCTCAGTATCTTGGACTGGGTGGAGTTTTCTTTGGTCGCAGCACGTTCCCTGGTCTCAGACATCTGGAGGTAAATATGAAGCATCAAATTAAATTAATAGGTGGAGGCAGTGGGTGAAAAAATTGCATAGAACTGATATTCAGCTGGCAGAATCCACTCCAAGATATGCAATCACAGTTACAACTCAAGGCACTCCCACAGTGAATACTTCCAACGAGGAGATATGACATCATCAAATCCAGATCTGACTGGTGGTTCCTCAATCTAACTACTATTTCATGCTTATTTACATTGATAACATCTGGATGTACATTAGGCACAAGCACAGCAGTTTGGGCGTAAATAGCAACAATGTCCTATGGGACCTGGAGGCAACCTTATATACGTGCCTGGCACCCGGCAGTTGTTTCCCTTCATCTTCTCGCCTATGCACAGGTCATGCTTTAACATTTGCTAGCACCGGCCACCTGGACTAGAATCTTCATAACCTGCAGGTTGGCTTGATATAATATGCTTCAGTACTCAAGAAGCTACATAAGCATTGCTTTTCCCTGTCGGGAGCTTTGCTGAATATTAGAGTTTTAGGTTGGTACCACTTGTTTCCCCAGCAAATCTCTTGATCCTGTTTAGTGCCTCTGCTCACTGCAGCAACTTGGTATCGATTGTTAGCCAGTGTTTTCTGTACTTTCCATTCAGCCACAAGGTACTGGCTTCACCCCAATTGTCATGGTGGTTGGGGGACCTTAACGGGTTGTTTGTTTGGCAAATTATTGAACTAGCTGTGCTTGCTAATGGCTGTAACATGAAGTTACCCCAAAGCAGAGTAACTGCTCAGTAGGGTAAAACTAACCTGTCTCATGACAGTCTAAACCCAGTTCAAGTTGCCACCTTATGGGTGAACAAGTTGGTGAATTCTGCTTCACATTGACAGGAAGAGCCGTGTTCCACAGTTCTAGTCCCCATATGTGTAATCCACACTCACCGAACAAGATGCGTTTTGCTGTTTATTTATATTCATGTACATTTTGTAATTGGGAATCAAAATAATAAAAAGACTCTAAATGAAATATGGACCCTATTGTGGCTTAGCTGAATTATTTGTGACCTCAGCAGACTCTGGTTCATAGCTGTGCATCTGGCTCTACTGCTACTTCGATGGCCTACTGTGCTGGTTTGCAACCAAGTGTTTCTCGCTCTTCTGCTGCATTGATAGCTGAACAGTGTTATGCCACGCTCAACTGTTTTGATGTGCAGCTCTGTGCTTCTCACTCTTCTGTTGCATCACTACTACTACTATATTATACCATGTGGGTTTAGCTGGGTTTGCAGTTGTGTGTTTCTTTCTCTGCAACTCTGTGGAAGCATATTCTAAATTGTAGTGCCCTGGCAGTGCTTCTGTGAGTAGCAATGGCCTTTTCTTCAACTCTGCTTCACCAATCTTGCTGGTTTGCCACAGAAATCAATTATGCTCTCCAATTGTAACACCTCTATTGCTCCTCTTAGCCCAGTACCATGACAGGTGTCCATCCTGTCGTGGCACTCACAAGCACAACTGCTGCAGTCTCTGCAGTCCAGGAGCCACCCCTCCAGGACTATAATGAGAATGATGGAATAGCCTCTCTTACTTCTGTAGCCAATCAGCCTGACACACTATCTGTTGCAGCATCAGGGAACTTCTTTATTGATAAAGGAACAGGAGTTTAGGAGGAACTTGACAGGGAGTCTCCCCTCTGTGGCAAGCTCTCACGAGTCAGGTGCTGATTCCTTGAAGGATGCTGAGGCTGGTTTTTCATAGTTAAACAAGATATTTAGTTGGCCATATCTAGTGTTGATGTCATCCCCGTACAGGATGCTCACACTAGGCAGGCTACACAACCCTGTATCTTCCAAGTTCCAATGTCTGAACCCTACATTGACAAACTGGCCGGACTGAAAGGCGTTCCTCCTCCTACCATAACACCGCAGAGCTTTCACCTCCATGAGGGATACTGCCAAATTTTGTTTAGACCAAATGCCTACCACTGATTTCATTGCTTCTCTGATAGTATCTCCAGATGAAGCCCTTCAATTGGATGCATGTTGTCCATGGCTGGAGTGTAGAATCATTAACAAATTCCTTACGAGGAGCTATGATATAGCAGCCTGAATGGGATACATTGAGTACTCTCTCCACCACCTTTTTCTAGCTCTATCACAAGCTCTCCAGACCGCTGATGTCTCTGCCCTCACATGGAACCTAAGTGATGCTTCGCTCCAGCTGTTTGTGTTAATTACCGGTCAGCTTGGCAGATTGAGGTCCACTTTGACCTTGGCACACACCTAAGCACACCTATGTTCTCTGCCCTATAGCCAGCACTCTGTCTGGGTGTCAAGCCCATCTATTCAGCAATGCCATCATCATTGAGGCTTTTCAGTGGATGACCTCGCGAGTCACAGGACAACGCATTTGCCAGATGGGCAGAGAGAAGCAGCGGACAAGCTTTTTCGGCAGAAGCCCTCTCAGGATGAGTGGAAATTGAACCAACGGTGGTTCAAACACTCTGGGGAAAGTATGGCAGAGCGAAGGTTGATATGTTTGTTTCTGCAATGTGGACACACTACCCTCAGTAGCGCTCCCTCTCAGACACGACCAGGCCATCAGGGCATTGGCACACTCCTGGCCTGACTGCCACATGTATGCCTTCCAGCTGCTTCTACTGATCACATTGACACAGGATAGACAGGTGCACCCAAACATTGCTGCAGGTGCCTCCGTACTGGCTGAAAGGGGATATGGTTCTCTGTTACCTATTGCCCCAACCCACAGACACAGGATCTTATGTGTCAGTTGGAGGGACGCAGTCAATGTACGACAACAGTTGAGAGCTCTTTTCAAGTTGTCGCACGGGTCGACATGTGGACCCCGAGCATTGCTCTGTGCCTGTATTATTTAATTATCTACAGATATTGCTGGATAAAGGGCTCTTGGTTTCCACCATTAAGGTGCACACTATAATGATGCTGTTTCAGCCCAGCATGTTCAGGTTGATGGGGGGTGGGGTCACATCCTCTAGTGAGCCATTTTTTTGAAAGGTTCTCTGCAGCTGTGGCCCCCATATGTTGTGTGGATGCCTTCATGGGATTTGTCTGTTGTTGCGGAATATCTGTGTTCCCTGCTGTTGGAGCCCCTGGAATGAGCTGAGCTCAATCATTCTGTTCTATCATCCTGCCAAATTTCATCAAAATCCATCCATAACTCTGAGAGTTATCCTGCTAACAGACAAACACAGATGATCACATGCCCTCCTTAACAGAGGTTAATACATGCAGCTCTACAAACCCAGCAGCAGAGGCCCTTGAGTTTGTCACTTAAGTGTATTTGTGTGTGTTGAGATAGAAAATATAATTTGCCATTTAAAAAAATAAACAACAAAAACACATAAACAAGGGGCAAAGAGTTGATTTTTTTTCATCAGCAGCCCTCGTGTTAAGCTGGAGTTTAGTGTGCCATGCTGTTAGGAGCAGAGTTTAACTGGAAGCTACTGAGCTCATGTTCATACCTGTTGGCGAGCATCTTTCAGAGCCTCCTCTAACTTTCGGCTCAGTGAAGAACACTCTCTTGATTTTTCTTCTAGACGAAGCTGGTGGTTGTGAATGATCTCTTCTCGTTTGGCAACGACCGCCTGCAAGTCACCGTTCTGTCTGCTGGCCACCTCAAGCTTTCTAGAAGATGAAAACAAAATACATCTGGTATTTTCGAACCTGGGTCACTTTACCATCTAGCTGGACTACATGATTAACAGACAGATTGTCTAACAGCCTCATGTGAGGGATCCCAGACAAATAGGAGACAACAGCAGCTAATCTATAGTCAAAGGAAGCCAGACCTCTCCTGAGTCTCTACTTGCTGCTGCAGCTGTTGGTTCTCCTCCAGCAGCACCTTGTTCTTCTGCCTGAGAAGATCAATTTGGTTCCCTTGAGTCTCCCCCTGACACAACAAGAGGAGAAGGACTTCATTACGTGGCTCAGATGAGTGCTTGTTTCTTCTTTAAGCAACTTGAACATACTTGAACATAGATCTGATCCCACTGCAAATTCAAGCCCTTTCTGCTTAAGGGTTTTAAGGTTAGCTGAGATAAATTGCAATAGCTAGTAGCCAACTAGTGTAACTGCTAGCACAGGCTTTGTTATGTGAACGGAAAACAAAATGTATGTCAGGAGAAGTAGTCCACCTCATTGTCCATGATGAACCATTCATGTGGATTGTTATAACTCAAAGATTTGCTGAATAATCTTCAATGCAAAATTATTCCACTAAGTAAAGAAAGCTACTGTGTATAGATGCTGTTTTGGAGTGAGAGCTAACTGTACCATGAATGATGATTTGATCAATCTGGTGCAACCATGCACTGGCAAATGTGCTTCAACAAAAAATAATACAGTTGTAATTTTCAAAATCAAGAGAAGTGGCCAGTGACTCTTCAAACAGACTGTCTGAATTCTGTTTACCATTCACTCAGGTAGCAGAGCTTAAATATATTTAAAACCCTTGTCTCTCAAGGATAAAGAGAAACTGACATTTTTCATTACCATGAAGAACAATGAAATGTACCATAAACCACTCTGGGGACATTTTAATAAATCATACATCTCTTGTTTCGATGTAAATAGTCTGCTTATTTTTTCCAACAATCCCAGTAAATACAAGATATTTTACAATCAAATGAGCACATCTCCTTTCTATTTTATATTATAAGATGATATATGTGATATGTGTGTATGTATATATAAAAAATATATATATGTGTGTGTGTGTGTGTGTGTGTGTATAATACATTTTTACATATATATGTATATTCACATATACATATATTTATGTATACATATACATACTGTCCATATAGACATACATATATACACATATGCATACACACATATATGCATATATGTATGTATATATGGATACATATACATACACATACATACATATACATACATACATATACACATATGTATATGTATGTATACATACATATACACATATGTATATGTATGTATACATACATATACACATATGTATATGTATGTATACATACATACATATACATACATACATATACATACATATCTTGTCAAACTGACAAGAAACGACTGATGTGTGCAGTGATTTAATTTATGCTATCCTGAAAGAGCGAAGTTCTTCCATATTTTCTGCAACGTAATGTCAACAGCCTGCTGCATATAAACACCAATATAGTCAGTCGGTGACTGGAGGACGGCTTATTGGGATGATAATTAGGTTATAGACTATTGTCTACGTTACTGCAGTTGAAAGAGCTGTTTGTGTTCAAGTGTCTCAATTAGATGTTGGTTTTAGGGGTTACACTCCTGAGTATCTTCCAGACATTACTTACAGTAACTCACTGGCTAGATGTGTTTATCTGCATTCATTTCTAAGGAAGTCAGATGTGATCTTCAGCTTCTGAAACACATTTATTCTGCCCGTAATGCACTCACTCATGTTAGCTGTGTCAGCTGTCTTTCCACTCTAATGCAATTGGCTCTTTGTTGTCTTGCTCTAAGCCTTTCCTGTTGTTTAATGTAGATGCAACATTTACATATCTTGATGTACAGTGGTCAGTCACTCAGCAAAATCTCTATGTTTGTCTACACATTTGTGAATTTGTCAATACCTGGAATATGTGCATCACAACTAAATGAAGAGCTGAGAAAATGTATAATCGAAATGTGGGCTGTGGTGGCAGAGTGGTGCTGTTGTTTAACTCAGAAAAAGAAGATGTAGCCAAGGCACTGTTTTGTACAAAATTACTAAATAAAAATAATGTTCATCATCAGCCATGTCAGTCTCTATGTATGGAAATTCTCTGTGGCCACGTGCAATTCCCTATAATTTCAGCCACCTGCTGAAATGGATTTTAACAGAGATTTCTTCATATTCCTGAGTGAACAGTGGCTCAAATGTATTCCCCCTTTTTCTGCATATATTGCAATGATCCCACCATTGATGTCACCTCTGAATTCTATTCTCAAAATTTCAAGTTGACAATAAAAATTAAACAACAAATGAAAGATATAGACCTGGAAGGGATATCATCATCGTCTACCGCTTATTCGGTTGGTCCGGGTCGCAGGGGTAGCAGCCTCAGCAAGGAAGCCCAGACTGCCCTCTCCCCAGCTATTTTAACTAGTTCTTCCAGGGGAATCCCGAGGCGTTCCCAGGCCAGCCGAGAGATATAATCCCTCCAGCGTGTCCTGGGTAGGCCCCGAGGTCTCCTGGTCGGATATGCCTGGAAAACCTGCCGAGGGAGGCGTCCAGGAAGCAGCCTCACCAGATGCCCGAACCACCTCAACTGACTCCTCTTGACATGGAGGAGCAACGGCTCTACTCTGAGTCCCTCCAGAATGACTGAGCTTCTCACCCTATCTCTAAGGGAGAGCCCAGCCACCCTGTGATCTTGTTCTTTCGGTCATTACCCAAAGCTCTTGACCATAGGTGAGGGTTGGAACGTAGATTACTGGTAAATCAAGACTGGTTTAGCACCCACATCACTGCGGATGCTGCCTCAATCCGCCTGTCAATCTCACACTCCACCCTACTCTCACTGGTGAACAAGATCCTGAGATACTTAAACTCTTCCACCTGAGGCAGGGCCACCCTTTTATGGCTAAGGAACATGGCCTCAGACTTGGAGGTGCAGATTCTCATCCCTGCCGCTTTACATTTCGCTGCGAACTGCCCCAGCAAGAGCTTGGGGTCATGGCTTGATGGAGCTAAGAGGACCACATCATCCGAAAGAACCAGAGACCACATCCTCCCGCCACTAAACTTTACCCCTTCCACCACCCGGCTGCACCTAGAAATTCTGTCCATAAAAGTTATGAACAGAACCGGTGACAAAGGGGAGCCCTTTGTCACCAGTGAGGGTCCAACCCTCACTCAGAACAAGTCCAACTTACTGCCAGCAACGCAAACCAGACTCTAACTCCTCACAAGACTGAACGGCCCTTTTGTCAGGGGCCATCCACCCCAGACTCCCGGAGTACCTCCCACAGGGTGCTCCTGGGAACACGGTCATAAGCCTTCTCCAAATCCACAAAACACATGTGGACTGGTTGGGCAAACTCCCATACCCCCTCCAGCACCCTAGCGAGGGTGAAGAGCTGAGCCACGGTTCCACGGCCGGGAAAACCACATTGTTCCTCCTCAATCTGAGGTTCAACTATTGCCCTGACCCTCCTCTCCAGTACCCTGGCGTAGACCTTTCCAGGGAGGCTGAGGAGCGTGATCCCTGATAGTTGGAACACACCCTCTGGTCCCCTTTCTTAAAGATGGGGACCAACACCCTGGTCTGCCACTCCAAAGGCATAGCCCCCAATGTCAACACAATGTCGCAGAGATGTGTCAACCAAGACAATCCTACAACATCCAGAGCCTTGAGATACCCAGGGCAGATCTCATCCACCCCTGGAGCTCTGCCACCGCATAGTTGCTTCACTGCCTCGGCAACTTGTGCCCTGGGGATTGGACCCCCCCCCCGCCCCCCATGGAATACGTGTTGGTTGGATTGAGGAGTTCCTCAAAGTATTCCTTCCATCGTCCAATTATCTCCCCAGTTGACATCAACAGCCTCCCATCCCCATTGTAAACAGTGTGGGCAAGTTGTCGCCTTTCTGAGGCCACACACGTTTTGCCAGAACCTTTTCAGAGCCAACCAATAGTCATTATCCATGGCCCCACTGAACTCCTCCCATGCCCAAGTTTTTGCCTCAGCGACCATGGCTGCATACTGCTTACCCAGCTGGTACCCATCGGCTGCCTCTGGGGACCCACAGACCAGCCATGCCCTGTAGGACGGCTCCCCTCACCTCTGTTGTCCACCAGTGGGTTCAGGAATTACCACTGCGACCAGCCCCAGCAGCCTTATGGCCGCAGCTCTCAGCAGCCGTCTCGACAATGGCAGAGCAGAACATGGTCCATTCGGACTCAGTGTCCCCCATTGCCCCAGTCAAATCTCTGCCAGAGGTGGGAGTTGAAGATCATCCTGACAGGTTCTTCTGCCAGGTGTTCCCAGCAAACCCTCAAAACTCATCTGGGTCTACCAGGTCTGCGCAGCGTCTTTCACTGCCATCTGATCCAACTCACCCCCAGATGGTGATCAGTTGACAGCTCAGCTCCTCTCTTCTCTCAAGTGTTTAGAACATACGGCCGCAGGTCAGATGATATGACTACAAAATCATTCATAGACCTACGACCTAGGATGTCCTGGTGCCACGTGAACCGATGGACATCCTTATGTTTGAACATGGTGTTAGTTATGGACAAATTACGACTCGCACAGTAGTCCAATAACTGCACACCACTCGGGTTCAGGTCGGGCCTGCTGTTCCTCACAATCACACCCCTCCAGGTCACGCTGTCATTGCCCACGTGAGCGTTGAAGTCTCCTAGTAGGACAATGGAGTCCCCAGTTGGAGTGCCATCCAGCACCCTTCCCGGGGACTCCAAAAAGGGTGGGTATTCTGAACAACTGTTCGGTGCATAAGCGCAGACAACAATCAGGACTCATTTCCCGACCCGAAGGCACAGGGAAGCAACCCTTTTGTCCACCAGGATAAACCCCAATGCACAGGCAAAGAGTCTGAGTGCTATCAAAAAGGCCACCCCGGCCCTCCACCTCTCATCTGGAGCAACTCCAGCGAAGGAGAGAGTCCAACCCCTCTGACGGACTTTGGTTCCGGACCCTGAGCTATGTGTGAGGTGAGGCCGACTATATCTAGCTAGAAACATTCAACCTTTTCCCACCAGCTCCTGCTCCTTCCCCACCAGAGAGGTGACATTCCATGTCCCAAAAGCCAGCTTCCATGTCTGGGGATCAGACAGCCAAGGCCCCCGCCTTGATCTGCTGCCCAAACCACAATGCACCAGACCCTTCCGGTTCCTCCTGTGGATGGTGGGTCCACGGGGGGACAAGTCCTTGTAACCTTCTCAGGCTGGGCACCAGGCGCTCGCCAATGCGCCCCTACCCCTACTTGGTACCCCTCCAAGTTGGGTACACAAACTCCCATGAAGGGCCTTTTGATCCATTCTTTGTCTGGCCCTTCACCTTGGACCAATCTGCCTTGGGTGACCCTCCCAGGGGCAAAATGCCCCCGACAGCATAGCACCAAGGGTCATTAGGGCACTCGAACTCCTCCACCATGATAAGGTGACGGTTCCAGGAGGAGTGACGGTATGGATATCCACTGGTTATATTAAAAGCCCCTCAGTTGTGGTCATTACCAGAAGCGATTCACAGTAACTCGGACAGACAGACAGCTGAATTATTATTAGGATGCTACAAGTTTCTATCATGACAGTGTTTTTAGCGTAGTAGGGTAGAGCAAGTCTCGATTAAAATCCCACTACTCATAAAAAGTGTGACATCCTCTCATTCACATTCTTGGTGTAATTAATCATATTTCCGAAGCATTTTTTCTTTCATTATCCCTGCCTGCAAAACAGCTCTATTTCTTTTTTCCAATAGACAATTTTTAGTCTGCCAGCATCCAGAAAGCTGTTGGACCTGTGATTTAATGATATCAAATACACAGCTATGCTAATCTGACTGACGTTAACTTGGAGTTCAAATAGTTATTTGTGATGCCAAACTGAACTTCATGCAATGTAGTGTGGTGACCTTCAGGCGGAGCTCTGTTAAAGCGGCGCTGAGCTCCAGGCTTCGTCTCTCCTGGCTGTGCATCTTCTCCTGAGCCTCCTGCAGCTGAAGCTCAGAGCGTCGTAAGGCCTCAGGGAGAGACTCTAGCTCTGTCAGCCGCCCCCGCAGCTCCCTCCGCACCATCTCCATCTCCTGCTCTAGCTGCCCACGTACCGCCAACGCCTCCTCTTCAGCCTGAGCCAGCCGGAGGCGGTACTCATCGGCCTCGGCCTGGGTTTTTCCCACCTGCACAGCATCAATTTACAGAGAAGACCTGGATTCAGATGCTTTAGTGTTATCACTCACAATGATACATTGATGCAGTGCTCAGGGGCAGGCACCCTGGTGGGTGGGCCTCATATACCTGGCTCTTATAGCTGCTCAGCAGGCTTTCATATTGCTGGATGGAAGCTTTGACTTGCTGGAGCTCTGACAAAGACATGGCCAGTTTCTCCTCCACTGTGGATGCTGCAGCCTGACAGGAGCATACAGCTTCAAATGATGTGTCATTAGTGATTACATTAGCAGGATCGAGCATCCTGCTAATGTAATGGAAGTCAGTATAAGTGTATTAGAGTGTTACATGGGGACAGGAAGAGCATCATCCAGAATACAACAGCAGAAGAAACGAGAAGAAACAAACAGGATTAGAGGCTGAACACGTATATTGGCTGGGTTGTTGGGTGTTTCACCTTGAGGGCCTGGTTCTCCAATTTGGCAGCAGTACTCTGTGTACTCAATCCATGCAGGCGGTCCAGCAGGGCTTCTCTCTCTGCTCTGCCGTTAGCCTCCGTGTTCTGCAGCTGCTCAGTCAGCTCTGCAACACGGCTGCATCACATGACAACAATATGGGATGTCTTTGAAGCTACAAATCTCCAACACACTTTACCCAACTTCCTCATGTTGAATAATATCTACAGGTTTAAACTGAACAGCAAACTGCCAAGGAACACAATATGGTAACTTCCAGGTATAAAACTAGGAGATACAACAATTCCACAGTACTGTAAATTGAAAGATCCAAAAGGTATTAGATTTCTTATTTTTTTCTTACAAAAAATTATATGGAAATATGATCATATACGCAAGTAATGAAACTGTAATCATTGTGTTAGGTTTGGCTAATTAGAAGAAGTGAGACGATGCACAAGCAGGTATATAACAGGAAATCAGTTCATAGAAATGAGGGAACTTAGGGCAAATAACATCTGGAATAAAATGCAACAAGGTCATTCACTGAATCCACTTCAATGTTGTTCAAATGCTGATTCTCTCAGTACTGGAAGACAGACAGATACTATTCTCCACCTGGCGAAAGATAAAATATAAGTGCAAAATTTGACAAACCCCAATGTAAGATTACAGGTCACAAGGTTCCTCATGACCCATCATTGTTTCAATCAAACTGTTACCAAAGCACTGGGTAAAACTTTAACCCACTTTACAGTGATGAAGAGGAGGGATGCAGGCAGAACTACTTTTCCTCTGTGAATGAACTGAGGGAGCTGAAGCTCTGGTCACACACCAGAGACACATTTCAGGGGACTCAAAATAAGAAGCAATTGTGCAAAATGTCACGATTTCTTGTAACATGTTGACCAGAAGCATTGTGCAATATGTTGGCCATGAAGGAAGTGCAGTAGGTGTATTGTGTGCATGTGAACTGTTGCATGAGTGTTGAGATGTTTCTTGACTGCTGTAACTGCAGGATAGAGTCCAAAACACATTTCCCCAAAGGGACAATAAAAGTGTATCTAATCGTGTAACCTGACAAAGAGCTAATCAGGAATCTCACATCTGTAACCAAAGTCACAGTTACAGCTCTAATGCCACTGTTATCATGAAGGGTTTGTTTGACAGCTGACTCGGGAACCACATTGCAACAGATCAAGGTATTTTTCCACACATGTATAAATTTCCTATTGGTCAGTTGTATCCATGGAGTGATCGTCAGCTCATCAAACCTACAGGGGATAACAGGACTGAATAGAGACTTCCCTGTGTCAATAGGTACCTGTTCATCAGAGACAGCTCCATCTCCAGTTTACTCTTGTCTTTCACTTCTTCAGCATGGCGGCTTTGCCAGGTCTCAGCTGCCAACAAAGCATCTGAGACCTGCTTCTCCTGTTAAAACACAAATACTAGCTTGATTTTGCTACAGACAAATGCAGAAGTGTGTGTGTGTTTGTGTGTGTGTGTGTGTGTTAGAGACTAGTGTGAAGAAGAGAGAATGTAGGAGGGACAGAGCTAGGACCTACCATGTCCAGCAGCTGGACACTCAATTGGCCCGCTGTGTCCTCACAACGCTCGGCTCGCTGTTTCTGGGCCCGCGCGGCTCGTTTCACAGCATTTCTGTCTGCATCGGCCTGAAGCTTCAGTCTTGTAAGCTGCTCCATCAGGTGCTTCATTTCTGCCTTCTGCTGGTTGGCTGCTCGCTCCAGGTTCTGAACCAGAATAAAATACATAATAGCTGGGTTGACTGGGGATTAGACAAGAGACAACCTGCTGCAGAATGGCCCTGACTGGACCCAATGACATAATTCGAGCAGCAATGACAAACCTTTATCTGCACAGTGAGCCGGTTGTTCTCAGCTTCTTTGGAGCGGAGCTGTCCCTGTAAACGGGCTCTTGTTGAATCCAGACTCTTGGACAAATCGGCTGTGCTCTTGGCGTTGTCCTATATTCCAATAACCCAGCAGAACTGAGATGAGTAACATTTACGGTATGTACGCTGTGTCAGTCAGCAAAAATAAAAGATAAAATGCTTAAATGTGAGGTATTGCTTTGGGTCCTTGTTTGACACTGCACCACACAGTTATAGTAAAACTCATCATGAATATTAAATGAGTGCTCGGACCTTCTCAGCATCTAAAAGTTTCAGGAGTTGAGTGACTTCTCTCTCTTTCTCCTGAAGTTTCACTAGAAGATGCTGCAGAGAGCAGAGCAAAGCATCGTCAGTCTAGATATATGATATATGAATACATTCCATATCAGAAGGTCTACAAAGCAGTAAAAAAGTACATCTTCTCTTGGACTCACAGCGTTTTCTGCCTCTTTGCCTGCGAGGCTGCTCATCAACGAGTCCCTCTGCTCTGACAGTCGGGTGGACTCTAGCTGCTCAAAACACACATGAAACATTCAGACCATAAATTAACACTACCTCAGTGAAAGTTTGATTCTTTCAAATATGTATTTATACGTTCTTCCTCTCTATTGACATTAGTATGTTTATCTGCCTGTCTTTCTAACGTGCAAACATCTCAATGAATATTTTAGATTGTTAACCAGGATTAGAATGGAAGGGGTGATGGGTGGTGGTATGTATGTATTAATAACATCACATAACTCAGGCACCAGTTCTTCATGACCAAACGCTAAAGGGAGAGAGATTACAGTCAGGTGCAGCTTTGACCTGCCTGCTGCTGAGGGGAGCAAGTGCACCCATGACAAAGATCCTCTTCCTCTGGTAGAGTACATCTGTCTCATCAGTCCCATACTGAAGCCCAGTGCTTGACCACAGTGTCACACTCATGCTGCAAGATGATGAGCCTTGTGTGGGTCTTTTAAAGTACTTGACAAAACCATGATGTCAGTTTAAGTTCAACCTGCTTTCAATAGCCTGACACCATTCAACCAGCCTGGTAACCTGTTCGCAGCCCCGTGATTGGCTGCCCAAATCAGGCAACATAATGAAGAAGGCAGACGAGGCATGTTTTAGGAAGTGTACAGGACAAGATGCTTTAACATCAGATGGTTTTAAGTACCAGGGATCTTATTTGTCAGTGTCAAGATACACATCAGTCAGGGTGTTGCCCATTTGACATATCCATTTCTTACTTGTAGGCTGGACTGACAAAGCCAATGGAAGGGAATGAATTGTTTTTCTATCTGTAGTGGGTGGGGCATCACTGGGCTCTGTGTTTATAGAACCGGGAGACGATGACAAAGTGTTCCACTGCTAACATACGGTACCTGGGATCCATGCTGTTCTCTGAGAAGGCGCCGCAGAGTTCGGTTTGTAGCCTCAAATGTCTCCAGTTTCTTCAGCAACAGGTCCTGCTGGCGGGTCAAGGCTGATGACTGGGAGCTGGACAGCTTCTTCACCACCAAAAGGGAAAGAAGTCACAGTTAGCCCAGAAGGAAACAGTAAGGGTCTCTGTCTATGGAGCACTGCTCTACCTTTACGTGTAGAGTGGTGGAGGCCACCATGCAGGGTACCAACATACTCCTTTGAAGTGATTAAGAGTTCAGAATCTTGCTCATGAGCAAGTCTCCAGGGAGAGGAGGACATCAAATCAGCAACTCTTCAAGTACTAAAAATTACATCTCAACCTCAGGGCCACGCACAGTTGTGGACAATATCTTTGCATTTGTCATAGTTTGTATATTTGTATTTTCAATGACATACAGCAGGCCATTTAAGGCATGGAGTAAGAACAGTGATTGAGCAGAAATCTCTGTTATTCAGTATTAAGTATCTGTATTTTACCTGTTTTGTTAGTGTGAGATTTTTTTTTTTTTTTTTTTGATTTGATTACATTTTTGGATGTACTGGACTGAAATGAAACAGAGGAACTGTACTTTCCACTTTACTGGTCATGTTTTATATGAAAAAAAGAATGTGTAAAATAAAAATAAGACCAAATGTTACACTTGAGCTCAGTGAGCAGTTTTCAAGTTCACCTGACTGTCATGGATAGAACAGCGGCCTGCTGCTTACTCAGACCCAAACACAGAGCTTATACTCACACTACCAATGGTGCTGGTCAGTTTGGAGACGGATTCTCGCAGGGCAGATACTTGCTCAGCAGCTGCTGTCCCGTCCACCTCTGCCTCCATTAGCTTCCTGAGCAGAGCAGCTTTGTCCTGTTGCATTTCCTCCTGCTCTGGTCTGCAAGGACAAGGCAGCAAGAACAGCCACATTATTATAATATATACATAATGTTTGAATATGTTTGATGAATAATTCTAAGATTAAAACAAATCTGTGTGCTGCTGTGTTTGGGAGAGACAGATCAGAAGAAGAAAGTCGAAAAGAACATAATGCCAGATGTCAGGGAGGAAGAGACACAGAAGACATTTCTTAAGGAAACATCCTGGATTCACCCAGTAGATGTAATTAATGGTTGTATCCTAGAGTCTCTGCTTCAGGGTTTTATACTTCGGAGGCCAACAACTTCAGCTGCATGTTTATCCAGACTCACAGAATATAATGAATGTAGTGCAGACTTCAAAGAGATTAACTAGCTTTGTTTGATTCAGTGTAAAAACATTAAAATTACTTAAAATGAGGCCTTCTAATCTAGGATAACAAGAATTTGGTCTTAATATTTCAGGTTTTACGGTAATAAAATGACAAATTAATTGTAAGAACTTTTGACATTTGTATTTCAAGCCAACAAAGACCTAGCGCTCCCCTTCAGCCTGTCTGAAGGAGGATTGTAAACGGGAGTGAGACAGAACAGTCAGGTCCCACTCAGAGAGCCTGGAATCCTCCTGGCCTCATATCTGGATGGCTGGCTACTGCTGGCATGCTCAGATAGGGAGGAGGTGGTGACGTGGAAGTGAAGAGATGAGCCAGATGTAAACAGCCCCCTCTGCCCTTTGTGCATGAGTGGTGAGTATATAATAAATTTATGTCCTAAAAAATGGTTAGAAATGCCTGTTCAGCAGCTAGATAAAAATTCTTAGAACTAGCCAAATAGCTGATACAACATGTTGTTAAATGAGTTACTCCTGGAAATATATCACTGCTGTCTTGGAATGGAAATTAAATTAATCAAATGGCCTCATTTGAAGAAAGTTTTTTTTTTTTAAGCTACAATTCGGCTGCTTTGGTGATAAAAGGTGGTGGTGCATCGAGTCAAATATAAATATATTAAGAGATGAATAGCTCAGGGATATGTCCGGCCCCCAGAGCAATATTGTTGTTGTGGTTGTTGTTGTTAAAAGTTATAAGAAAGCCCTTCGTATAGCGAGAGCAGCCTACGACTCGACACTAATAGAGGAACACAAGAACAACCCAGGTTCCTCTTCAGTACTGGAGCCAGACTGACAGAGAGCCACAGCTCTACTGAACAAAGTAGTCCTGTTTCCCTGGGCAGCAAAGACTTCATGGACTTCTTTAATTACAAAATTGTCCTGATTAGAGAGAAACTTCTTCTCCTGCTGCCATCAGCTGACAACATGGCACCTATAGCCTCAGAAGCCTTAGAGG